>NC_041404.2:39291968-39891968 GCF_900747795.2 Erpetoichthys calabaricus
TTTTTACATCCTTAAATCAGTTCTGTTTTGGACTTGAGCCTGACCACAACTCAAAATCAAACCCATTTTGCAGCCAGGGCACAATATACGAGTGGCTGACCCAAACCTTTTGATGTCTCCTGTCTATTGTTGTGACACCATCCAATAAAGCAATATAACAGCTAGCCATTCCTCTAGATAGATAGATTAGATAGATAGATAGATAGATAGAAAGATAGGTAGATAGATAGATAGATAGATAGATAGATAGATAGATAGATAGATAGATAGATAGATAGATAGATAGATAGATAGATAGATAGATAGATAGATAGATACTTTATTAATCCCAATGGGAAATTCACATTCTCCAGCAGCAGCATACTGATACATACATCTCACACTTCTGACCTACATGGCTCCCCATTCTGTTAGCATTCCTCTATTTCTCTCTCTCCTATCTGCCTTCTTTGTCTGCACATTCTTCATCCTCATCAAAGAGCTGTCCTTCCCAACTCCTTGCTCCACACACTTCAAGTAGAGTTTACATTTAACTTCTCATCAGATTTTCTTCCAGAGTCAGGGAAAGGATTTCCAGAGCTAAATGGACATTGGGTCACTGTGCCCTATAGTGACAGTAGCATCACAGCACCCAAGGCATTCAAGGGCAATAAACCTAGCAGTGACGTTAGTCTGCTTTTAAGTTGTGTTTTTTCTCTCTGAGAAACCCAGTTGCTGCAGGGCATGTCTGATTCCCTCTCACAGCTCTCATTGCACCCAGTATGATATAATGAATCTATTGCCCACAGCTGGTCACCTTTAACTTTAACTTTATTATCCTGTATTTGTGCATCAACAATAAACTTACATAAACCTTAGTTTTAATATAAAAAACACAAAGAAGGAAATACAATGTTAAAAATCCACATATACTGTATCTGAACACCAACCTACATACATACTTTATACATACAGTATATACATGCACATATATGCAAAAATATTCACTAAAAACTTTACCCACATCTATATAATGCCTTATATGAATCTGACATGTCAGTGATGAACATATATTCCAGTTACTTGTTCACATTAAACAGCCTAATTGCCAAGGAAAAAAGAGATCTCTTATATCTGCAAGTTTTTATTCGACATTGTAAGAAACTGTTGAAAGCCACAGAGCTGAAATTAAAATTACTACTGTATGTAATTGGTGTGTGGGATCATTGAAGATTTGATGGAGGTTTTTAAGAACTAGGTCCTCATATAGCTGTACTTGCTGCTTTAATTAGGCCCTGGAGTTTGACTTTGTCTTGGGCACATACAGTATGTTGCCAAATTACACGGATTAAGAAGAAATGCTCTGCAAAACAGACAGATAAAGCATAGGGAGAGTGTGACACTTCACATTAAAGCTATCCAATTTACACAAGAAAAACAGTCTATTCTGGGTATTTTTTAGCTGTATCTGAAGAACTTTCATTAAAATGTAACTGGTTATAAATCACCACTCCTAAATATTTGTAGGATTTGACTAGTTCTACTGGTTTGTCATCTATTTCCAATCTCCTTTTGAATGGCTGAGGTCTACAGGACACTGAGCAAATCCATATCCTCATATGTGGTAGTTCTGTATTTAGTGAGTGGTACAATCTATCATTGCATTTTGCCTTGTAGTTTGTCCTGTTGTATTGTATACCTGAAATGGCCATGATAGATTGGCCATCTACAGTACTGTATCTCTGCAAAGAGGATTACTTGTCTTCTGTTTTGTGTATTGTATTGACCACATTTCTTGACACCCATTGCATGCCCAACCTACATGGAAAGGGGTTCCTCTCTGATTTTTTTCCATTTTTTTCCCTGGGAGTTTTATCTCGTCTTCTTAGGGAGTCAAGACTTGGGGGCTGTCAAAAAACAGGGCCTGTTAAAACCCATTGCAGCCTTTCTTCTGTGATTTTGGGCTATACAAGAAATTGTTGTTATCATTTCTATATATGGGACGTCTGTCTTTATTTTTCTAAAATCAATGACCATCTCTTTAGTTTTCTTTGCTTTTATTACAAGGAAGCTTTTAAAGCACCATTTGGTAAAGTTCTCTACATCTCTGTCAAAATACTGACTTGACAGATTGTCAGTCTTTAAGAGCCCCAAGCAGAGTCATGTCGTTTGCATATTTATAGAAGGTGCTGGCTGGTGACGAATCTCAGAGCTCATTTATATATAAAGTGAACAGTACAGGAGACTGCACACAACTTGGAGCATTCTGGTATTAATGCTGCTAAATTTCACTTGCTGAGTGTGATCTATAAGAAAATTTAATTAGCTAGATACGCATAGAATTATTCAACTCAAAATGATATATCGAGCGCATCTCTTTCATTTATAATTGTCCAAAATGTTTCCAGTGCAAGAGCCAACCTGTGAACGCTGCAATCAAGTTCCGGCGTCACTGGGCCACTTGTTTTGGGCCTGCACCAAATTAACATCATTTTGGACCAAAATCTTTAAATGCCTTTCAGACAACCTTGGTGTCCCAATCACTGCTAATCCACTAACAGCTGTGTTTGGTGGGCTCACAGAGGGGCTTAAAGTGGAGAAGGACAAACAAACTGGAGTTACCTTTACTTCACTATTGGCACGTAGACTTATCTTGCTCAACTGAAAGAATCCTAACTCTCCTTTTCTAAGTCAGTGGCTAACTGATGTTATATATTACTGTATTTGAAACTGGAAAAAAACAAATTTGCACTTAGAGGATCTGTACAAAACTTTTTTAAAACCAGGCAGGATCTGATCAATTACATTTTAGAATAAGCATTTAAATTGAGGATGCAGGTTTTCTCCCCTCTTTTACTCTTTATTCATTTATTAATTTATCTATTCACTAATTTTTACTAGCGTAAAGCTTTACACTGCTGGCGTAGCTCTCTTTCTCAGGGGTGGGGGTTGATTTATTTCAAACCTTTTTTTTTCTTTGTAAAACTTGAGTTATGTGTATGGAATGTTATTTGATTTTAATAAAATCGATAAAATAAAATAAAAAAAATTAGCCAGATAATAAGTTTAGCGTTTATGTTTATTAATAAAAATAATAATAATAATAATAATACATTTTATTTATATAGCGCCTTTCTCATGCTCAAGGCGCTTCACAGAGTCTTAGAAAAAAAAACAGCAGGGTATATGTAACATTGGATACAAATGTATTCCTGAACAGAACAATGAAACAAATAACAAAGCATTAAATAGAATAAAGGACAATAAACCAGAGTAAAATACTAAATTCAATACTAAAAGAAAAAACCTAACAAATAACCTAATTTGTTATATAACAGACACACAAATTATCCTGAGCACCTGGACAGAGAGGTAAACTGAAAGAAAGGGCAGAATGCTAAGTTAAGTTAAAAGCCTTCCTAAATAGATGTGTTTTAAGAGTTTAGAGTTTATACAGAGTCCTAACAATTTATTGATTAATAAATGCGGCTGGATAGTATTAAATGAACTGCTAAAATCTATAAACTCAATCCTAATGAAGTCTTATTTTTTGTTCCAGATGTTCAGCAAGACCAACAGTGTGTGTTCCACCCCTCTTCCTGCATGAAAGGAAAACTGGTGCAGATCAAGATAGAGTTAATCTTGGAAATTAGTTATTCAAAACATTTTCCTAGAATAGATATTAATGTGACTGGACACAACTACTTCATTTTTTTTGGCTTACTGTGTTTAAGCACCAGGACAGTCACTGATTGTCTCCAGAGGACTAGAATGACTCACTTATCAAGAGACCATTGAAACAGCTTTTATAAAGGCTGTGCTAATTGATTAGAGCATTCCTGTAGCATTTTACAGCTTTTCCTTTCATGGGTAAACTGTGAAATAATGTCCTCCACAGTGATTTCCATACATGCTGAAAACAGATGAGCTTTCAGTTTGTTCATAGCCTCTGTAGGTGCTGATATAAAGTTGTTTTGTATGAAACCTACAAAAAATAAATGAGTTCAGTTCACTGACAAACTGGAACTTGTCTATAACAGTCATATGGTGTTTTTTTGGGTTTAATCAGTTATTATTTTACAAGGTTTTTTTTTTACAGCATTATGACATATGCTTCTAATCTGTACTTATATGTGTTCTTTCAATCCTATATTTTCTGCTTATTTGCTTTTGTAACAGTTTTCTGTCCTCTCTTTTGGTTTCAGAGTGACCCAAGGTTTATTATTGGGGATGTTTTTTAATAGCTGGACTCTAAGTTCCTTCTGCACGCGCTTGAGCTCATGCTGATCACTGCCTTTAAAAGCCCGTTTCTTCTGGTTCAAAAGGCCCTTGATGTCACTTGTAATCCATGGCTTGTTGTTAGCATAGCAGCGTACAGTTCTTACTGGAACTACAATGTCCATACAGAAGCTGATGTAGTCAGTAGTGCAGTCAACAACCTCCTCAATGTTCTCACTATGTGATCCCTGCAGGATATCCCAGTCCGTAGTTCCAAAGCATTCTCTCAGAGCCTTCTCTGCCTCAGGGGACCACTTCCTGAATGAGCATGTGGTTGTAGGTAGGACCCTCACTCTTGGTTTGTAGTGAGGCTGAAGCAGAACCAGGTTATGATCTGCTTTCCCAAGCGCAGGCAGCGGGGTGTTACAGTCCACATACTGGGAGAAGGCAGGCAATGTTTTGTCCAGCGCCACATGGTTAAAGTCTCCAGCAATTAGCACAAGTGCCTCAGGGTGCTGCGTTTGTAACTTAGCAACAACAGAATGGATGATGTCACTCGCTGTCTCCACGTTTATGGAGAATCTACTGCATCCATTAAACAGTATCATCTCCAGACAGAGGAGTAGCTTCAGCGATAGACTGCTGTCACTGTCCTGCTCCACTGACAGACTGAGGAGATCGTTCCTCCCCCAAACTATGCGACTCTTCAATTCCAACCTTGGGGAAGGGGGTTGTGGTAAACGTTAACATTATACAAAGTTATTGTCTGTCTGTATACCTGCATTGTTATAACTCTTTAATTTAATATTGTTTTTTATCAGTATGCTGCTGCTGGAGTATGTGAATTTCCCCTTGGGATTAATAAAGTATCTATCTATCTATCTATCTATCTATCTATCTATCTATCTATCTATCTATCTATCTATCTATCTATCTATCTATCTATCTATCTATCTATCTATCTATCTATCTATCTATACTTAAATCAATGTTAGGAGATCTAACTTTTTTAAACACAAATGAGACAGCACAGTAGATCAAGTACAGTACAGTACAGCTTAAAAACCACTTAATCCCCCCTCCTTTAAAAAATAGATGTACTTTGTGGAGCATTTCCTACTCTGAAAATCCAGAAATGCGGTTTTGTCAAACACATTACTTTTCTTCTCATTATTTAACATTTCAGATTAAAACATTAGACAGCAACTCAGTTTCTTGATGTTCTCTGCGAACTTAAAAATAGACCATCACTGTAAGGTTTTCAAGCAACGAATGTATTAATACTTACTGATCCATAAACATAGCAGTTCATATTTGTGTGGTTTTTATTTGTAATATTGCAAACTTTGAAGTCAAATGCATTTTGAATTGCAGTGCTAATTGTGCTCGGTAACAGTGATGTTTCATTCTAGATAAAGCAAAACAAATAAATAAATTTAATCTTACATCAGTTTACTGAGAACCATATACCTTAACATTCCACAATGTATACAAAATATAACTTAAATGTATGTGCCTCTGAAGAAATGGATATAATCAGCTAGCCTTGCCTTGCTAATTGTTATACAAAAAGCAGAATTTCATGTACATTAAATTAACTGAATGTCTTTATGCCTCACTCAGCCAAGACATCAATGTCAAATAAAGGGCTCATTGCTGGCATCAGTTGGGTTGTGGGTTGAGAGGGATAGTGAGAGATGCCCCTCCACGTTCAATCATGCATGTTAAAGAGTTAAATTGACTGTCAGTTCCAAATTGACCTAATGTGAAAGTGTCCTGTGTCACACATGCGCAAATAGGGGGCAGCCAACAGGCCCGAAGGGAATTGATACAGAATGCTTATGTTTCTATCTCTTATCCTCCAGCAAAAAAGAAGACGAATAAACGGCGTACCTTTTGGAATTCGGCCACAACTACACGTGTCCACAAAGAGCAATCCTCTTCCGGGTTCTGAAGATCTGACGCCACTAGGTAACCTCACTTCCGCCTCCCTCCGTATCATCATCTCCGGTCTATTTCTTCAACTGCAAATGTAATTTCCTGTCCATCTGATATAAAAGTCCCCCTGTTCAACTCATCAGTGTCTCATGAAAAGTCTGTTTATGTACTTGGGCTACGGTGCAGTAAGACCTACAGTATACGGGACGGCGTCCCAAACCTTCACGAGAGTCTCTTGTGTTTTTCTGTCTTCACACCTGAAGTGGAATGGCACCTTTCAGAGTTCCAGTCTTATGCACAATGTTGCTGGATTTGCTTAGGTCTCTCCACAACCCAGAGTTGGATTATGCAGGTATTATCAATTAATAGGTGCTGTCTGCATTTACTGAATATCCACTCGCTTTCTTAGGATAAATGAGAAAAAAGAATTTCTTGCATTTGTGACAATAAAGGATCTAAATTAAATTAACAGCTCTTGTTTGTATGTAAAATAATTGAAAGTTGAAAAATATCATTTGTCTGAATTTGCCTTAAAACTGTCCCAATTGTTTCCTTGTCCAATTTAAGCCTCAATATAACTACGTTTATCTTAACATTACCTCTGCACTTACAGAGACTGCAACACACCTTATCTAACTTAAATAAACATTGAAAACAATGAACAATGCACCTTGAACAAACCAGGATTGCACTGCATTTACAAATTAAAATTTCTGTTAAGTCTTGTCGCACACATATGTACGGGAGACAGTTTATGGGCACGAATAACTGTGTTTTTCCACTGGACAGGGGGTTGGCACTATACTCTGACTCTTTCTCCTCTTTCCCTCTGTAGACCATCAGAAGAACCCGCCTCATACAAACATCACTTCCACCTCCGATCCCTCTGAACCCGCCCACTACAGACGTCATTCCTGCCTCTGGTCCCTGAGAACCTGCCCCTCTATGACATCATTTCCACTTCCAATCCCATCTCTTCCTGTTCATCAACTATACATCAGCCATCTTTGTCATTGTACCTCAGTTCTGTTTTGGACTCAAGTCTGCAAAGATCTATTATTGCTTTTTTTGCCTTTTTCAATTACCAATGTTTCAAGTATACGGGGTGGCTACCCCAAACTTTTTTCTGTTTTCTTTTGTTGATTTTACTGTGCTTGCATTTCTCATATAGTGGTCTAAACTGTTGCTGTATATATAAATATCTTTCTTCAAAGGTGCTAACTCTATCTTAAACTATTTAGTGCACTAAAAACACAACCTACATTTTAAAAACACTTTGATTTTCATTTATTTATATATTTTTTACATTTAGGTTAAAGTGGATGTTAATGTTTAAATTAAGAGGCTTTTATTTGGTTTGATTTATCTATTTCTTGTCCAATGTTTTATTTTTCCTTTTATTGACTTGCTTGTGAAACTGAATACAGGAATATAATGGGGGAATAGCACCTGTTTCTGTTCTACCATTGAAAAGGTTTCAGTTGTCAGGATTCCCAGAGAGTCTGCTGTCAAAGCTGTGTCAACAGTTGTTGTGCTCCATCTGTTGGAGTGCATTTTGTAATTCAATAGTTGGCACATTACAAGCATTATCATTTCTGTAAGGAGTTTTGAATCAAATGTGATGCAAACAGAACAGACAAATAAACACAGGCAGATGGCAATAAAAGTTAAAAAAGGAAAATGTAATAAACTAGGAACTCCCAAAGAAAAGTGATAAAGCAATTGGAGGCAAGCTATTTTCATCTGACTGGACCTTTTGACTCTTAGTCTTCTCACTCCTGCTGATGACAGAAAATGTAATTGCTACTTTATCAAACTGATCTTTCTGTTCAGAATTGAACACTCTTAAAATAATTATTCTTTAATGGCCATTCCTGGGTTGTGTGGTTCTTTAATGTCCTTTCCTGGGTGGTGCGGTTCATCGTAGAACCTGTGACAGACGACCAGGAACTTTGCCCAACCGGGACGCTTGGAACATGGACGGACTGGGAGAGGGGCACTATCTTTCCCTGGAGCCCTGGTGGACAGCACTTCTGCCACACCAGGAAGTGCTGTTGAATCAGGAACCATGCACGCCCGAAGTGCTTCCGGGTGCAAGGGCTGCACTTCCACCACACTAGGAAGTGTTGCCGGAAGACCATCACAGAGCACCTGGAGCACATCCAGGGCGGGACAAAAGGGGCCGCCTCACTCCATTTGAGGAACTGGAGTCGGGTGGCAGTGGACGGAGCTTGCAAGAGAGGAGTAGAGGCGGCTGAAGGAAGGAAAAGGACTGAGTTTTAGTGTGGTGATTTGTGCACTGTGTTTGTGCTATGTGCGCCTAAGAAAATAAACGGTGCGTGTTTTGGACATTTGGAGTCCATGTCTGTCTGTGTCGAGGCTGGTCTTTCACAAACCATTGCTTGACAAAGAACCATTTAATTCCATGAAGGGTTCTTTGAATTTGAAATTGGTTCTTTCAGCTTTGAAAGGGTTCCTGATATGCAGAAAAACAGATACTTGTTATATATAGTAGGTAATAACAGATCAAGAACATCTGAACTGAACCTGAGATATTGTATGCAGCAAGAGTCCTTTTAAAATTAGGATTCCATTGGTATTTCACAAATTTATTATCATTCATTCATGGTATTCATTCATTCATTCTACTGTATTTGTGGAACATGCTATTAATCTAAAAAAATAAAGGTTCATTTGGGAACCATTTCATTCTATGAAGGGTTCTCCGTACATGAAGTTGGCTGTTTTGGCTTTGAACAGGTTCTTAATATATGGACCAAACAGAATTTTTTAATATGCAGTAGGCTAGAAGGATACTAACAGATCAAGAACATCTGAAATTCTCCAATGTAATTGCCTACAGCAACAGTTCTTTTAAAATCAGGAACCCATTGTATTTTTACAAATCTGTTGTCATCTGTTAAAGGCCATTTTTGGAACATGTAACGGACCTAAATAAATTAAGGTTCTTTCTGGTACCTTAATGTGGACAGTTTTTTTGGAAAACAAAAATGGTTCTCCTATGGCATTGCTCTGAAGAGCCACTTCAGCAGCTTTATTTTTAACAACTGTAGAGTAGTATTCTACAGTAAGTGCAGACACCATTATACTGTGTGTGTGTGTGTGTGTGTGTGTGTGTTTACAACTTTAAAGGAAGAATATGTCTAAAGATTTTAGTAATTCTGTATGTGACATGGCATAAGGACAGTAGTGACTCAATTTTTTAAGATCAGCAACCATGCAGGGGTTTTCACATGCAACCCATTATACATTAATTAAGAATCTGCCACTCTCCAAAAAAATACCCAGCTATTGGAGATGTTCTGTTTGGAAACCAAATTAAAAGGACCAAATGAGACTGAAACGAAGAGTGCAAAGTAGCAGATTGTAGTCACTCAATTAACAGCTGCATCCAATCCACCTAATTCAATGGTAAGTCACGTGGAGCCAGTTCTAACAGCTCTGTGCACAAAGTGGGAAACATCTGGGTAGGGTGCCAGTCCATCGCAGGGCGCACACACACACATACAGGTACACATACTCACTCCTATGTAGAACGTAACCTGCAAATGTGTGGGTATGTTTGAGGAAAACCAGTTCCACAAGGGGATGAACCTTCTACACGAACAACATCCGCCAGCTTGATCTGGATCTATTAGGTAGTAGCACTAGCCACTGCAATATCATGCCTCTCACTGGGTATAATAATGGGTTTTAAATTGCCCAACTTATAAATTATACTCTAACAACAAAAAACTGGAAAGTGCTATATCAGTGGTCTAAAGAAGACAAGTATGGATGCTGAAAGACTTGAGCAACATTTCTTCGTCTAGTGCATTTTCATTCCTGCTGATGAAAGTACCAGGAGAAAAACCTTGTGAATACATACATGTGGACCCAGCCAGAATCAAGAGTGCAAGCAGTAGTCTACAAAACCAGAGGCTATAGAATACAAGCCTCCCCTAAACCTCTAAGTCAGTACTTCCCAAACTCGGTCGTGGGGACCTCCTGTGGCTGCAGGGTTTTGTTCCAACCAGATTTGCAATCAGAGATAATAACTGATAACAACTATTCTCATTTAATTAGTTGGTCTTTTTTACTTGTCTCTTATTCTGCATTTAGAATAATACAACAGTATGTTTTTTACATTCATAAGACATTTAGAAATATTTCTATTTTTTCTAAAGCTATAAATGCTTGTCTCTCTTTTCTTGTTTTCCTATTATTTTCCCCTTTTCTTATCAAGTTTGCTCCCTTCATTTAACCCTAATAGTGACAATTAACAACCAGCACAGCAGTCACCCGGGATGATGAAAGCAGCAACGACTTCCGTGTCAGACCTGCTAATTAGTAAATCATCAATTAAATCACCAGAACATCTGGAAAAGCAGAATGAAAATTTGGTTGAAAATACTGTTAATAACTTAAAAAAAAACTACATATTCCCCATATAACTGCTTTTTTCATTTTAATAAAAATCTACCAAACTTATTTTGTAATTTCTACATTGACTCCAAAACACAGAGACTGGGAAATAATGACTCACTTAATTAGGCTAAGAGTCCAATGAAAAACGGAAGTTGGTTGGAACAAAAACCTGCAGCCACAGGGGGTCCCCAGGACCGAGTTTGGGAACCACTACTCTAAGTGCAAAGTGCCTCAATCCACGTCCCACTCCACTTAATATGCTGCAGTGAGTGTTCCCCTAATTCTATGGCTTCTCAAAAAGATGCTGCTGCTCCCTAGTGGCTCCCTTCTCAGACCATATACCTGAGGCCAGCATTCCTTGTCTTAACACAAGCCACAATAAATGGTCTCCCCTGGTATATAAAACCTTTCTTCTGCTCTTTGGTTTCTTTTACATCTACTAGTTGGAAAGACATACTCAGAAGTTTCAGTCCTGCTTTGTGGGCTTGACACCTGGTCAAAATAGTTTAATGGATTCCTATAGTATTCACCTGCCCTCTGGTGATTGAAACCTATGATTGCACCTTGATCAGCCAGGAGTAGAGCAGAGAGATTAATATCTCACCTTGCTGAGCTAGGTGAAAATCCCCATGGCCAGGAAAGCAAAGACCTCTTTTATTCAGTGTAAGGCAGGGATTTCCTAGCACCATTCAATGTAATAAGATCCATCCATCCATCCATTTTCCAACCCGCTGAATCCAAACACAGGGTCACGGGGGTCTGCTGGAGCCAATCCCAGCCAACACAGGGCACAAGGCAGGAAACAATCCCGGGCAGGGTGCCAACCCTCCGCAGATGTAATAAGATACACTCCTTAATTCTGTTACACTTGTCATCCATGACACTCTAACCCCAATGCAACAGTTTTGCACTGTGCCTGCCTGAGGTCATGCTCTTGTTAATGCAAACATAAGATCTTGTGTAAATCATTACATAAATAAATCAACGGAATCCTTTGGGCTAAAGGTTTGTTCATGTAGCCTGCCAATTTACAGTCAGTTCTCTTCAGCTCACTGTGATGATGTTATTGGTAAAGCATGAGCAGTTATTTTTTTATGATATATATATTCTACTCACATTACAGTTAAACAGCCTACGATTTTGCCAAATCACTCAGTTAAATTCCATGTCACAGGAATCCAGCTCACGAGATTTGAGTTACAGGTAGCCAGCAGGACCCTGATATATATGCATGTTGGTCCACTGCATGACACACTTAATATGCACTGTAGGAGATGGCTGGCAGCTCATCCCGGCCGGGACACCCCTGAAGTGAAAGGATGGGGGAAGGCAGCTGGTTTGGGACACTGCCTACCCCAGGACACTAGTTGGCAGCTTCCCTGCAGCATAGAGGTGCCCCTGATTGGCACAGGGCACTATGGGATCTGGAGTTCAGCTTCACAGCCCTGCTGGATGCCGTGGGTGCCACCAGGAGATGCTGCAGGGAGACTGTGGAGTCCCTACTGTCTACATAGCCTGGAAGTACTCCAAAGGCACATGGACGAAAGGACAGAAGCACTTCCGGGTCAAGGACTATTTAAAGGACTGCTGTGAACCCAGTAAATGAGCCAGAGTTGAGAGGTCGAGGACAGAGCTTGCTGGGAGGTGTGGAGGAGAGATTTGTGCATTTTTGTGATTATTATTATTATTATTATTATCGGTATTGTATTGCCTTTGTATGGTGGCGGAGGTGCTTCAGAGCACTACTGTACAACCTTGGTGATTTTACCTTGTGCTCAGTGTCCCTGTCTGATGTGTTGAAAGGGGCAACAGTGACCCCTAGCGTCTTACAGTACCTATACTGAAATTAAGACCATTCTGAATCGACATTCAACATAATCTAATTTTTGTAATGTTAAGTGGGTTGCTGTTCCTAAGTTGAAGCCATTTAAAACATGGGAAAAACAAACTAACTCTGAATAACATAATCTGGATCCAAAATTAATTTAATTTCATTTAAACTCAGTTCGATTTACTCTTCTTAAGCGCTATTCCAATTATGGGCCCAGCACTTTATATAATATGTAACAAGCATAATATGATAAAAGAAATGCAACATAAACACAATCATAATGTTGAAACATGAACAGTGAGAAATAGGAACGTTTTAAGATGTTTTCTTCCATGTTTTGACACCAGAACCCTGAAGCCCCATTGTAAACTGCTAGAACACACAAAATATTTTTTTTAATTTATACAAAATGTTTCACTTTAGAACACAATTTCGAGTGCCAAATTAATATATACCATGATTTTCATGAAATTATTTCATCTTGAAAAATACCAAATTTATCTTTTAAGATATGTGTATACTAAATGATAGTATTCTACATAACCAATTAAAAATTCCATAGTATCAAACTAAGATTTCAGTGTTTAGCCAGCAATGACGCACAAACACGGCCTTCTAATTATCACTCGGTATTTCACACACTGAATATACATGACTATCACAATAAAAATAATAGATAAAATATTTTTCTAGGTGTTTTAAATTTTGTTACCTTTAGGGTTCCAGGTCCATATTCAACTAAATAGTCCAAAGAGTCTTGTATAAAAAGAAGAACTACAGGCAAATTGTTCACAGGACAGCTAAAGCCAGAGTCATAGTCGTATTCATAATCAGAAATGCAGTCTCCACAAGAGCTGTAGAGTCTATATTCCAATTTAAATCCAGAATAATTGTTTGAAATGTTGATCAGTGCAGACTCAAGTGCTTCAAAAATGGTATACATAAGTGGGCTGTTTAAAAAGAAAAGAAAAGAAGAGGTTAAAAATGAGTGTGAGGTGTAAACAATAACCACTTGGAAAAGACATCCAGCCAGCCATACTTTTTTTAAATGTTTTTTGTCTTTACAGAGTCATACGGTGTTGAAAGTCAATCCAGGCAACTCATGTTGACATATGCTTTGGTGTAAAGTGGTGTAGTGATGCTGTGGTGTTAGTGTTACTGCCTCAGTGCTCCACAGGGGGGTAGTCCACAAAGCACGTCGCAGTTAAGCCTCCCTTAAATTAGAGACATTGGGCTGATCTTAGCCAGTTTTGGTTCCAGCAAAAAGCATCAGGGCAAGTCGCACTTGATAATTGAGACAACTAATTGTCATGTTTTAACCTGCTCCGTATAATGCTAAAGATGATGCCAATCGCAATGTTATGGATTGAAAGTTCATGAAATTCTATAAAAAACAAAACCTGGGAGAAAAGTTTTGAGTATTTTTTGTTGTTGAGTTCTTGTTTAAATTATTCTTACATGTTCATTACAAAATGATGAAGCAATATTACCTACACTATCCACTGAATATTAATGACAGTTAAAATACGTCTTTCATCAACACCTTTTTGTCAGTGACAGGATTTTGTAGCATATTTAATGTTGCTGCAATACTTAGTTACACTATAATCTGATATTTGTTGCAAAGTGGTAAAACATTAAAAGCTACAGTTTATTGAAAAATGACAAGAATTAATAATATATTTAAATTACTATATTATGCCATTCATCCTCATTGCTCTTTTTGTCAGCAAGATACAAAAATAAAAAATTATTATAAAAAAATAGGTTAAAAAAGGGGTGTTCCATAATGTTAAAATCTTCTGTTATAATTGTACCAATTCTAAGTCAGTAAATCTCTAACATTTAAGTAGCACAAAGATGTCCACAGAAAATATACAAGAAACAATGCTACACTTCTGGGATCAGCCATACTGTGTTCCTGTCCTCGTGTACTACCAGCCAAACCACTGAAGAAAAAGAAAGGCCTTTCTCATTAGTGATTTAAGCAAGGACATACTTGTATGTACATTGTAAAATAATAAAAAGTAGCATGCAGTAGACTATATTAAATTAGATCCAAATACACACCATATTAATTAAATGGACTTGACGTCTTTATTATTTTTATAATGGTCTATATTGTTTTTATTTCAGTAGTAAGGTATTAGGGTGGCATGGTGACGCAGTGGTAGCACTGCTGCCTCGCAGTTAGGAGACCTCCCAGGTCCTCCCTGCGTGGAGGTTGCATGTTCTCCCCGTGTCTGCGTGGGTTTCCTCCGGGTGCTCCGGTTTCGTCCCACAGTCCAAAGACAAACAGGTGCACTGGTGATCCTAAATTGTTCCTAGTGTGTGGTTTGTGTGTGTGTGCCCTGCGGTGAGCTGGTGCCCTGCCCGGGGTTTGTTTCCTGACTTGTGCCTTGTGTTGGCTGGGATTGGCTCCAGCAGACCCCTGTGACCTTGTAGTTAGGATATAGCGGGTTGGATGGATGGATAGTAAGGTATTAAAAATACAAAATCTTTTGCAATTGAGGATATGCCAGTAAAACAGAAACACTCATTATATATATTGTCCAGTTTGGTCTGGTTCTGTTGATGATGGCAGATGTTTATGGTTACATTCAATGCATAACATGTGAAGTGTAGTAGATAGATTATACTTTAGATAGATAGATAGATAGATAGATAGATAGATAGATAGATAGATAGATAGATAGATAGATAGATAGATAGATAGATAGATAGATAGATAGATAGATAGATAGATAGATAGATAGATAGATAGATAGATAGATAGATAGATAGATAGATAGATACTTTATTAATCCCAATGGGAAATTTATGAAATTTATACTTTATGCTTTAGTTGTCCCGGGGGGGAATAAAATTTTACAGTAAGTAAATCTCTGTAAAATGCATTTATCCAAAGCTGTATCAGTGACACTAGATAATGTTATTTAGGCTTCCCAAATGTCATTGGCACAATACAGTAGTGGCCAAAAGTTTTGGCAATGACATAAATATTGTGTTTTTCAAAGTTTGTGGTTTCAATTTTTGTGGTGGCAATTGACATTGCTTTTATATTATAGTGCAGAGTGATCAGTTGCATATTAATTCATTGCAAAGAGCTTTATTAGCATATAAATTAACTTTATCACAAAAACCCATTTCACTTATTTTGGCTCTGGCACAAAATGATCAGCTAACAGTGTCCAGCAAGCACTAGGCCATCTTCTCCTGAGGAGTCAGCTACAGAAGCGTGTTGCCACCAGTGCAGAGCTTGCTCAGTATTGGCAGCAGGTAGGTGTGAGTGCATCTGCATACACAGTAAGGCAAAGACTTTTGGACAGCGGCCTTGTGTCAAGAAGGGCAGCATAGAAGCCACATCTTTCCAAGATTAACATTAAGGACAGACTGAAATTCTGCAGGAATGAACAGTAGAAGACTGGTGCAAAGTTATTTTTTCAGAAGAATCCTCTTTCTGACTGTTTGGGACATCTGGAAAATCAGTTGTGCAGAGTCCTGTGTCATGACAACAGTGAAGTATTCCTGAGACAATCCATGTGTGGGGTTGCTTTTTATCCAAGGGAGTGGTCCCACTCATGATTCTGTCCAAGAACACTGCCATGAATAAAGAACGGTGTAGCTGCAGGAGTGTAAGGCGAGTTCAAGCACCAAAAGAAATCTATCAGTCCAAAAGTTTGTTTTAAAATATTTAGTAAAAATTCAAAGCAAACAATCCACACAAGAATAAAGAAAAAGTTGTTACACACGTAGAATAAAAGGCAAAAAAAAAGAAAAAATGTATCTTCTCTAAACTTAGCTTTTCTTGCAAAACTTTAGTTGTTTCTATACTTAAAGATTCTTAACTTCTTCTTCTGTACACTTTAAATGCAAAGAGCAGCACTTTCAATTAAGTGCTTTGTCTTACATCTTACTTGGTACACAAAATACACACACAAGGTACAAAAGGCACGGTTTAAAACCATGTGCCCGCTACACCTTACACATGGCAAGGCTGATCACTAACTGAGAATAATGTTTAGTCAGATAAGCTAGAAATAGTTAGAAAATACCAATTCAATTCATCTTATGGGGGTTATAGGAACCTCCCATAGATTATGCACTATCATTTAGTAAAACATTTATGTATCTTATGGAACTAGGAAATGGCTCTTACAAACGTTATCAAAATGTCATCCAAGAGCAACTTGTCCCAACAATCCAGGTGCAATTTGGTGATGATCTGTGTATTTTCCAGAACGATGGAGCAGCATGTCACAAGGCAAAAGTGATAACGAAGTGGCTCAGAGATTATAACGTTGAAAGCTCGGACCCATGACCAGGAAACTCCCCAGATCTTAATCCCATTGAGAACTTGTGGTCAATTCTGAAACAGTGGGTGGACAAGCAGAAGTCCCAAAATTGTGATCAACTCCAAGCAACACAAAGGCAAGAATGGATCACCATCAGTCAGGATTTGGCCCAGAAGCTGAAATCCAGCATGGCAGAGCGAATTGCAGAAGTTACGAAGAAGAAGGGTCAGCACTGTAAATATCGTATTTGCCAATAAAAGCCTTTGAAACTTATGAAATGTTTACAACTGTTCTTCAGTATACCATAGAAACGTGTAAAAAAATAATCTGAAAATGGTGAAGCAGAAAACTTTGCAAAACACAATATTTCTGTCACTGCCAAAAACATTTGGCAACTACTTTAGACTGCACTTGTGCGTGAATAGTAACACTGCCAGGCTAATTAGAGACTGAATATGTAAAATACAAGGCAATATAACCTAAACTATTCAATGAATATTAAGGACATTTACATTATGTCTTTCATTAGCACCTTTTTGTCAGTGGCCGGATTCTTGGCGTTAATGCACAGGCCAGTCCTTTAATGACACTGACCAGTTGGATGGTGAAATTAGACATTCTGATGAGGGCAAACTGCTTTAGCAGAAGTGACATTTGAACATCTCACCTGTGGCAGAGGCTGCAGCTTTCTTTTTGGTTGTTGCTAAATGTGCAGTTTACATTTGCATATACAATACTAAATGTTCCATTCTATTAATTCTTAGTAAATGTGCTTCATGTTGCTATTGAATACTTATTGTTTTAAGTGTTTGAAGTGTGATGTTTACAAACCAGTACATTAACATTCAACCTAAGCAAAGCAAATTAATCTTTTTTTATTTTAATAGTTCCAATAATATTTAATTAAGCAATACACAATCATTTAGGAGCATAATATACTTCGACATTGGTCTGATGTGGATTGCCACACAGCCTCCCTCATTTTCTTTATAGTGGATGCATTTATTTTTTATGTTATCATAGATAAACTACTATTTTTCGATCACTTGATCTTCACAGTGTATATTCACAGTGGAACATCCAATGGCTTTTGAATAATCCTGTACTCACTCAATGCTGTTATCATCTTGGCACACTTATAGTATTCCCACAACACAGAGGTCTCCATCAGTTTCTAATGAACTTGGCTTATTTAGTGCTAGGCTCTTCCAGAAACATCCCAGGATAATGAAAACACAAATGGTTGGAACATCTTGCATTTTGAAAGTTCCCCTAAAAATCCAAGTTAAATACAAAAAAAAGAAAAATTAATGAGATCTGCTAGACTGAAACTAGCACTTACACTCCTGTGAACAGTATTGGACACTAGTGTTTTTTACAGTGTGATAGACGGCCAGGACCCTTACCTGGCTGGGACGCCTTTGTAATGGAAGGGCCAAAGAAGAGAACATGCACAGGGCATTGTCTCCCCTGAGGGGCTAGATGGCAGCTGACCTGGGTTGCAGCGGTGCCTCGGATTCCCACAGGGCTCCATGGGAGTTAGAGTTCGCTAGTGCCCTGTTGGGTTCCATGGGTGCCTCCAGGGGGATGTTGCAAGGACTGAAGAGCCATACTTTGTTGGGCTTCCACCTCACCGGGAAGTACTTCCGGACAACACTAACGGGGCCCCTGGAAGTACTTCTGGGTGCAGGATAAAAGGAGCCCATTGCCACTGTTTCAGGAGCCAGAGTCAAGGGGATGAGGACAAAGCTTGCCAGAGGAGGGCTGGAGGTGGAAGGAGTAATAGAGACAGAGAGAAAGAAGGAAAGAAAGTGCTGTGCTCATTGCTGTGCTTATTGTACTGTGCTTGGTGCTGGTGGGAAACAAAGGAAAAAGTGTTTCCCACTGAAATTTAGCCTTGTGTATTGCTGGGCTGGGCTTGTGCCTGGTGTCTGTCTTTGTCAGGTTTGGGGAGCTGCTGCGCTCCCTGGTGACCACAACAGTTTTTAGAATTGCTTTGCCACATTTCATGGAACATTCTTCACATTCTCACTACTTTAAGTGAATTTTACAGAACGGTTCATTCAATAGGCAGAAAACAATAATTAATCAACAAAAAGCCAGCACTCACACAAAACATTTAAGTTGTAAATCAAAAGCAAATAATTAATTTAGCAATAATTTATCTGATTCGGCTATAAATTATAATCACATAATATTGATGGGGTGTAAACTGACACTTTTAGCAAATGTTTTACTTATTTGTTAAATTCAGAAGGATTTTGTCAGATTGTCAAAGGTCCAACTCATAATCATAACCACACATTAGATTTAATTAAAACTTACAAAGTTGAAATTCAAAATTTAAATATTACTCCATTAAATGAAGTTATTTCTGATCACTACTTAATTACATTTGATTTAGTCCTGCCCTTGCCAATGCACTCACAGATTAATACAAAGACAGTGCGACATCTAGGTTGTAATTCTGCTTCAAAATTTATAGATACTTTGAGCAAGTTGAGGGTAATTGTAGAAAACCATTTAGATCAGTTAACATCAAATGTAAACGTGCGAAACAATTTAGATCAGCTAACATCACATTGTAATGTGGCCTTGACAGATGCTCTGGACGCAGTGGCTCCCCTTAAAACAAAAGTGATCAAAGCACATAGAAACTCTCCCTAGTTTAATGAAAACACTCAAGCTCTTAAATTAGAGTGTCAAAAACTGGAGTGTAGATGGAGAACAACAAAGCTATATGTCTTTCAAATTGCATGGACAGAGAGTGCTAAAAAATATAAAAAAGCTCTCTTTAAAGCTTGCTCAGAATACTATTCTACAATAATAGATAGCAATAATAAAAATCCTCGGGTACAATTTAGAACAGTGGCTAAATTAACAAATGGGAATTCAGATCTACAGTGCAAAATACCAACAGCTATTACAAGTAGCCTACAGACTTTATGAACTTCTTCAATAAGAAAATTAAAAATATAAGATCCCAGATCTCAGCATCACAGTTCAAACCGCATACTAGCTTATCAGACCCTGTCTCACATTGCATTCAGCACTTTAGTAATTTTAATCCTGTAACTGAGCAGGAAGTCTTAAGTTTAATTTCTGAAATGAAACCCACTACTTGTTCCCTAGATCCAGTGCCAATAAAACTAGTAAAAAGTGCAATGGATGTTCTTGCAGCGCCTATTCTAAACATTATCAATAGTTCATTATTGCATGGCACAGTACCTGATGCACTAAAAGTGTCAGTCATTAAACCATTACTTAAAAAGTCAGACCTAGACCCACACATACTAAATAATTATAGACCTATTTCAAATTTATCCTTTCTCTCTAAAATACTAGAAAAAGTAGTCGCCAGTCAGCTTCAGTCACACCTTACACATTACAATTTATTTGAGAAATTCCAGTCGTTTCCGCACTGGTCATAGTACAGAAACGGCACTAACGTGGGTTGTAAACGACATTCTGATATCCTCTGATGAAGGAAGCTCCACTGTAATTATGTTGTTGGACTTAAGTGCAGCATTTGACACCATCGACCATTCTATTTTACTGCACAGGCTAGAAAATGACGTTGGACTTTCAGGCACTGTGCTTGCTTGGTTTAGTTCTTATTTATCAAATCGATTCCAATATGTACAGAAATGTGCTGACAGTATGCTATCATTATACACAGAAGTGAGATATGGTGTCCCGCAGGGCTCAGTACTGGGACCTTTACTGTTTCCACTTTACATGCTTCCACTTGGATCTATCAATAGGAAACATAATGTTAATTTTCACTCATATGCAGATGACACCCAGTTATACATTTCATTGAGATCAAATGAAGTTTCTCCGATGTTGTCTTTAATTAGTTGTGTTAGTGAATTAAAGGAGTGGATGGATGAGAACTACTTGTCTTTAAACACCGAGATGTTAATTGTTGGCAGGAATGACGCTGATCACAACAATATTTTGTCATCATTTAACTCAGTTGGAATCACCATTCATTTTACTGAATCAGCCCGCAATCTAGGAGTTATCTTTGACTCTTGCATGTCATTTAAAGCATACATTACAAAGTTGTCCAAATCATGTTTCTTCCATCTTAAAAATATTGGGAAATTAAGGCGTTTTCTAAATAAGCAGGATTCTGAGAAATTAATTCATGCCTTTATTTCTAGTAGGATTGATTACTGCAATGCTGTGTTCAATGGATGTTCAAACTATTCTCTATACAGCCTCCAGTTAATCCAAAATGCTGCTGCAAGAATTATTACAAGAACAATAAAATACAAACACATCACTCCAGTTCTTAAATCCTTACACTCGCTCCCGGTTAAGTTTAGGGCAGATTTCAAAATCCTCCTTTTTACATATAAAGCATTAAATGGCCAAGGTCTGGCTTACTTGTCTGAATTTATCATGACTTACAAACCAGAGTGCACAATAAGATCTCAAGATGCCGGTCTGCTAATGATTCCAAGAATTAATAAAATAACAATGGGAGGTTGAGCTTTTAGTTATAGGGCCCCTAAACTGTGGAATAGTCTGCCTGCTACTATAAGAGATGCCCTTTTGGTCTCAGCTTTTAAATTCCGGTTAAAGACTCACTACTTCAGTTTAGCATATCCTGACTAGAGCTGCTGATTAACTGTACAGAATGCATCTCTGTTGTTAGTCATTAGCACTAAAACATAAGTAACATGATAGTTATAATTTGTTACTAACCTTCACCTATTCTGTTTCTCTTCTTGGTACTCAAATGTGGCACTTGGTGCCACGGCCCACCTGCCAAGTTGTTTTGCCTGCCTAAGGTAAAGTCATTCCTAATGGAGGATCGCAGGAATCGTGGGAAAGAGGGGTCCTTTCATCGGATTGGCTGGCCCAACACTGTTTCAGCCGTGGAATGGCCAAATGAGGGAGGCAGCTTGATGGCTGAGGTCTTCAGGACTCTAAACAAATCCAAATCATATTATGGGATAGCATCTACTGTTAAATTCTTCTCCATACTTGTAAATTTTTTATTTTTTATACTGTATTGAGGATTTGTTCCATTCTGTGTATTGTACTGTAGTGTATTGACCCTTTTCTTTTTGACACCCACTGCACACCCAATGTACCTGGAAAGGGGTCTCTCTTTGAACTGCCTTTTCCAAGGTTTCTTCAATTTTTTCCCTACAAGGGTTTTTTTTGGGAGTTTTTCCTTGTCTTCTTAGAGAGTCAAGGCTGGGGGGCTGTCAAGAGACAGGGCCTGTTAAAGCCCATTGCGGCACTTCTTGTGTGATTTTGGGCTATACAAAAATAAATTGTATTGTATTGTAGATGTAGTGCACTTAAAGTGTCATTCCTTATAATGTGACTGCATGTTTGCATAAATTACAAGGCTGTCCATTTAAAAAAGCAAAAATCCATTTTCATAATTTGCCTAAAAATCATTTTCCTCTTTCCCTGGCCAATGAGCTGTTTTGCATATGAAATTACAGCTTTCACAGATTACAGATCTCAATCTTTGCTCCACGGTACTTGTCAGTCAAGTTGGGCCACTTACACATATATATCTGACAGATCCGACAAAATCTTTCTTAAAGCTCATACTTTACAATTTTACCTTGTTTTACCGTATGTTGCTCTGTTTTACTGTGTGATTAACCAAATCTATATTTTATGTAAATTATACATTTTATAAAAAATTATATTTTACCTGTAAACTTGTTACAGCACTTATAGTCAGTGAAGATTTTTGTGTGTTATTATTAGAGACATCCACAAGGATGCGCTGGGGCACATCATCAGTGATGTTTCCAGGGGTCATTGGGTGTTTTTGGTCTTGCAACATCAGACACCTTCACCTAGGTGATCCAGCAGGGGTTGATCAGGCCCTGATGTGTGTCCTTGCAGCGTTTCTCCATGGATCACTCCTCTTCATACACAGCCATCTCAAAGCTCTCTCTGCAGCGCTGCTCCAATGGCTGATCACTCCGAAGGCCCCTTGATGCCAAGCAGTATGTAAACTCTGCAGGAAGATCAGCCAGCAAAGTCTCTGCTGCACACCTCAAATGGGTGGCAGTGAGCTTGCCACCCCTGTTTCTGCCATTCCTTTCAGAAGTCCCTGGTATGTTGTGTGCTTCCAGTTAAATGCCTCCTCAATTTACTTTTCCCAGGGCACCATCAGTTTAATCACGGTTAGTTGTTTTGAGGCCTCTAAAAAATTGACTGTCTGGTCGTAAACATGTTACTATGACATGAGGCGGAAACTTGAGCCACTTGTCCAGGTCGACTATTAACTGTAAATCATGTGTGGTGTTGAGTAGACCTGCTGAATCTCTCGGCTGTAGTTTGGGCTGCTCCAGGTCCTCATACTAGCCATGTGCTTTCTACAGGGGGCATTGGCGCTTGCTGTTAGTGATAGTTAATGAGACAATGTGAAACTGCTTTTAGCACCTGGTCATGTCACCAGTGATAGTGACCCTCTGCTATGGCTTTTGAGTAACTAGTGTCCCTCTTCATAGACAGCCTGGATCAGAAATTGAATGTGCTGGAACTCACCTCACTAGATAATCAAACCAAGTGAACTTGTGCCCTATTGCATAGTCCAGGGGTGGGCAGATTCAGTCCTGGAGGGGCGCAGTGGCTGCAGGTTTTTGTTCCAACCCAATTGCTTAATAAGAAGCACTTATTACTTAAGTAACACTCGTGCTTCACTTTATTTGTCTCGCTCGTTAAGATTTTGAACCCTTATTGCTTATTTTAGTCTTAAACAGCTGTAGTCTTTTGTTTTTTTAATTGCTCCTTATCAGCAAATAACAAAAGAACCCAGCATTTCTCCATTTAGCTTGCTACTATTTACACCTGTGTGTATTTATCACGCACTATTGGGTTTAATCAAATACTTGGAAGGAAAGTGAAGAGAAAAAAGTGAAGCGCTGAGAATAACTCATCTGTTTTAGACTTCAAATCATTTGGATAATATCCTTAGAAAGGTACTTAAATCTAGGATATGAGAATGACTTGACATGGCAGAGTTAAAGCACTAGCAAGCCATGAAATTAAATAATTGACAAGGATTGTTTTTTAATTAAGCAACTGGGTTGGAACAAAAACCTGCAGCCACTGCGGCCCTCCAGGACTGAATCTGCCCACCCCTGGCATAGTCCCATCATGCCCCCTGCTGTCCGATACCTGCAATTCTGCTGTTTTATACTTCCTCTGCTGCTATTTGCACCTTCTGCTAGACAAAGTGGCACCTCTCCTTGCTCCATGCCTTGGTGTATTGTGGCGTGGGGAGATTGCCTAACCCTGCTTGTCCCATTGTCACTGGTCTGACCTCTGCACTGTGCCTCAAAAATAAATTGAAATAAATATATTTGAATAGACTGCCTTCTGCACCTCTTCAAATGTCCAAACCCCTGAACCTGAAAACTAATGTATTTAATCTTTCATGAAAGCCAATCAATCAAAAATAAAACTCCTACCAACAAAGGCCAGAAAAAGTCTATCGATTAAATAAACTAGTCAAAGAAGATGGGCGCAACAGTAGTTATGAAAATAGCATTTGCTGTTTTGGTGATTCTTACTACATTGGGACGAGGATATAACAAATATCCCATTAGTCTAACTGTGAAAGCCAGCTGTGATGGTGTAGGGGGTGCAGAATGTGTTCTTGTGGCAAACATTGTGTTTCTTTAACAAAAAGAGCAAAGCTTGAATGCCACAGCATATAAGGAATTATCTATGAAAAGAGACAAATCAAATGTGTGCGCCTTAATCTAAGAGGCAGCAGCATTAATTACTGCACCACTATACCACATGAAAAGAAGATGCAAATGTATTATCATATACCTAGGTTCACTGTGCAGGCTACATACTTCACATGACTGTATTCTGATTTGGCCATACTCACCAGTCGTAAAGGTCCCATAAGTTAGGCAACCCGGAGCTGAAGGACCTGAACCTCCTCACTCCTGTTCAGAGAAGGCTTCATGAGAGCCTAATCGAATTTTAAATATCACCGTTTAGGTTACTCCATTTTAATAGAGAAACACATAATTAGCATTCTTTATTTACCAGGAAACCAGAAAGCATTTTTTATTTACAAGGCACACCTAATAATGTATAAGTGACATGCAAATGCTCTAACCTTGTGTGAGAAAGAGGAACAGAAAATACTGTAGCAGTTTACCCATTCAATAAACAATTAGCTTAAAAGACTATTTATTGCATTTTTGTGAAAATTCAGGGCGAATAAACATCATAACCTAATGTGCCCATAATACAAAAGGAAATTGTATCCTGTGGAACATGACCCGGACACAACACAATGCCTTTTCCTTCTTCAGGCCGCCTCCTCCTCTCTCCTCCAGACCTTGTCCGTCTTCCACCCGACTCTAGTCACAATATGAAGGGAGGCGGCCCCTTTTATATTCCCCTGGATGTGCTCCAGGTGTGTTCCGGCAATCTTCCACCGACACGCCCCAGTGTGGCGGAAGTGCCGGCTGCATCCCTGGAAAGCACTCCGGGTGTCCCTGTTCCTCTTCCCCCCAAGCACTTCCACCACACCTGGAGTCCAGGGCTCCCAAGGAATCCGGGTGCCCCCTGGCGGTGACCATGGGCCCCTACAGGGATGAGCTTCCATGCTCTGCACCATTGGTCCCCATGGCCGCCAGGGTAGTCGCCCCCACATGGTCTGGGGAAGGCGTAAGCCCTCTTCCGGTCCTCCTGGGCGTCCCGGCTGGGTCGCCCCCCCCAGCCACTTCCAACAATCCATACTCCATGGGAATATAACAAAATTTATATTTATATAGCACCTTTTGTGTTAATTTTCAACACCAACTACTTTACAATGAGATAGATGATAAATAGCCTAAAGAAGACAACCGTGACATAATGTAATAGTAATAAAAATCTACTCTATATATATAAAATCCTAAGCCTAAAAGTGCAACAATTTTATGTGACGTTTTTATGTCAAGTTTTTTGTCACGCTTTAAATCGGGCTTATTTTAAAACCTACATATATATGTTTGGTATCATTCTTTTCAGAATTTATGGAACTTTAATGTGGTGTTGTTAGATTTTTATTCTGCTTTTAAATTATAAATTAAAAAATATGAAGATCTCACATCCCGCGAGACGATACTGTGTGCCAAGAGATTTAGCCATGCCTGGGGCTGGAAAAAAAAGACAAAGAGTAGAACAGCTGCTGTACAGGCTTTAAAATGTTTGAAGCGCCATGCGTGATGCAGATCACCAGCAACCAGCAGCTGACCAAGCAAAGAGGAGGTAAAAATAAATGTATTTGTTTCCCATTGTATCACCATTTAAGAGGGAGTTTTGGAGGAGCGACCGCGTCTCCTTGGGGTGCGTTTAGCCCCCCTCTTCACAATGCGAGCGGCAGAGACGCGAAGTGGCTGGTGTGTAGCACAGGCTGGGGTTGGCAAACGAAACGAGCAGGGGGCAAACCCGTTAGGGGTTGCCACAGCAGATCATCTTTGTCTGCATATTGATTTGGCAAAATTTTACACCGGATGCCCTTCCTGACGTAACCCTCCCCATTTATCCGGGTTTGGGACCGGCACAAAGAAACACACTGGTTTGTGCATCATAACGATAATAAAAATTATAATAATAACATCAGCATCAAAAACATAACAAATATTATTAGACACTTTTTAAAATGCTAAATGTAGAGTAAAAGCTATATTTTCAGCAAGTTTTTAAAAGTGTCAAGCTCTCTAACAAAGGATTGGATTTTTCTCTACAGTATTGGCGCATAGAGAAAGAAGGTTGCCACTGCTGTCATCTTACATTACATTATGTGTAACTGTTGGAAGATACAACAGACCTGCCTTAGAAGAAGAGAGTACAGCTTAGAATATACTTGAGAAGACCAGCTCAGGTAAAGCTTTATAGACTAGCAGAGAACCTTAAAATCAGTTCACTAGCTTAATGACAGCTTACTGAGATCCCTGATTAAGTAATGGCCATCAGATGTGTTCATTCATTTTGCTATATCAACTAAGGGCTATTTACTGTACATCAGTGCAGTGGTTCTTCAGCTCTCCATTTATACTCCTTTTCCTTTTTAGTAGTTTGGTGCTATTTTGATCATTTAGGTTGGCCTTTTTTTGGTTTTATGAGTTTTAATAATAATAATAAATTACATTTATATAGCACTTTTCTCAGTACTCAAAGCGCCATCCACACAGAGAGGAACCGGGAAGCGAACCCACAATCTTCCACAGTCTCCTTACTGCAAAGCAGCAGCACTACCACTGCGCCACCTGTGAGGACAAAGTTTTTGGCTTTGTTGCTCAAGAATTTCTAATTTGGATAATTGATTTTAGGCATTATAGTAGTTTATCCATTGTTGGAATTTTTGTTTGCATTTTGCTTTTTTCAATTTTTTTAATTAGTTTTTTGGAATGTTTGATTTTTGATGCTCTTTTTGAGTTCCTGTTTGTTTGGCCAGGTTTTTGATGTTTTTCCTCATGTTTTTGGGAATAACACAGGAAAACAAGCTAAAATAAAACACCTAGCAGTACAAAGCAATAGCTGAACTCCTAGTTGTCTTTTATATAATACTAGTCGTCCCCTTCAGTTCTGACAAATGCTTTTATTGCTTAAGTTGGTATGCAAGATAAACTAACTAGCCAATGTTAAAGGTTAAATAGTAATATTCAATCTATCTATCTATCTATCTATCTATCTATCTATCTATCTATCTATCTATCTATCTATCTATCTATCTATCTATCTATCTATCTATCTATCTATGTAGCAGTGGGAGAAAAGACCCAACCAGTGCACTCTGCATGCAGAACTGGCCAAGCTGCTAGCCCAGCTGACATCAAGGGGAGACACACAATAGCATTCAATAATAAAATTAATATAAAACTTTCGAACTTTATTTGTCCCCAGGGGCAAATATGGCTCTCTGTCAGCTTGTCCCTAAGGAGCAGAAGTTGAATGGTGTTGAAAGCGCTAGAGAAATCCAGAAACATAATTGTTACTGCACCAAGTGGGAGAGGGATCAGTATAGCATGTAGATGATGGCATCCTCCACTCCCACCCTCTCCTGGTATGCGAACTGCAGAGGGTCGAGGGTGTGGCGGACCTGTGGCCTCAGGTAGTGAAGCAGCTGCCGCTCCATAGTCTTCATCACATGTGACGTCACGGCGACATACCTGAAGTCATTCAGCTCACCAGGACATGATACCTTTGTGACTGGGGTGATGCAAGATGTTTTCCAAAGCCTCGGGACTCTCCCTTGTTCCAGGTTCAGGTTGAAGATGCTCCCCAGCTCCAACGCAAAGGCCTTCAAAAATAGTAAAAAGTGTCCAGGAAACGAGTCCACATAAAAGAAAGTGGTAGGAGTGATCAGGAAGATAGAGAAAAAGGTAGAAAGATAAAGAAGATAAAGTCCTCCATGGAGCTGCTGGAAAGGCTGCCACTCATGGCCTAACTACTATTACATCAATCTCATCAGAGCCTCTGTCTGCTTTCTCTATAGCTGACTCCAATTGTGCTAAGCCATATTGCAAAGCTGTTTTTGGCTCTCTTTACCATTGAAAATCTCAAACAATTGAGGGATAAAGAAAGTAAAGCAATGCAACCTGGCTAACTGATATTATTGCTTGTAACTCTTGTTTGTCATATGTATTCATTGGGGCACACACTTCAAGGGACTTCTGTTCTTTAAAAGTTGCATCCATCCATCCATCCATTGTCTCCCACTTATCCGAGGTCGGGTCGCGGGGGCAGCAGCTTGAGCAGAGATGCCCAGACTTCCCTCTCCCCGGCCACTTCTTCTAGCTCTTCCAGGAGAATCCCAAGGCGTTCCCAGGCCAGTCGAGAGACATAGTCCCTCCAGCGTGTCCTGGGTCTTCCCCGGGGCCTCCTTCCGGTTAGACGTGCCCGGAACACCTCACCAGGGAGGCGTCCAGGAGGCATCCTGATCAGATGCCCGAGCCACCTCATCTGACTCCTCTCGATGCGGAGGAGCAGTGGCTCTACTTTGAGCCCCTCCCGGATGACTGAGCTTCTCACCCTATCTTTAAGGGAAAGCCCAGACACCCTACGGAGGAAACTCATTTCAGCCGCTTGTATTCGCGATCTCGTTCTTTCAGTCACTACCCATAGCTCATGACCATAGGTGAGGGTAGGAACATAGATCGACTGGTAAATTGAGAGCTTCGCCTTGCGGCTCAGCTCCTTTTTCACCACGACAGACCGATGCAGAGCCCGCATTACTGCAGATGCCGCACCAATCCGCCTGTCGATCTCACGCTCCAAAGTTGCAGTCCTACTGAAATTATAAAACCCTTTCTGCTATTCAAAACACCCCCCACCCCTCCAGCACATACTGAGTCAAGTCAAATCAAGAGTATTTATTGTCATTTGATCCATATACAGTAGTACAGCATACAGTGAAACGAAACAACGTTCCTCCAGGACCATGGTGCAACATAAAACACAGGACAACGAAGAATCCACGGCACATAACATAAAGACACATGATATATAACAAGGTGCATGTGAGTCAAATGAAGAGATTACATAAGGCAAAGAAAGCAGAATGTACTTTAGTTTTACTGTCGATCTTTACTCTGAAAATAACAACTAAAGAAAGTCTAGTGTAACAATATGGCTGCAATAGTAAAGATCCCTAACTCTGTACATTTTCCTTCCTAAGTAGGCAGTAGGAAGAATTTTTGCTAGAGATAGCAGCAAGATCATTATCTGTGACTGTCTTCCATGAATAACCTTTGCAGTGTTTTTCTCAGACACCACTGTAATTTGACAAGTCACGTGTTAGTCAAGCTGACATTCGCTTCATTCTCCCCCTCCCTTCATGAGAGTAGACACAAAACATATGCTGTTGTGGTAGCAAGGATCAGTCTTCACTAACCCATCCCTTCCCTTCCGTTACAAACAAATAAAATTCTTTCACTAGGATAGATTTACCTGATTTACATAAAATGATTTCTCAACTGAAAACCTCCACCTGCGTCCTTGACCCAATACCAACAAGTTTTTTCAAAAAAGTATCGGGCGTGCTAATTGATGATATTCTTGACATAGTAAATTCGTCATTAGATACGGGGGTCTTCCCAGACTGTCTTAAGACTGCTGTAGTTAAACCCCTAGTCAAGAAAAATAATCTTGACCCCTCTTCTCTTGAAAATTGTAGACCCATCTCTAACCTGCCTTTCTTAAGTAACATTCTAGAGAAGGCAGTCATTATGCACTTAAATGACCACACCAATAAACATGCTATTCATGATAAATTTCAGTCAGGTTTTAGAGCAAATCACAGCACAGAAACTGCACTCGTTAAAATAGTAAATGACTTGCGGGTAAATACAGACTGAGGCCACTTATCTGTTCTCATCCTCCTAGATCTGAGTGCCGTATTTGACACCATTGATCATAATATTCTTAGAAATTGCCTTAGTCAATGGGCGGGCCTCTCTGGCAGTGTCTTAAATTGTTTTGAATCCTACCTGGCAGGGAGAAAATTCTTTGTTAGTTGTGGTAATTACAACTGAAAGACACATGATATCCTATATGGTGTTCCACAAGGCTCTATCCTGGGTCCGCTGCTCTTCTCAATCTACATGCTTCCATTAGGTCAGATTATCTCAGGGCACAACGTGAGCTACCACAGCTATGCTGATGACACACAGCTGTACCTATTAATAGCACCTGATGACCCCGATTCTCTTGATTTCCTAACACAATGTCTTACTTGTATTTCTGAATGGATGAATAGTAATTTTCTTAATCTAAAAAAAGAGAAAACTGAAATTTTAGTGATTGGCAATAATGGATACAATGAGGCTATTAGAAATAAACTCGATACATTAGGATTAAAAATCAAGACGGAGGTAAAAAGCTTAGGGGTAACTGTTGACTGTAATCTGAATTTTAAATCGCATATTCATCAGACCACTAGGACAGCATTTTTTCACTTAAGAAACATAGCAAAAGTTAGACCTCTTATATCATTGAAAGATGCTGAGAAATTAGTTCATGCGTTTGTTTTCAGTCGACTAGATTACTGTAACGCACTCCTCTCAGGACTACCCAAAAAAGACATTAATTGTTTGCAACTAGTGCAGAATGCAGCTGCTAGAATCCTAACTAGGAAAAGAAAATCCAAGCACATTTCTCCAGTTTTGATGTCACTGCACTGGTTACCTGTGTCATTCAGGATTGACTTTAAAATTCTGCTTATGGTCTATAAAGCCTTAAATAATCTCGCCCCATCTTATATATCGGAATGTCTGACATCTTATATTCCAAATAGCAACCTCAGATCCTCAAATGAGTGTCTCCTTAGAATTCCAAGAGCAAAACTTAAAAGAAGTGGTGAGGCGGCCTTCTGCTGTTATGCACCTAAAATCTGGAATAGCCTGCCAATAGGAATTCGCCAGGCTAATACAGTGGAGCACTTCAAAAAACTGCTAAAAACACATTATTTTAACATGGCTTTCTTATAACTTCACTTTAATTTAATCCTGATACTCTGTATATCCAATTCATTATAATAACTATTCATGGTGGCTCTAAAATCCGTACTAACCCCTACTCTCTCTACTGTTTCTTTTTCCGGTTTCTTTGTGGTGGCAGCTTGCGCCACCACCATCTACTCAAAGCACCGTGATGTTCCAACATTGATGGATTAAAAGCCAGAAGTCTGCATGACCATCATCATCAAGTCCTTCCGTGAGAACCCTAAATACAAAGAGGACTATTTCATTTATGTTAGGTAGAATGCCCAGAGGGGACTGGGCAGTCTCGTGGCCTGGAACCCTTACAGATTTTATTTTTTTCTCCAGCCGTCTGGAGTTTTTTTTTTTTGTTTTTTCTGTCCTCCCTGGCCATCAGACCTTACTCTTATTGTATGTTAATTAATGTTGTCTTATTTTAATTTCTTACTTTGTCTTTTATTTTTATTTTCTTCATTATGTAAAGCACTTTGAGCTACTTTTTTGTATGAAAATGTGCTTTATAAATAAATGTTGTTGTTGTTGTTCTTTTAGGAGAATTGCCAAATACCTGGGCTACACAGACAACGATGGCTCATTATTTGAATTCTATTTGAAATTTTAATGTATATATTGTACAGAAAAATCTCACTTAAACTGGATGAAACTGGTGGCATAAAAAGATCTAAGAAATGATAAACAGCATCACATTCATTCTTGCCTCCCATTCAGGGTTGGCTTCAGCCTTGTGTAAATGTCCCTCAGAATCGATTCTAACAACCCTGCAACCTTTTATTGCACATTTCAGGGATTAGGGAGAAACCTGAGGGAAACTTCATATGCACAATTTGCAAGCTGTACACCAGCAGTAATTCATTCCAAAACGTTTATGTTATAAATGACTGTTGGTGTTTTATGAGGTGACAGATGACATGGTGGTTGCCGAAGTCGAGATAGTGGATTGTTCGGTCTCCAAATTCATATCGGCCTTATAAGCGACATGGCGACAGTACTCATAAGTGACGTGTCTTATCCACTGCTGGCTGTTTCTTTCTGGCCTGAAAATGATGACAAAGACCTTGGGCAGAGTGATGCAGCCAAGAATACCCCAAGAGGATAATGCAATGGACACCCCAAGTATCACCGTCTGCAGATCTTTGATATCACTCACGATTATGAGAATTGTGCATCCCCAGATAGCAAGGAAGATCAACATACTAAAGGAAATGGATCGGGACTCACTAAACGCAGGAGGAAGAGCATTGCTCTTGATAGCCACCCCCCAAGAACCTAAACAAAGGAGCCCGAGGTAGCCATAAGAAATGTAGTACCAGTACTTATTGTTACAGTCACAGGCCATGTTGGTATATTGCTTTGCTTGGGGCACATAGGTGAAGTGAAGGGGATCCCTCAACATCCATGCTAAGCAAATGGCTACCTCTCCCAGAGTACCCACTGTGATGATTATAATGTAGGAGTGAATCTGAAGCTTGCTTGGTCTTTGTGCTTTGTTGGCAAAGGCAATCAAAATTCTGCAGGACCTGGCAAGAATACTGGAGAGGCAGACCGAGAATCCCATAGCTGAGAGAGGCAGGCCAATCAGACATGTGTTATTTGTTGGCGTCACAGCAAACACGAAGGAACTGGAGAAAGCAATAACAAGACCAGCCAAGTAGCAGTAGAAGATGTTCCCTCCAGCCATTTTCACAATAGGGGTCTTAGCACGTGTCAGAAAAACTGCCAGGGACCCCACACACATAAGAATCCCTAATGGGGACAAGATGTAGATCAAAACTTCATGGACAATGGTGAGAGGCAGGCAGTCTGCAAGAATAAAATGAAACAGGAGATAAGGACATTAGCCAAATGACATAAATGAGGCTCTGCTACTCTAGGCATTAAAGTTGTTCTCACAAATACAGATTTTGTTCTGAAGAATGCTTTTCATTTGTAGCAACATTTATCCTGTTGTGGAATTCACATGGACAGTGGACTTTAATAATCCTAAAGTGGAGTTCTTATCTCTGGCAACCCCTTAACAGCCATGCACTCACTCATAATTTGTGCAGAGGGGATATGAGACATAATTGTGATGAAATAGTTCAGATAAGACAAGTGACTCACTTTAGGGAGAAGTTCACGTGGGTAAAAATGTAACTAAATGTACTTTCACACACCCAAGTGTCCGGAGTGTCACGTGGGTGTTGGTCCACCCATTCCACTTCCTCCCCTACTTAATCAGCCATCATAGAGGAAGATGGTGTTCATTTAGAACTTAGCTTCTGACAACGACAGACCCCAGAAGCTATTCTCAGACTACAAGAGATAAAAAATATGTCACTTTTCTTTTACTTTCTTTAACTAAATCCAACCTGGACATTAAATGGGGTGACCCTTAGAGCCCCATCTCTTCTTTTTCTGTATTTCTGATTTAATTCGCAGTGCACAAACTCCTGACTTTATATGTTGTAAGCAGCAGGCCAGTGTTTGGGCAGCAGGGAGCTTTGAGTTACGGTTAGAACCCTGCAGCATACTGTGGCCAGACTGCTGTTGGATGATGGGAAGAGACAAATCCATTAAGTGAAGCTCTGACCTCTCTAAAAGCCAGAAGTGGCAGGCCCGGTCTTAGGTATTATGGGGCCCTAGGCGAAAGGGGGGTCCAGGGGCCCCCTGAGGGGGGCAGAGCCCCCCTGGAAGCTCTGCGAAATGCGTGAAAATTAGACCAAGGAGACGTTTTCTTGTAGCGTTACGAGGTCATCACCCTGCGTCCCTTTTTCGCCCGGAGTAGTTAGCTGCTACAATTTAGCCAGTTTGAACTGTTAAACATGCGAGGGGAGGGTCGGGCCGGGGGCCTGGCCGCCGTCGATCCGGGGCCCCCCGGACGCCGGGGCCCTAGGCGGTCACCCACTTCGCCTATGCCTAAGGCCGGGCCTGGAAGTGGCTCTACTCTGTTGGACCCTTCAGCAAGACCCTTAACCTGCAATTGCTCCATCTTGGGTATGACATTAATCTGCATCAAGCCTTGAAAACAGGTCATCCAACTTGCAGGGAAAACTCAGGGGTTGGTGGCAGGATTGGCATTCCAGCCATTGTAAAAAAACTCACATTGTTCCTGTGTGGTACTGAGGTGTCACCCATTACATGGCTGCACTCGGATCCCAATCCGGGTGGTTCATCGTGTGGTGGGTGCGGTGAAATGCTGTAATCAATGCGTGCTTCCAACCTCCTGCTCTTCCAGTTCAGTCCTAGAAAGCTGTACTGGCTGCAGGTTTTTGTTCCTACCCAGCTTCTTAGTTAGAAACCAATTATTGTGAATAACAGAATCCATCCATCCATTTTCCAACCCGCTGAATCCAAACACAGGGTCACGGGGGTCTGCTGGAGCCAATCCCAGCCAACACAGGGCACAAGGCAGGAACCAATCCCGGGCAGGGTGCCAACCCACTGCAGATAACAGAATTTATTATTTAATTTATTATTTAATTCTGTATTATAAATTTGTTCTTGTTCCAAAAATATCATTCAAATGGAACAGCTTAGTAATTCCTGTTTATTTTTTCTCTTCAAGTTCTTTGCCAACATTTAATTAGATAGATAGATAGATAGATAGATAGATAGATAGATAGATAGATAGATAGATAGATAGATAGATAGATAGATAGATAGATAGATAGATAGATAGATAGATAGATAGATAGATACTTTATTAATCCCAATGGGAAATTCACATTCTCCAGCAGCAGCATACTGATACAATAAACAATATTAAATTAAAGATTGAAAAAACAGACAATAACTTTGTATAATGTTAAATGCTGCGGTGGGTTGGCACCCTGCCCAGGATTGGTTCCCTGCCTTGTGCCCTGTGTTGGCTGGGATTGGCTCCAGCAGACCCCCGTGACAACTGTGTTCGGATTCAGCGGGTTGGAAAATGGATGGATGGATGGATGGATAATGTTAAATGTTAACGTTTACCCCCCCGGGTGGAATTGAACAATCATTATTAAGGCAGATCATTAGCGTAACTGTTTTCAAAGGAATGGATTTGATGGTTTCCTCAGAATAATGTAGATATATACAATATCTGTAGATAAGATATTAGGACAAATTAGATAACCAAATAAGACTGATGGTCTGAACAGTCACCCCTTGTCTTGAAAATGTTAAACCATCGGATAGTCTGCCAAGTTACATAACTTTTTTGACTTAACAGTTTGTAGAAGACATAAAATTAGAAAAAAATATATAAAAAGTCAGCATCCTCAATTGCATTTGGATTGTTTGGTAATCTGAAATGAAAGTTAAATAAAATAAAGGAGTCCAGACTCTTGCTGGTATTTACCTGTTCCATTGCTGAAAGTCCCTCCTGAGCAGGGCTGACATTGCATACAGCAGTGTCCAATCATTACACTTCTTTCTGAGACTTTACAAGATTGAACACACACAGCTGAACTCGGCTAAAAAAATAAAAGAAATATAACACACAGTCATAAAATACATTAATTCAAGGAACATCATGAATAATTGATGACTACAATTATTAAAAATACATTTGTGAAGTTTTCATTACCCAGTTTTATAAAGATTTACAAAACACCACATCCACCCATCAGTTATCCATGAAACAAAAGAGTATTGAGACAATGTTATATTAAAAATCATAATTTTCAGACAGTCATTTCCCAACCTGCTATATCCTAACACAGGGTCATGGGGGTCTGCTGGAGCCAATCCCAGCCAGCACAGTGAGCAAGGCAGGAACAAACCCCCAGGCAGGGTGCCAGCCCACCGCAGGACACACACACACACACAAGGGACAATTTAGGATTGTCAATGCACCTAACCTGCATGTCTTTAGACTGAGGAAACCCATGCAGACACGGGGAGAACATGCAAACTCCACACAGGGATGACCCGGGAAGCGAACCCGGGGCTCCTTAATATGAGGCAGCAGCGTTACCACTGCGCCGCCCCATAATTTTCATAAAAAATTAAAACAGCCCATTTTAAAGGGCACTTTTAAAAATACTAACATACTGTAACTTAATATTTTTGGTGCGAGGGGGTCAGAATCCTCCCACCTCTTGATGCCACTGTCCATTAAACCGGTCACTCAAAAAAAATGAACTTTTGGGGATGCTCACTTTATGTACCTAATTTAAATTTCTTTAACTTAACATAAGATACAGTCTGTGATTAATTATTGTTCAATTTTCTTAAACATTTTTGAAAGTATTCCCAATAAAGTAGTATCTAATAATTAGAAACAGAAAAATATCTATTAATACAAAATGACCAATACTAGGCATAAAATCACTATCAGTATTACACTATGAAAGGGGGAAAAGAATTAAAATAAGTAAGCCATCTAGCTATTAACATTAACTAAAACACAGTAATTTGTTAAACTTAGATAAATAAGTTATAACTTGGAAAGGAACTGATTTATTGTATAATGGGAATTGCAATGGCACAAGAAGATTGGGGGTTTGCTCTGAATATTCGTGTATATCTGGGACTAAAAGATCAGCTGTAGGGCACCAGAGATTGGGGCTTACGCCATTGAATCCTCCCACTTCCTGATGCCACTGTCCATAGAACAGCCATATAAACATACAGTATATTTTTATATGAGTTAGAGCAGCTACACCCTTCTAGTGTAATTACTTACTTCAAACACCATTTATCAGCAGGTTGATAACATCGGCTCTTTACAATAATAATCTCCAGATAATATTGTTCCATCGATTCAGTCTTATATATGCTTACATACTTGCTTTTCACTTCCATTTCTTTCCAGAGAAGTGACTTTTTCTGTACTCTAATGGTTGACTTATACCAAACACAGCAGCAGAGGACGCTTGGTTCTGTCTGGCATTTGCCTCATTTGAATTTGGGATCTGTGCAGTGATGAGTCAAATAAACGAGGAAAAAATACAAAATATACAAGTGGCAGCAACCACTCTCAACATAAAACTGAAGAAGTAAACTAACTCATAGTTGAAGTTGCTCAGAATGGTCCTCCGTTTTAAAATGGACCAGCTCACAAATTCACAATTGTTTTTCAATGGGAACATTTTAAAATTCAAAAACATCCATACAGTGCTGTTTGTTCATGATATCTGAATGAAAATTGAACTGTTTCAACCAATTTCTTCGAAGAATGAGTGTGCCACATCTCAACAGAATTGGTCCAGTTTGTTACATGCAGACAAATGGTCAGACAGGCATGGGATTTCGCAACAGATCCCAGAACTCCTAAAAAGATGCACTGTATGCAGTATTTCTGAATTTCCTAATGTTTTGGACCTCTGATCTGATGGAGGTGGAAAATACAAAAAATGCACACAATATTGGAAAATAATTTTTACTTACTTATCATTATTTTACTTTTCTTTTAAAATTGCAAGACTATAACTCTGTCTTTAAACATTTTGTGAACCTCTGAAAAAAGACCATCACTGTAAGATTTTCAATTAATTATTGTACAAATACTCACAGATTGCGAGACGTTGTAGCAGTTCATATTTGTGTATGTTTTACCTGCATCAATATTGCATACTTTGAAGTCATATTCATTGTTAATTGCAGTGCTAATTGAGCTTGGCAGCTGTGATGTTTCATTCTGGATAAAACAAACAAATAAATAATCTTCACTTCAAAGAAATGTTACTATATATACTGTACTTTCACATTCTACAATATATAATATGACAAAAATGTTTGTGCTGTTCAGCTGTCTCTGAAGCAATGGCTTGCCTGGCTTATGGAGAAAGCAGACCTTTCTGTGATTTGATCAAACCGGGACACCCCTTCTGTGTATGTGCCAGGGGAGCAAGCATGGGCTGCACAGTACCTCCTCGGGACCACTTGGTGGAAGCCCCCCTGGGTGACTGTGGTGCCTCAGATACCCGCAGTGGAGATGGAGTTCTCTACAGCCCTGTTGAGATCTGGGGTGGCCACCAGGAGGCTCTGCAGAGGTTCCTGGGCCCGTCTGGGCCATAGTTCAGCCACACCTGGAGGTACCATTGGAGGCAGGTGGTCAAGCACCTGAAGCACTTCTCGGTGAACTATAAAAGGGGCCAACAGCCACCACTCCAGGGGCCTGAGTCGGGAGGAGGAGGAGGACAACACTTGCCGGGATGAGTGGTGATGCAAGGAAGAACAGTGTGGTGTTTTGGTGCTTTTGGGACTGTGTTGTGCCTGTGGACACAGGTGAAGAAAAATAAACGTTCACTTGCTTTTATACGTGTCTCCGGTGTCAGTCTGTGTCGGGTCGGCGCCTATATAACGCCTTTGCTACACAGGCTTATGTCTGACATCGAGGAGAGAGAGAGATGTCCCTCCATTAGAAATCTTTGAAGACCGATTATTTCTAACACTTTGTGCTGGACTCAGAGCATTTGGGCTGTAAAGAAACTTACGTCAGAATACTGCTTGTAGATTTCTGTTCTGCATTCAGTACTGACGTCCTTGAACTGTTGTTAGCTAAACTTCTGCAAACTTAACTGAATGCTCGGATCTGTTAATGGATTTATTTTTTTTTTCACAAACAGTATATTTGGATGGGCTCCAACCTTCCAGACTATATCCATAGTAACTCATGTGCCCCTCACTTTATCCTTCACTCTATTCTCTGTACCAGTGACTATAGGTCTACTGACTCTTCAGTAAAAATCATTAAGCTTACCAATGACGCTGCTGTTATTGGACTAATTACTAATAGAAGTGAAACAGCATACAGAAAGGAGGTGACTCATCTTTGTTTTTTTGCGCCACAAATAATCAGATACTCAATGTCACCAAAACAGTGCAAATCTTAACTGAATTTTGCAAGCAGCAGTTACAACCTCTCCCTCTAGAAATTAATGACTCTACAGTCAATATGGCCAAATCCTTCAAATTTTTGGGCACAAACATTTCCAGCTGGGACCTCAACACCACTGCCATCACTATGAAGACTCAGCAGCAGATGTATTTTCTACAACAACTAAAGAAATTAAATATTTTCCACTTCTTCCTAGAACAATTCTACAAAGCCAATAGTAAAAGTGTGATCACTTTATCTATTGTTGTCTGGTTTGGTTCATTAATGGTGCACTCCAAAAATAAGTTACAGCTTGGTTGTGAGGTCTACTGACAAAATAATTGGCTTTGCTCCTCCATCTATTGCAGACCTGTTTGTATCTATTGTTATACACCATATCAGAAGGATCACCATGGACTCATCTCACCCAGATCATCACTTGTTCCTGGTAAATGCTTTAGTGTCCGTTAAAACTAAAACTAACAGACAACTAAACAGTTTTTTTCCCAGAGCCATAGTCCTTGTAAACCAGTAACTTTATCTGTCTTCCTAATTTATTCCTGTGTTCTTTTATATATGAAGGGTGTGTTTGTGTAGACATATTCACATATGTGTGTCAGGTGCACACACACAATGCATGCACGTGCTTTCATTTGCACATCCTCTTTATAATTGCATTATTCTGCAACTGTTTATAGGTTAAGTTTTTTAATTTGCATCATTTATGTAATTTATATGTCATGTGGTTTCCTATTATCATTTGCTTGCTCTCAGAGCCATTCAAGTTGAAGTGTTAAGTTGACTGGCAGTTCTAAACTGATGTCACACGAATGGCCCTGTAATATATCGGCACCCTTTCCAGAGTTCCAGCCTTGTGCCCAACATTGCTGAACATGCTCAGCACCTCAGCAGCCCTGAATTGGATTATGCAGGTTTGAGAACGTTATGCATTGTACAAGGCATTAATAGGTACTCTACTTTAGGAATTACATTTTAGGTTTGCTTTCCTTCTGAAAGCAAATGCGGGAAAAATAAATAGTTGCATTTGTGATCTGAGTTTAGTTAAAAGCCCTCTTATGTGTGTAACATTAAGAAAAGTTGAATACCGAACCAATTACATATATGTGACTCATCTAAACTTGCCTTTAAAATATTCCTAATTGACAAAAATTAAAAACAATGAACAGTAACCTTTATCAAACTAGGGCAGCACTGCCTTTGCATATTACATTTTTTCAAAGTGCTTACATTTCTACTTTAATGGTCTAAACTTTTCGTATGTATATCACATTTTTCAAATGTGCTGAAATATCTAAAATTTACATTTTGGTATGCTAAAGGCAAATCTACTTATTTTTTTGTTTTTTATTTTTAGATAAAATTAAATAATCATTTTTGAATGAAAAGTTTTATTTGTTTTGGTGTAATTATATATTTCTAATCCTATGTTTAACATTCTTCCTTAATGACCTGTGTATGAAACTGACTACAGGACTATAAATGGGGAAATGCTGCCTCTCGGTGGCCAAAAACGCTATCAGCATCGTCTTCAGTCAGTCAGTCAGTCAGTCAGTCAGTCATTATCCAACCCGCTATATCCTAACACAGGGTCACGGGTGTCTGTAGGAGCCAGTCCCAGCCAGCAGAGGGCGCAAGGCAGGAACAAACCCCTGGCAGGGCGCCAGCCCACTGCAGGACACACACACACACACACACACACCCACACACTAGGGACAATTTAGGATTGGCAATGCACCTAACCTGCATGTCTTTGGACTGTGGGAGGAAACCGGATCACCAGAAGGAAACCCACGCAGACATGGGGAGAACATGCAAACTCCACGCAGGGAGGACCACATCATCTTCAGTCTCCCATTAAACACTTGCGGTTTACTATATGTCACATTTATTACATTTTAATTTTTTGCAATTGTTCCTTTATAAATCACAAAACATGTTCATTCATATTTTAAGTATGTTTTTAACAATGATTTTAAGTAAATACATTTTATAGCCTGCACACTTCGCTTTCTTTTTGTTTTGGTTTACCAAGAAGTTGCTGTGCAAGGTCAACTGGAAGTGTGCAGCACATGACATTCCCAGGTCTTGGTTTGTCCAACTTTAAGGACACAGCAAAGAAAGCCTTCATTTGTAAAATGTTTCAGTCTGATTTTTGGCAACTGGTTCGTTTGTTAATTGGCTTTTATGTTATAATTTGGCTCTCGTTAACTGAAATTATTTTGGTTATAGACTCCTCCACTACATTCTTGAATTTATAATTTTTGTTTCACATCCTAGGATTGTTAATCAGCAATTTGACTTCCCAGTGTTGACCTTTGCCGCTTTATAAAACCCCAGTCCTTCTCTTGATTCCATTATTACATAATTAGGTCCACTTCTATTACCCCCAGCGGAGTTAGTACTAGGGATGTAAAATAGATTGATGTACAGTGATCCCCCGCTATATCGCGGTTCAGCTATTGCGCCCCCGCTACATTGCAGATTTATTATTATTATTATTATTATTACTAGGGGGCTCTGCCCCCTGCTTGCTTCACTCACCCACCCCCAGGTTTGGCTTACTGGATAAACAATTTAAAGAGATTGCTATTTTCATGGGAATTGTTACATATGCAATGTTTTCATTTTTACTTTAAAACTTTTGTAAAAACAATATTTGTCCTTTATTTCCTGCCCTGGTGGTTAAATCTCTTTCTCGCGAGACTTCTAATGCTGCTCGCGTTGTGAAGGGAGGGTCTGAATGCACGCTAAAGAGATGCGATCGGTTCAGCTGGTGTCTTGCTGCTGCTGCTTGCCAGCTGTGTGTACTGCTTGTCGCGCTTTGTGTCAATCATTTAAGACATTTGTGTATCTGCTGCTAGTGTTCTGAAGGGGGGGGGGACACTGTGTCACGGGTTTTGTTTCCTAAGTTTCCTAAGTTTTGTAATGACCTGGTCTGCGCAACCCCCTACGCTCCTGCCACTTCATGTCTCTCCCACTCGTGTTGGGGGGGAGCTGAACGCACGCTAAGGAGAAGCGGACGGATCAGCTACTGGCTTTGTGCTGCTTCTGCCAAAATGCCTGTTCTGCTTGTTGCTCTGCACGCCGATCATTTAAAAGCTTGTACAGCAGCTGTCCTTCTGTCTCACTGCCTTGTCTTGCGTGACGTTAAAATGTCTCTCGCTGGATGTCAAATTGTCTTCTGAGAAGATCACACCTCATCTCCCTGGTCTCCCTGCCAAGATTTTTTTTTTTTATAATAGAGAGATGTTACTCATATCCTTAGCCTGACATCCACATATCATATGTGTTTACAAAGTGTATTTTAATAAGTTTACATGTGTTTAAAATGAGGGGGAGGGATATTTTAAGGCTTAAACTATAAAAAAAAACATTTATTTATATGATCTTTCTATATTGCAGATTTTCACCTATCGCTGATGGGTCTGGAATGTAACTTCCGCAATAGGCAGAAATGTAAAGAAATGTATCAATACACCTCTTAAAAATTGAGGTTCAACGTTTACCTTAAGAAATTCTTACATCTCCTGCTGTAATGCCAAATTAAAATTAAATGTACTTCATAAGTATAAGAGGACATCCATCCATCCATTTTCCAACCCGCTGAATCCGAACACAGGGTCACGGGGGTCTGCTCGAGCCAATCCCAGCCAACACAGGGCACAAGGCAGGAACCAATCCCGGGCAGGGTGCCAACCCACCGCAGATAATAATAATAAGAGGACATGTTTTTCAATAAATCTTAATTTTTATATTTTTGACATTTCTTATATTTCCATGCCTATGTAAGCAGCCAGAAACATTTCACTTTCAGTGAAGTATAGCATTTTCATGAAGCTGAACAGGACGATGAGATTTGTTTCCCTACTAAATACAAATTCTCTGGAAACATTTTGGGCTTGAAACAAAGTCGGGTAGCATCAATAAAACAAATGCAATCTTTAAAATCTGTAGAGCTATAATTAAATACACGGACAACACAACCAATTTCACAACTCATAGGAAGAGAAGGCATAGCATAAGCTCAAATTCATCTGCAACATGACAAGAATTAAGTAGGTGTAAAAGTAAAATCTTCATACAAACATTATTGTAAGTATATTATTAATATATATTTTGTTCTATATACAGTACTTTAATCAAATAAACATGTAGCATCCACTTAATCAAAGTGACCTTTCTCTTCGGTCATTGTCAGAGTATTACAGTATGTGCAGACAGTGCTATTAAAGAAGAAAGCAAAAATCAGCATACAGTACTTAATGTGTGCACAGGAGGAAAGTTCACATCTGAGCTATCAGAGTGGCATGACACTGGGCACCAATTCACCTTGTTGTTAGGATCCAAAAACATTCCTAAACAATCTAGCTATCAGAGATTCTGGGTTTGGAAATACAGATTAAAAAAAAAAACTAAATAAGCAAGGAATGGCAAAATAAACAAAAAAGGGAAAGTATCCAAAAATAATTAAAAGCTTCAAATTACAAGCTTAACTGAGAATAGCGGAAAACCACAAAATAAGACTGAATACTGTTATACAAACCCACATCATGCACTTTACTGAAAGAGAATTCTGTAATTCCAAAACTGAAACTGTAAAGAATAAATGCCAAACTCAGTACCTTTATACTCAAGAACTAAATCGTTCAGTAAAATCAAAACACCATGCTAACTCTAACAGGGTAAATCCTAATAGTTGAGTGCTTTATCTCTCCATTCTTGTCTTGGGTTGTTTAGTCCCACACATGGGAATTTGAAGCCTGTACAGTTCACCTCAGGCACAAGACAGGAATCAGTTTTGGACAGAATGCCAATCCATGACTGGTCACTATCACACCCACTCTCACTCAAACAGGGTCAGTTTAGGGTCACCAATATAACTAACACTCATCTCCCTGATGTGTGGGAAGAAAGCCAAAGGCTCCAGGAGCACTGAAAGGACATGCAAACTCCACACACATTGTGCCTGGGTGCTTGCAAATGTGAGGCAAGAGCACTAACTATTGTCCCTACCCTGAACTAAAGTACAAAAAAACATGAATAAAATATTTTTTAGCAGGCAAAATTTCAGTAAAACAAGAAGAAGTAATTGATTGATTAAGTTTTCTAAGGAAATACTGAGAATAGAGTTCAAATACGAAAATAACAAATCAAAGGTTAAACATACCTGTGTTAAATACTGTGAGGTGTTGGTCCACATCTGACACTGTTGCATATTGTTGTAACATGTATTGTTGGCAACTTTATAAAGGATTTGAACCAGAGTGTAAATTTGACCAATCATAACCCCAGACCAATTTAATTGATACTTTCTAGAATCTGAAATGTTGTTCTGGAGTGTCACTGTGACATTAAAGTTGGCAGAACCTCCTATGATGGAAGATGCTTCCGAAGAAGTTGTTATATTTTTCATGACTTCCTAAGGAAAGACAGGATTTGCAGCATTTTCATAATAAATTGATATTTGAAGGATTACAAAATTCTAAACACATATACTGTATCTACTAAAATGCGTTTGTTATTGTAATCAATTTTCTCATTCTCATAGATCACACTCTTTAGATAAGGAGGTCATAAATATTAGAATAATTCTTTAATAATAATAATTCTTTGCATTTATATAGCACTTTTCTCACTACTCAAAGCGCTCAGCAATTGCAGGTTAAGGGTCCTGCTCAAGGGCCCAACAGAGCAGAGTCCCTTTTTGGCATTTACGGGATTCGAACCGGCAACCTTCTGATTGCCAGTGCAGATCCCTAGCTTCAGAGTATAAAAGTATTGAAAATATAAAAATCTGATCAGCCAGGACCAAAAAGAGAAAGTCAAGAGACATACCTTGGAGAAAGAGTACGAAGCATCATCAAGTCGTATCTCATGGTAGAGCAACATCGAGTGATTTAGGATGTTACTGAAGTACGTCAAGTCCTCAAGTGATTCAAGGCAACAGTACACAAATGGTCTTGTAGTGTTTCCTGACACACTTGTAATTAGTCCTTTAAAATCTTTTAAAGTACCAAAGAACAGAGTAGCATTATCTGTATGTCTCAAGATATTTTTTTTTATTTCATTTGTCTTTGCGTTAAAATCAGAGACTACCATCTTCCAGTCATTGCAATAATCTGAGCTGTTTTGATTTTCAAACTCTATGTATTCACTGCATGCATCATAAATTGTTCCCACAAGGGTCCAGTTTTTTACTGCAAAGAATGACCCAACAACTTGACCAAAATTAATTAAGTCTGGAGAAAATGATTGCAATCCATTTCCATTCACCACAATCTGAAAAGAGAGAGAAAAAAGATTTGAGACTAAGCCTTCAGGGTGGTATAAGCTGTTATCTTTCTGTTTTGTGTAGATTCTGCACAGTGTGAAATATCCAGCCATCTTTTTTTCTAACTCTCTTATTTGGTTAAAGGGTCACATAGGGCTTAAGACCACTGCAGCAGCATTTGGTATCAAAGAGAAATTAACCCTGTATGGAATCCTGAAACTTCTAATCGACTGATGCACACACTCATATTAATACACAACAGCAAGCATTTCAGTCACTCATCAATCTAACTTCCACTGAGAAGCAAATCAGGGTTCCTATAGAAAACCTACAATGACAGAGCAACCATGTGGAAACTCCATGCAGTGAGCAGGTTTGAGATGAAAACCCAGGGGTCCTGAAGATGCGAATTGTGTAAAGTAATTGCTCACATACTTTCAAAAGCAAAATGATCTTCTTGGTGGATTAGTAGAGCATTTTAAATTACTTAGTGTAACCTCCTCACAAACTGGCACTGCCCAGAACCTACACCAATATGGTACCACATTATTCAGATTTGTAAGTAATAGGAGCTTTGCTGAAAAGGATAGACAGGTTAACAATACAGAAGAGACTACACAAAAACCAAATAATAGGCACTTCTGTGCTTTTCTAGGCAAGTCATGGGACACCTTCTGACTGAGAAGCCACTCACCAGTATAAGACACATTGACCACAATGTCTCTCCCATCTTTTCTTTGAATTCTGCAACCCTGAGACCTCATATTTCTTAAAAAGGCCGTGGCCTCTTTTTTTTTTATTGTGGCCCAAGGTCCTTACTTAGTTACCATCTTAAAATGAGAGAAAACACTTCCAGCTTTTCTAAGGTTTCCCACACCGTTTTTTAATCCAAAAAAAAAAAGTTTCGGCTGTGCTTGTATTCTGTAACTCATTTTAAACATCTTTAGGCCTCAGTACAATGTTCTATATCCTTGTTATCTATGTGGTTATCTACATTTTGTGGTAGCCTAATTAATCTTGAAATCTGATAAGACAGAAAGAATAGGATCATAATGTCATTGTGCTCCACAAAAATGGGCAGTCATGCCCCTTGGCAAATAGGAGTAATTAAACAAGAACATCAAATTATTTGACATAATGCTTCAGACAGGTAGGTAGAAATAAATTATAATTACACTCAGAGACATACAGTAAATACAAATGTTCCTAATTAATTCCCTCTTATCAGGTTTTCAAATTCATTTTACAAAAGATCATCTAGTGATTGCTTGACCTTTTATTGTTATGGTATTACATGTTGTCACACATGTGCAAGTAGGAGGCAGCTAAAGGTCCTGAGTAATGATAATTACACAACCAACCAAAGGGTGGCGGGGTGTGCTAACTGTCTTTCTCAGTCACTTGCAGACCATTCCACCATCTTGACTGCTGTGATCAGTACTGTTTTGGACTCAGTTGTGTGAACATCTCTGTTCAATTATTGCAATTTTAGCAGCCAGAATACAATACATGGTTGGCTGCCCCAAACCTTTATCATGTCTTTTGGCATATTGAGCGACGGACACTGAGCAGGCTCCTGTCAATCATAGAGAATCCACTGCATCCACTAAACAGTATCATCTCCAGACAGAGGAGCAGCTTTAGCGGCAGAATGCTGTCACTGTCCTGCTCCACTGACAGACTGAGGAGATCGTTCCTCCCCCAAACTATGCGTCTCTTCAATTCCACCCCGGGAGTAAACGTTAACATTATTCAAAGTTATTGTCTTTTTTTACCTGCATTTTTATTACTCTTTAATTTAATATTGTTTCTGTATCAGTATGCTGCTGCTGGAGTATGTAAATTTCCCCTTGGGATTAATAAAGTATCTATCTATCTATCTATCTATCTATCTATCTATCTATCTATCTATCTATCTATCTATCTATCTATCTATCTATCTATCTATCTATCTATCTATCTATCTATCTATCTATCTATAATTTGTAACAATGTATTTATTGGTAGACTGGTTGGGCAAACTCCCATGCACCCTCCAGGACCCTGCTAAGGGTATAGAGCTGGTCCACTGTTCCGCGACCAGGACGAAAACCACACTGTTCCTCCTGAATCCGAGGTTCAACTATCAGACGGACCCTCCTCTCCAGAACCCCCCAATAGACTTTTCCAGGGAGGCTGAGGAATGTGATCCCTCTGTAGTTGGAACACACCCTCTGGTCCCCCTTCTTAAAGAGGGGGACCACCACCACGGTCTGCCAATCCAGAGGCACTGTCTCTGATGTCCATGCGATGTTGCAGAGACATATCAACCAAGACAGCTCTACAACATAAAGAGCCTTGAGGAACTCCGGGCGTATCTCATCCACCCCCGGGGCCCTGCCACCCAAGGAGTTTTTTGACCACCTCGGTGACCTCAGTTCCAGAGATGGGGGAGCCCACCTCCGAGTCCCCAGGCTCTGCTTCCTCATTGGAAGGCATGTTAGTGGGATTGAGGAGGTCTTCGAAGTACTCCCCCCATCGACCCACAACGTCCCGAGTCGAAGTCAGCAGCGCACCATCCCCACCATATACAGTGTTGACACTGCACTGCTTCCCCCTCCTGAGACGCCGGACAGTGGACCAGAATCTCCTCGAAGCCGTCCGAAAGTCGTTCTCCATGGCCTCCCCAAACTCCTCCCACGCCCGAGTTTTTGCCTCAGCAACCACCGAAGCCGCATTCCACTTGGCCTGCCGGTACCTATCAGCTGCCTCCAGAGTCCCACAGGACAAAAGGGACCAGTAGGACTCCTTTTTCAGCTTGACAGCATCCCTCACCACCGGTGTCCACCAACGGGTTTGGGGATTGACGCTACGACAGGCACTGACCACCTTATGGCCACAGCTCCGGTCAGCCACCTCAACAATAGAGGCACGGAACATGGCCCATTCGGACTCAATGTCCCCCACCTCCCTCGAGATGTGGTCGAAGTTCTGCAGGAGGTGGGAGTTGAAGCTACTTCTGACAGGGGGCTCTGCCAGATGTTCCCAGCAGACCCTCACAACACGTTTGGGCCTACCAGGCCTGACCGGCATCCTCCCCCACCATCAGGTGGTGATCAGTTGACACCTCCGCCCCTCTCTTCACCCGAGTGTCCAAGACATGTGGCCGCAAGTCCGACAACACGACCACAAAGTCGATCATCGAACTGAGGCCTAGGGTGTCCTGGTGCCAAGTGCACATATGAACACCCCTATGCTTGAACATGGTGTTCATTATGGACAATCCGTGATGAGCACAGAAGTCCAATAACAAAACACCACTCGGGTTCAAATCGGGGGGACCATTCCTCTCAATCACGCCCTTCCAGGCCTCACTGTCATTGCTCACGTGAGCATTGAAGTCTTCCAGCAGTACGAGGGAGTACCCAGAAGGTATGCCCACTAGAACCCCCTCCAGGGACTCCAAAAAGGGTGGGTGCTCCGAACTGCTGTTCGGTGCATACGCACAAACAACAGTTAGGACCCGTCCCCCCACCCAAAGGCGGAGGGAGACTACCTTCTCGTCCACCAGGGGTAAACGCCAATGTACAGGCTCCAAGTCGGGGGGCAATAAGTATGCCCACACCAGCTCGGTGCCTCTCACCGGGGGCAACTCCAGAGTGGTACAGAGTCCAGCCCCCCTCAAGGAGATTGGTTCCAGAGTCCAAGCTGTGCGTCGAGGTTCCCCTTCAGAGAGGTGACATTCCACGTCCCAAGAGCCAGCTTCTGTAGCCGAGGATCGGACCGCCAAGGTCCCCGCCTTCGGCAACCACCCAACTCACACTGCACCCGACCTCCTTGGCCCCTCCAATAGGTGGTGAGCCCATGGGAAGGGGGACCCACGTTGCCTCTTCGGGCTGTGCCTGGCCGAACCCCATGGGTGCAAGCCCGGCTACCAGGCGCTCGCCATCGAGCCCCACCTCCAGGCCTGGCTCCAGAGGGAGGCCCCAGTGACCCGCGTCCGGGCGAGGGAAAACGCCGTCCAAATTTTTTATTCATCATAGGAGGTTATGTTGAACCGCACCCCTCACCTAGGACCAGTTTGCCTTGGTTGGCCCTACCAGGGGCATAAAGCCCCGGGCAACAGAGCTCCTAGGATCATTGGGACACGCAAACCCCTCCACCACGATAAGGTGGCGGTTCGAGGAGGGTACATGTGTTTTGTTGACTTGGAAAAGGCGTTCAACCGTGTCCCTCGGGGAATCCTGATAAGGGCTGTTCGGCCCCTGTACAACCGGTGTCAGAGCTTGGTTCGCATTGCCGGCAGTGAGTCGAACCCATTTCCATTGAGAGTTGGACTCCGCCAGGGCTGCCCTTTGTCACCGATTCTGTTCATAACTTTTAAATTTCTAGGCGCAGCCAGGGTGTTGAAGGGGTCCGGTTTGGTGGACTCAGGATTGGGTTACTGGCCCTGGTAGGGCCACCCAAGGCAAACTGGTCCTAGGTGAGGGATGAGACAAAGAGGGGTTATACAAACCTCCTATGACGAATAAAAAATTTGGACGGCGTTTTCCCTCGCCCGGATGCGGGTCACTGGGGCCCCCCTCTGGAGCCAGGCCTGGAGGTGGGGCTTGATGGCGAGCGCCTGGTGGCCGGGCTTGCACCCATGGGGCTCAGCCGGGCACAGCCCGAAGAGGCAACGTGTGTCCCCCTTCCCATGGGCTCACCACCTATGGGAGGGGCCAAGGAGGTCGGGTGCAGTGTGAGTTGGGTGGTGGCCGAAGGCGGGGACCTTGGCGGTCCGATCCTCGGCTACAGAAGCTGGCTCTTGGGACATGGAATGTCACCTCTCTGAAAGGGAAGGAGCCTGAGCTTGTGCATGAGGTTGAGAGGTTCCGGCTAGATATAGTCAGGCTCACCTCGACGCACAGCTTGGACTCTGGAACCAATCTCCTTGAGAGGGGCTGGACTCTCTACCACTCTGGAGTTGCCCCCGGTGAGAGGCGCCGAGCGGGTGTGGGAATACTTATTGCCCCCCGACTTGGAGCCTGTTCATTGGGGTTTACCCCGGTAGACGAGAGGGTAGCCTCCCTCCGCCTTCGGGTGGGGGGACGGGTCCTAACTGTTGTTTGTGCGTATGTGCCGAACAGCAGTTCGGAGTACCCACCCTATTTGGAGTCCCTGGAAGGTGTGTTAGAGGGCATACCATCTGGGGACTCCCTCGTACTGCTGGGAGACTTCAATGCTCACGTGGGCAATGACAGTGAGACCTGGAAGGTTGTGATTGGGAGGAATGGCCCCCCCGATCTGAACCCGAGCAGTGTTTTGTTATTGGACTTCTGTGCTCGTCACGGATTGTCCATAATGAACACCATGTTCAAGCATAGGGGTGCTCATATGTGCACTTGGCACCAGGACACCCTAGGCCTCAGTTCGATGATCGACTTTGTGATCGTGTCGTCGGACTTGTGGCCATATGTCTTGGACACTCGGGTGAAGAGAGGGGCGGAGCTATCAACTGATCACCACCTGGTGGTGAGTTGGCTTCAATGGTGGGGGAGGATGCCGGTCAGGCCTGGTAGGCCCAAACGTGTTGTGAGGGTCTGCTGGGAACGTCTGGCAGAGCCCCCTGTCAGAAGTAGCTTCAACTCCCACCTCCGGCAAAACTTTGCCCACGTCCCGAGGGAGGTGGGGGACATTGAGTCCGAATGGGCCATGTTCCGTGCCTCTATTGTTGAGGCGGCTGACCAGAGCTGTGGCCGTAAGGTGGTCGGTGCCTGTCGTGGCGGCAATCCCCGAACCCGTTGGTGGACACCGGCGGTGAGGGATGCCGTCAAGCTGAAGAAGGAGTCCTACCGGTCCCTTTTGTCCTGTGGGACTCTGGAGGCAGCTAATAGGTACCGGCAGGCCAAGCGGAATGCAGCTTCAGTAGTTGCTGAGGCAAAAACTCGGGCATGGGAGGAGTTTGGGGAGGCCATGGAGAACGACTTTCGGACGGCTTTGAGGAGATTCTGGTCCACCGTCCGGCGTCTCAGGAGGGGGAAGCAGTGCAGTGTCAACACTGTATATGGTGGGGATGGTGCGCTGCTGACCTCGACTCGGGACGTTGTGGGTCGGTGGGGGGGAGTACATCGAGGACCTCCTCAATCCCAATAACATGCCTTCCAATGAGGAAGCAGAGCCTGGGGACTCGGAGGTGGGCTACCCCATTTCTGGGACTGAGGTCACCTAGGTGTTCAAAAAACACCTTGGTGGCAGGGCCCCGGGGGTGGATGAGATACGCCCAGAGTTCCTCAAGGCTCTGGATGTTGTAGGACTGTCTTGGTTGACACGCCTCTGCAACATCGCATGGACATCAGGGACAGTGCCTCTGGATTGGCAGACCGGGGTGGTGGTCCCCCTCTTTAAGAAGGGGGACCGGAGGGTGTGTTCCCACTACAGAGGGATCACACTCCTCAGCCTCCCTGGAAAAGTCTATTTGGGGGTTCTGGAGAGGAGGGTCCATCGGATAGTCGAACCTCGGATTCAGGAGGAACAGTGTGGTTTTCGTCCTGGTCGCGGAACAGTGGACCAGCTCTACACCCTTAGCAGAGTCCTGGAGGGTGCATGGGAGTTCGCCCAACCAGTCTACATGTGTTTTGTGGACTTGGAAAAGGCGTTCGACCGTGTTCCTCGGGGAATCCTGTGGGGGGTGCTCCGGGAGTATGGAATACCGGACCCCCTGATAAGAGCGGTTCGGTCCCTGTACAACCGGTGTCAGAGCTTGGTCCGCATTGCCGGCAGTAAGTCGAACCCGTTTCCAGTGAGAGTTGGACTCCGCCAGGGCTGCCCTTTGTCACCAATTCTGTTCATAACTTTTATGGACAGAATTTCTAGGCGCAGCCAGGGTGTTGAGGGGGTCCGGTTTGGTGGGCTCAGGATTGGGTCACTGCTTTTTGCAGATGATGTTGTCCTGTTTGCTTCATCAGGCCGTGATCTTCAGCTCTCTCTGGATCGGTTCGCAGCTGAATGTGAAGCGGCTGGAATGGGAACCAGCACCTCCAAATCCGAGACCATGGTCCTCAGCCAGAAAAGGGTGGAGTGCCCTCTCAGGGTTGGGAGCGAGATCCTGCCTCAAGTGGAGGAGTTCAAGTATCTTGGGGTCTTGTTCACGAGTGAGGGAAGAATGGAGCGTGAGATTGACAGGCGGATTGGTGCGGCGTCCGTAGTGATGCGGGCTCTGCATCGGTCTGTCGTGGTGAAAAAGGAGCTGAGCCGTAAGGCAAAGCTCTCAATTTACCAGTTGATCTATGTTCCTACCCTCACCTATGGTCATGAGCTATGGGTAGTGACCGAAAGAACGAGATCGCGAATACAAGCGGCTGAAATGAGTTTCCTCCGCAGGGTTTCTGGGCTCTCCCTTAAAGATAGGGTGAGAAGCTCAGTCATCCGGGAGGGGCTCAGAGTAGAGCCGCTGCTCCTCCGCATTGAGAGGAGTCAGATGAAGTGGCTCGGGCATCTGATTAGGATGCCTCCTGGACGCCTCCCTGGTGAGGTGTTCCGGGCACGTCTAACCGGGAGGAGGCCCCGGGGAAGACCCAGGACACGCTGGAGGGACTATGTCTCCCGGCTGACCTGGGAACGCCTCGGGATTCTCCCGGAAGAGCTAGACGAAGTGGCTGGGAAGAGGGAAGTCTGGGCATCTCTGCTCAAGCTGCTACCCCCGCGACCCGACCTCAGATAAGCGGAAGAGAATGGATTGATGGATGGATGTCTACAATTTTTTTTTAATTTCGATTCACTTTCCATTTTGTTTGCAATTGTGTTCTGTGACTTTAAATGTGCTACCATGTTCTGTGTGTTGTGGGTGGGACCCTAGGAGACGGGGCCACCCTGACATTACAACTGCAGGATCCTCTTTCCAGGTTTATATTGAGCCAATGTAAGAAAGATCACCTGACATGCTTTATGGTCTTTTTGCAGGCCTCTGGCCCCTTTTTTCCACGTTTATGTCTCCAGGTCACAACACTTACTTATAGGCATATCCACTCCTATCAGGATAGCAAAATATCTAGTTTAAAACAGAATTTAATAATATGAAACTTCTTGGAGGTTGTGGTTAATTTTGCTTGTCTGGTGGAAGACAGAAATGCTTTAAGGACATTAACAGGGGCTCTGTTAAGGTAAGCAGTACCACTTCACACCACGAGGGGTTGCTCATATTTTGTCCATTTATCCTACACAGTTCTAAAGAATGCTCAGTAGCCGAGTGAGGTCACTCCCCCCTTTCCCTGGAGGTCCATCCTCTTTCAGGCAACACAACATATTAAACCACTCGCCAGCAGAAATGGGCATTAATTATTGAACCAAAGAGGACAGGAGACAGAGCTCTTTCTTTGTGAAAGTAGCATGATTGAGCAATTGCAGTGTCTGGCAGCTTATTTCTTGTTTCTTCTTCTATTCCTATTTATGGGTGCTACAACTGATCAACCATCGACATCTATCCGTGTCTTTTACATCATTTTCTGCCACACCGATTGCTTTCAATGTCCTCCCTCACCACATCTATAAACCTCCTCTTTGGCCTTCCTCTTCTCCTTTTGCCTGGTGGTTCCAGCCTCAACATTCTTTCCCCAGTGTCCCCTCATCTGTCTTCTGCACATGCCCAAACCATCTCAATCTAGCCTCTCTCACTTGGTCACCAAACTGTCATATCTGTGTTGTTCTTCTAATGGTACTCATTCCTAATCCTTTCTACCCTCATTACTCTGAGTGAAAATTGTAGCATCTTCAACTCCACTACTTCCAGCTCTGCCTCCTGTCTTTTTGTCAGTGCCACCCTTCTCAAACTATTCAGCATAGCTGGTATCACTACCATTTTATAGACCTTCGCTTTCACTCTTGCAGGTATTCTTCTATCACAAATGATGCCTGATATTCTTCCCCACTCAGTCCACCCTGCCTGCACTCTCTTCTTCACCTCTCTGTTGCACTCTCTGTTGCTTTGGAATGTTGAACCCAAGTATTTAAATTTGTCTGCCTTTACCACCTCTGCTCCTTGCAGTTGCACCCTTCCACCACCTTCCCACTCATTTATGCACATGTACTCCATCTTACTCCTCCTGACTTTCATTTCTTGTCTCTCCAGTGCATACCTCCACCTCTCTAGGATCGTTTCAACACATACTACTCTCTGCTCTCATTACAGATCACAATGTCATCTGCGAACATCATAGTCAACGGTGACTCCTGTCTGACTTCATCTGTCAACCTCTCCATCACCATTGTAAACAGGAAAGTGGTCCAAACCCAGTGGCATAGCTTGAGTTCATGCCGCTCGGGACAGGGCGGTGATTCAATTTGCCCTCCAACATATCTGAATATGTTAACCTATTTAAATGGAAAATTAAAATGACATATAGAGAAAAATTAAGATACATTTTGCATAGATGTATTCCTATATAGGGATACAGCAATAATTTTTCACATATAATTATTTAAAGCATCAACTAGACAAGAATATAGTATAGACTCACTGATAAGCTGTGTTCTAATAATTAGTTTAATATAATTACGCTTCAGTTTCCTCCCACAGTCCAAAGACATGCAGGTTAGGTGGATTGGCGATTCTAAATTGGCCCTAGTGTGTGCTTGGTGTGAGGGTGTGTGTGTGTGTCCTGTGGTGGGTTGGCACCCTGCCGGGATTGGTTCCTGCCTTGTGCCCTGTGTTCGCTGGGATTTCCTCCAGCAGACCCCCGTGACCCTGTGTTCGGATTCAGCAGGTTGGAAAATGGATGGATGGATAATTACGCTGCGAAAACCAGAACCAGAGTAGTGTACAAGTGATAGGTGGGGACGTTTTCTGCCCATAGCAAGAACGCATTCAGATTGATAACGAAACAAAATTATAAATTGTAAATTAGTTGTTTATCTTCCTAGAAATTATTATCGGTGTAATGTTTGTTTATTTTTGTTATTGTCTCATAAATTTCAAATGCTCTGTTTGATGCTGTCACAGAAAGGCAGTCTGAAAATTATTTTTGAAGCTTTTGTGGATAAAAATCAGAGAATTTCAGTCATGAGTGATATTTTTCCGAACCCTGCTGCTTACACACGAATTGCACTGAGCCTTTTGGTCAATACAAAAATGTGCCACCCGGGGTGGACTGCCCCCTTCGCCTGCCCCTAGCTACACCACTGTCCGAGCCAATCCGTGATGTAATTCCACTATCCCCTTGAACCAGGCTGTCATTCCTAATACCACACACCACACCGCAGTCACAAAGTCCTCATACATATCCTGTACCACCCTCACATACTTTTCTGTTACTCCTGACTTCCTCATACAGTACCACAACTCCTCTCTGGCATAAACATGCAGTGCAATTCTTCCTGACCTTCTCTGTACTTCTCCAAAAAAAATGATAAACAAGAAGCTTATTTCTTGTTTGTCATTTGTTTTTGTTTTTTTTCTGTTATTTAAATGGGGTTCAATGGAGAGGTGTCCCAAAACTTTGTCTCTTTAAATTTTTTTCATTATTTTCTTTTTGATAAATATATAAACAAAGACCAAAATACAGGGAATCCTTGGGTTATCTGGAACTCCCTAATTAATCTTTTGGATCTACCTGAAGAAAGCCTCAAAAACAAAATTGTATGGTGTCCCTGAAAGTAAATTTTAAAAACAAGCTTTGGTGTACTTTGATAAATCACCCTTGCTCAGTTTGAAAGAAAACATGCTAAAATTTGAATTTGGAAGAAGATTATCTTATCACTCAATTGCTACATAAAAGATCTTCAGAAAAGACCAAAAAACGTGTATTGCCACTCTACCGGGTATACCTCCTGCTCTTCCTCTCCTATCAAAGAGGACTGTTTCATTTATGTGAGGTAGAATGCCCAGAGGGGACTCGGCGGTCTCGTGGTCTGGAACCATTTTATTATTTTTTTCTCCAGCCGTCTGGAGTTTTTTTTTTGTTTTTTCTGTCCTCCCTGGCCATCGGACCTTACTCTTATTTTATGTTAATTAATGTTGTCTTATTTTAATTTCTTACTTTGTCTTTTATTTTTCTATTCTTCATTATGTAAAGCACTTTGAGCTACATTTTTTGTATGAAAATGTGCTATATAAATAAATATTGTTGTTGTTGTTGTTGTCTCCATTCATCAAAAAACAAATTTTGGTGCCTCCACTTTAAATATTGCTTCCAGTATTAACTTCCTGCAGTGGCCTCAGAAGTTAAAGTTCATTGGACTTTCATTTCATTAATCTTTCATTTACATTAATAAATTAAAAATAAAAAGAAACAGCACAGATGCCATCAAACATACACAAATGCATACACATACAAAACACACTGTTTGATGTTATATATATTTTACTGTCCTATGTTGTCTGAATATTGATTTGGCAAAATTTTATACCGGATGCCCTTCCTGATGTAAGTCAGAGAGGCGAGATTGCGTTGGTTTGGACATGTGCAGAGGAGAGATGCTGAATATATTGGAAGAAGGATGCTAAGGATAGAGCTGCCAGGGAAGAGGAAAAGAGGAAGGCCTAAGAGATGGTTTATGGATGTGGTGAGAGAGGACATGCACTTGATGGGTGTAACAGAACAAGATGCAGAGGACAGAAAGATATGGAAGAAGATGATCCGCTGTGGCAAACCCTAACGGGAGCAGCCAAAAGAAGAAGAAGACTGTCCTATGTAGTTTTAGTTCCAGGTTGATGATTAGGGAGTTTTCTTGTATTTTAGCCTACATTAACCTCTAAATGGTGTGATTCTGTTTCTGTGCTCTAAAATCACTTGAGCTTCAGTACTGGTCTGTGTCAGGATGGCACTGTAGCAAGTTGTTTCACCCGATTACCTTAATGTAGATGATAAAATAGTCATTTTAGCTGCTAATGAGTCATTTAGTCTGACTATACTACATAATGAAAAAGAAGAAAACAACAGACAAAATTTTGTATTTCCTTCTAAAACAAATGAATTAAATGTCCCAAATAAATAAATATAACCCAAAGGTTTAGTTGCTGGTGATACAAGTCGTAGCACCCTGACTGCTGGCAGCTTCTTCTGTCACTCACAGAAATGTGTTTGTGTCATGAAAAGTGTCAACTCTGTGTGATACTAGTCAGAAGTACAAGGTGGTGTGAATTTTCTTGCATGTACTGTATGATGTGATTTGTTTATTTAAGATATGCTTATACTAAGTAAAAAGATTCTGCATGGCTAATTATACACTCCAGAGTACCAGAGTACAGTGTTCAGCCAGCAATGAATAGGATACCACAGGATATTTCACATATTAAGTATAAATCACAATTAAAAATAAAGGACAAAATGTCCTCCTAGTCATTCTGTTGTTTGTTACCTGTAGGGTTCCCGGTCCAAAGTTTGTTAAATAGTTTAGAGAGTCTTGAGTAAAAAGAAGAACTACAGGCAAATTGTCCAGAGGGCAGTTATCATTATAGTAACAGTCATTTTCATAGTTATCAAGGCAGTCTCCACAAGAGCTGTAGAGTTTATATCCCAGTTTAAATCCAGAATAATTGTTCTGTGTGTTGTTCAGTGCATATTCAAGTGCAGTAAAGACTGTATACATTAGTTGGCTGTATAAAAAAGAAAACAAGAGGTCAACAATGGGTGTGAAGTGCATAAAGCATTAAATAAAATACAACGTATACCACAGTGACACAACTACAGTACTTGTAAAACACATCCACCTATACATTTTCTAAATAAACTTTCTTCTTTACAGAGTCATATGGTGTTGGGAGTCAGTCTTCATTTTGACATACACTTTGGTGAACAGTGGTGCAGTGGTTTGTGTTGTTGTCTCACAGCTCCACAGACCTGGGCATCACTGTGTATACATTCACAGCAGAACATGCAATGACGTTTCAATATTTCAACACTTACTCAATGCTTCCTTGAGCTGTGCAAACTTCAAACATCCCCACAATATACAAATCACCATCTTTCTCTGACACACATGGCAGGTTTACTTGTGCTTGGCACCTCCAAAAACATCCCAGGATCAAGAAAAGACAAATGGTTGAAACATCTTGCATTTTTAAAATTCCTCTAAAAATCAGAAAAAAAAGAAAGAAAGAAAAATGAATGAGATCAGCCAGTGTAGCACTTACAATCCTACTGTATGTACAAAATTGGACACAAGATAATTTTTAAAAAATTAATTTGTTTATTTTGATTAATTCATTAGATGAACTTGATGTCTCTCACAGAGGTTTAACTCTTGGAGCAGAATTACAACTTGTTCTGAAATTTCAATCAGTCTAAATTTCCCTTTTAATAATAGGTCAACATGATTAAGGAACAATTATGGCATTAGAAGCTGCCATGTCTACGTCTATATGGAGGAAAGGTTTTATTCTTTACTAACTGGAAATGGCAGGAGATGATCTGATGAAAAATGTCTCAATTTTGTTTTAGAAATAAATTCCAGTCAAATTGGGCCTAACTGATTTGACAGCATTGAGTTTGCTGGTGACACTAGTCTTGGTGGTCTTATTACATATTAGACTACTCTGTGCACAAGCATATGGTTCCTCAGGGATCAATGCAGATCTGCTGCTACTTTTATATAAACTGCTCAAAAAATTAAAGGAACACTTTGAAAACACATGAGATCTCAATGGGGAAAAATCCTGCTGGATATCTCTACTGCTATGGACTGATATGGTAATGTGTTAGGAACGAAAGGATGCCACATCATTTGATGGGAATGAAAATGATCAACCTACAGAGGGCTTAATTCAAAGACACCCCGAAAATCAAAGTGAAAAAATGATGCGGTGGCAGGCTAGTCCGTTTTGCTGAAATTTCATTGCAGGAACTCCAAATCATACTCAGTAGTTTGTATGGCCCCCTTTTCCTTGTATGCATTTCTGACAATGTCGGGGGGGAGCATGCTTCTAATGAAATGACAAATGGTGTCCTGGGGGATCTCCTCCCAGATCTGGAACAGGGCATCACTGAGCTCCTGGACAGTCTGAGGTGCAACTTCTGAGGTGTTCTATTGGATTGAGGTCAAGCAAGCATTGGAGCCAGTCAGTGGTATTAATTCCTTCATCCTCCAGGAACTGCCTGCATACTCTCGCCACATGAGGCCGGACATTGTTATGCACCAGGAAGGAACCCAGGACCCACTGCACCAGCATAGGGTCTAAAAATGGGGCCAAGGATTTCATCCCAATACCTAATGCCGTTGTCTAGCCTGTACAGGTCTGTGCGTCCCTCTATGGATCTGCCTCCCCAGACCATCACTGACCCACCACCAAACCAGTCATGCTGAACGATGTTCCAGGCACCATAACATTCTCCACAGCTTCTCCAGACCCTTTCACATCTGTCACATGTGCTCAGGGTGAACCTGCTCTCATCTGTGAAAAGCACAAGGCACCAGTGGTGGACCTGCCAATTCCGGTATTCTATGGCAAATGCCAATAGAGCTTCATGGTGCCGGGCAGTGAGCACAGGGCCCACTAGAGGTTATCAGGCCCTAAGGCCACCCTCGTGAAGTCTGTTTCTGATTGTTTGGTCAGAGACATTCACACCAGTGGCCTGCCTGCTGGAGGTCATTTTTTAGGCTCTGGAAGTGCTCATCCTGTTCCTTCTTGCCCAAAGGAGCAGATACCAGTCAGTCCTGCTGATGGGTTAAGGACCTTCTACAAGAGGCCCTGTCCATCTCTCGTAGAGTAACTGCCTGCCTCCTGGAATCTCCTCCATGCCCTTGAGACTGTGCTGGGAGACACAGCAAACCTTCTGGCAATGGGAGGCATGTATTGATGTGCCATCCTGAAGAAGTTGGACTACCTGTGTAACCTCTATATGATCTAGGTATCACCTCATGCTACCAGTAGTGACAATGACCGTAGCCAAATGCAAAACGAGTGAAAAACAGATGAGGAGGGAAAAATGTCAGTGGCCTCCACCTGTTAAACCATTCATTCCTGTTTTGGGGGTCGTCTCACTGTTGCCCCTCTAGTGCACCTGTTGTTAAATTCATTAACACCAAAGCAGCTGAAACTGATTAACAACCCCCTCTGCTACTTAACTGACCAGATCAATAGCCCAGAAGTTTCATTGATTTGAGCGATACTCTGATTAAAAATGGTTCCTTTAATTTTTTAAGCAGTGTATATATAAATAATGTAGATAACAATATAAACGACAAGCTGGTTAAGTCAGAAAAGTATACCAAATCAACAAGGAATAATCATTAACCTACAATCAACCAATTCATCACAAGCAACAAGCAACCTGGACAGAATTCAGACTTGGACAGACTTGAAGGACATTAAAATTTAATATAAATAAATATAAAATATTACACATAGGAAGTAAAAATGGTAGACATGAATACATAATGGGGAATCTGAAACTTGAAAAGTCACCTTATAAAAACAGTCAAAGACACTGCAGTGGACTGTGAACTATCCCTATCCGGAGGGTATAAGTGAAAAGGAAAATTGACAAATAGGAGGAGATCATTCAGTCCATCACACTTGTTTGTTTTGCTAATAGCTAAGCTGTCCCAATGTCTCATCTAGATACTTCTCGAAGGTGGTCAAGGTTGCTCCTTCGACTACATGACTTGGTAGTTTGTTCCAGGTTCCAACAGGCTTCAGTCCTAAATGCACTTCTTCTTCATTTCCACTGATGTCCTTGAGTATTGATTCACTTTATAGTTGAAAGAATTCAGCAATGCCTTTGAGGATTTTAATGGCCTGGATTAGGTCCCCACACAATCTCTTCTGCTTAAGGCTAAATGTATATACAGAAATAATAATAATAAAGACTAAAAGAATGTTGAGTTCTAGAGCTCAATGTATAGAGTGCAAGCCAAGGGATGTGTATATGAAACACTTCTGAGGACTCATCTGGAGAACTGTGCACAATTTTACTCTGCTGTGATAACAAGTCATGATAATCGGGAGTCCCAGAAAGAACAAGCTTCAAGTGGATGAGGGTGCACATGTGAGCTAGCATGTGCCGCTCTGAAGTTGATTGGGGTACTTGGTTGATTGCGCATTCACGTGCAAATGTGAGTGGGTCAGTCAAGTGCTTCATTCACACGTTGGAGCAGGTGGAGGCACCTGCACTCAGTCGGGGCTATAAAGGGAGCCTGCACAGCAGAGAAGATGAATAAAAGAGAAAAGAAAGAAGTAAAAGAAGAACAAAGATTAAGGGTATGAGAAACAGGTAGGATTAAGAAAGCTCATGCTGCGAAAAATAGGTTGTTGGTTGGGAGTATAGGGAAGTGAATGGCAAGCCCTGTACTCAAGAGCGGGGCTGGAGAAGGGGCTCTCCTACTGAGCAATGCTGTGGAGTGCGAGCAGCCCCGTTGTACGGCGTCTCACTTTAGATGCCAAAGGACTGGCTGAGGGAAACGTGAGCTGGGTTCAGAGTACAGTCCTACAGATGCTGCGGGACTGGTGGTGGGAATCCACACCCAGGTTTAAAGGATGACTGCACTTGTCTGCGGGTGTCTCCTTTTGCTGCCAGGACCTGATGGGATAAGCTGAGGAGACGTCAGATTTCAGAAAAGGCATTGGGGCTAGCATTTTAAGGAAGAAGATTCTGCATGTAATTTAACCTGATTTTGTTGGATTATTTATTGAACATTTTAATTCCATGTTTCACTTCATTTTATGGATTAGTTATTTATTGAAGAAATATACACTGCACTTTTTGTCACTGTTTGTTTTTGTAAATGCCAAACAATGACGAAACACTCAAAAATGTATTTTCAGAACCTCCCTTCCAGGCATACAGACAACCGCCAAACCTGCGTCAACTACTTGTCCGAAACTCCCTAAGTGGACCAACAGAAAATGGCACATTTCCCTGCCTACAGAAAAGATGTAAAACATGTGCTCACATTTATAATATAGACCATGTAGTTATACCACACTGCCAACTAGAACATTGCAGATCATCTAATTTGGTCTACCTGATTCTCTGTATGAAATGTCCTCACACTGCACTCTATGTTGAAGAAACTGGACAAACACTCCGCCAAAGAATGAATTTACAAAGGTTCCACATCAAGCATGGCAACACAGATGTTCCTGTAGCAGCCCACTTCAACAGCCATGGACACTGTGAGAGGGACTTTAAAGTCACAGTGCTTATGGGCAACTTCAGAACACAGCAAGAGAGAAAAGAATGGGAAATGAAACACATGCTAAAATGTAACACATTACAACATGGTTTAAATAGAGACAAGAGGTTTATGGCCAGATATGAGGATTATTTACAGTGCATCTCTCTAACTGACCCAGACCACCTGACGACAGATCCACTTTGTATGGAATAACTCATCAAAAACTTCAAAAGACTCTTTTGGACAATTATCTTATGAAAAGATCTGGACCATACATTGTTCTCCTCTCTTGCTAAATGAATCTTACCTGAAGAGGTCTATTCATTTTTTATATTTAAGATTTCTCACTTAAAGGTTTTCCAATGTTGTTATTTGTCCTAGTGTGTATATAAACACAGGGAACTCCAGTTTCTGTATTACATCTTGCCTGAGGAAGAGACCTGAGCTGCTTTGAAAGTCTGCATATTGTAATCTTTTTAGTTAGCTAATAAAAAGTGTCATTTTGCTTGACTTCTCAGTAAATAAAGGCACAAAGATTTGCACCATCCCCTTGCTGACCATGTGTGTCCTCACTTGCCACGTCTCATCTTCTGGTACGTTATCAGTAGCTCCGGGTTTAAGAGGCTCCCAGAAACAATCAAGGAATAGAAGCTGACCCAGACCGTAACATCCACGTGTTACAAAAAACACGTCAATAGGATTAGCAATTTTGTTGGGTTGAATGGCTTGTTGTTGCCAAGATTGTTGTAATGTACTAAAAACAGAACTTGTCAAAGGGTGGAACCTAATCAGTGTGCAATTAAATTAAATATGTGAATGATCACTCTGTTATTTGGATGTGAATGGCTATGGTGTAAAGGGAGTGCAGAATTTCAAGCTTCTGAGCCCCAACACTCCCAGCACTCGATATCAGAGAAAATGAAGACATATGATTGGTAAAAACAGCCAGTGTAGCGCGAGGGAGGTGTTGTGTTCAATCTGGCTTAAAGGGATGCAGGTGAAACTAGACACGTTTTACATAAGCAAACTAGCATTTTAAGAAATAAGGCAGTATGTCAAAAAGGCCCCAAAGCAACTAAAAGGCACCATAACAGGCTAAATGACTTCCTAAACAGGAAAGGTTTGTCATCACAAGCATAATGGAAGGGTGATGCAATGTAAGACATCAGTCTCTTTTCATTTCAGAAAAGACGAAAAACTGGAAATATTTTCTAAATAATTGGTAAAAAAACACCACTCATTGTGGTGGGCTGCTGCCCTGCCTGGGGATTTGTTCCTGCCTTGTGGCCTGTGTTGGCTGGGATTGCTCCAGCAGACCTCTGTGACCTTGTATTAGGATATAGTGGGTTGGATAACCCATTCATTCTCTATATAAATCCATTAATTCCATTACAAAAACACAAGGAACCAGGGCCAGTCCCAGAAGAAATGAACACTGTGAAACTCGAATCCATCACAGGACAGACCAATTCAAACTTGAAGATTTAAAACCTGCAAGCAAATGAACACAAACACTGAAATGTCAAAGAAGGTACAGAAAGATGACACACAGGAAAAGAAAAAACACACCGTGCCAGTATTGCACATCTTGAGTGTTACAGTATTGCTGCAGGAAGTTTTGTCAAGTATTTATAAAAATAATAATTAAAATGCCAGTAGTTACAGAGTCATTTCCTTGGTTAATGTCTGAGTAGGACTGTGTTTCCTTCCTACACTGTTGAAGTCCACTCACCAACTTGTTTGTCCTCCTGTTTCCATGATACCATAGGTGGAGAGCACATTCTCATCTATCTGGTAATTGTCCTGTATTTCCACTAAAGACAGTGTCAAGGATCTACCCTTGTTACATGAATGAGTTTGGTGGTCTTGGGTTGAAATCAAAGGATATCACTTGGTGATTTTCACTTTGATTTGGACATGTCTTTTCCATGCTGCGGCCAAATACACACTGCTCCTTATTAAACCTTCTGAAATAAAACATGACTAGAGGAAGATTTGTCCATGGTGATTTTTAATAATGGTAATTTTGATGTGTACTTCCTTAATCCAGTTGCTCTTCATCTACTGCCGTCGCCAGATGTTTTGAGAATGACACAAATATTAATTTTCACAAAGTTTGCTGCTTCGGTGTTTTTAGATCTTTTTGTCAGATGTTTCTATGGTATACTGAAGTAGAATTACAAGCATTTCATAAGTTTCAAAGACTTTTATTGACAATTACATAAAGTTTATGCAAAGAGTCAATATTTGCAGTGTTGGTCCTTTTTTCTTTTTCAAGACCTCTGCAATTCACCCTGGCATGCTGTCAATCATCTTCTGGGCCAAATCCTGACCGATGGCAACCCATTCTTGCATAATCAATAATTGGAGTTTGTCAGAATTGATGGGTTTTTGATTGACCACAAATTCTCAATGGGATTAAGGTCTGGGGAGTTTCCTAGCCATGGACCCCAAATTTCAATGTTTCGTTCCCCGAGCCCTTAGTTCTCACTTTTGCCTTATGGCCCGGTGATCCATCATGCTGGAAAAGGCATTGTTGGTCACCAAACTGTTTTTGGATGGTTGGGAAAAGTTGCTCTCAGAGGAATTTTTCTTGCCATCCTGTATTCATGGTTGTGTTCTTAGGCAAAATTGGCTGAGAAGGCAACCACACACATGAATGGTCTCAGGATACTGTTGGCATGACCTGGGACTGATGGCAGTGCTCACCTTTTCTTCTCCGGATAATCTTTGTTCCGGATGCCCTAAACAATCGGAAAGGGGATTCATCAGTAAAAATGACTTTACTGCAGCAGTCCTCAGCACTCCAATCCCTGTACCTCTTGCAGAATATAAGTCTGTCCCTGATGTTTTTCTTGGAGAGAAGTGGCTTTCTTGCTGCCCTTCTTGACACCAGGCCATCCTCCAAAGGTCTTCACCTCCTTCACCGTGCGTACAGATGCACTCAAACCTGCCTGCTGCCATTCCCGAGCAAGCTCTGCACTGGTGGTGCCTAAGAACACAGCCATGAATAAAGAATGGTACCAAAACATCCTCCGAGAGCAACGTCTCCCAACCATCCAAGAGCAGTTTGGTGACCAACAATGCCTTTTTCAGCACGATGGAACACCGGGCCATAAGGCAAAAGTGAGAACTAAGTGGCTCATGGAACAAAACATCGAAATTATGGGTCCATGGCAAGGAAACTTCCCAGACCTTAATCCCATTGAGAATTTGTGGTCAATCCTCAAGTGGCGGATGGACAAACAAAATCCCTCCAATTCTGACAAACTCCAAGTGTTGATTATGCAAGAATGGGCTGCCATCAGTCAGGATTTGGCCCAGAAGTTGAAAATATTGACACATAAATTTAATGTAATTGTCAATAAAAGCCTTTGAAACTTTTGAAATGCTTGTAATTATACTTCAGTATATCATAGAAACATCTGACAAAAGATCTAAAAACACTGAAGCAGCAAACTTTGTGAAAATTAATATTTGTGCCATTCTCAATACTTTTGGCCACGGCTGTATGCCACAGCAAGAAAACTGGCTGTGAACTGTGTCAAAAAACTAAGCATCTCTGGTCCACTAGCAAAAACTTGGCCTAAGATCCAATTTGGAATTAAAATACACTAACGGTATTCAAGGTCCAGAAAACCAAAGTTAACATATGTGATTATAACAAATAACTTAGATGATGTAAAAAATGTATAAAAAAGCTGAACTTGCAAAGAAAAAAAACATCAAGCGTACCCTTCTCTGATTTAATTAATTAATTAAATATATGTATGCTTTTTAAGATAGTAGTAAATAAGAATATGCAGATTGTAATTGAAATGAAAATTAGTAATAAGGAAATGCATTTAGAACATTTGAACATTAAAATAATCTAGACAAGAACAGACCAATCAGCCCAACAAATCTCACCAATCCTATCCACCTAACTTCTCCAAAATAAAATCAATTTAGTTTTTGAAGGTTCCTAAAGTCCTACTGTCTACCGTGCAACTTGGTAACTTGTTCCATGTGTCTGTGGTTCTCTGTGTGAAGAAAACACTTCCTAATGTCTGAACAAAATTTACTCTTAACAGGATTCTGTGATCCCATGTTTTTGTCAGTCAGTCAGTCATTTTCTAACCCGCTATATCCTAACACAGGGTCATGGGGGTCTGCTGGAGCCAATTCCAACCAGCACAGGGCGCAAGGCAGGAACAAATCATGGGCAGGGCACCAGCCCACCACAGGGCATTCACACACACACACCCACCCATACACCAAGCACACACCAGGGACAATTTAGGATCACCAATGCACCTAACCTGCATGTCTTTGGACTGTGGGAGGAAACCGGAGCACCCAGGGGAAACCCACGCAGACATGGGGAGAACATGCAAACTCCACGCAGGGAGGACCCGGGAAGCGAACCCAGGTCTCCTTACTGCGAGGCAGCAGCATTACCACTGTGCCACCGTGCTGCCCTCCATTGTTTTTGTAACAGCCTTCACCCACTATACTAATTCCATTAATAGTTTTAACCATGTCAGTCATTTACTTAAACTGAGCAACACCTCAAATCTTTTCTCATACCTCATCCCCTGCGGTTGTGTAATCAGCCTTGTCGCTCTTCTCTGGACTTTTTCCAGCTCTGTTATGTCCTTTTTTGTAGCCCAGAGACCAAAACTGCTCACAGGATTCAAGATGAGGCCTCACCAGTGTGCTATAAAGCTTTATCAAAACCTCCTTGGACTTGTACTCCACACATAATAGTGCTATGAAACCTAACATACTGCTTGCCTTCTTAATGATTTCTGAATGCTGTCCGGTTGATAGTGGCAAGCCTTCAACAACTCTTAGGTCTTCCTCATAAGTGATACTTTCAACTTTCAGAGTTTCCATTGTGTATTCAAATTTAACATTCTTAGTTACTACATGTTACTACATGTAATACTTTTCCTTTACTTATATTAAATTTAATCTGCCACAAATCTGCCCAAGCCTGTATGCTGTCCAAATTCCTCTATAATGATTTAATGGAGTCAGGGCATCTGCCAATTCACGTAATTTGATATCCGAGTAAGTCTATTAATAATAAGTGTATTATAACTGTTATTCATACAAAGAAATACATCCATCCGTTCATCATATTTCTAAACCTGCTTATCCAGTGCAGGGTCACAAAGATACCAGGAGCTGTATTTGTTAACCTTTACTTTATTAAAATTAAAAAAGGAAGCACTGCATCGCCCCAGAATGGAATGCCCTTTTTAGGATAAAGGTACACAAATAAGTGAATGGATTTAAGGTAAAGAGTGCTGGGCTAGGAGAGTCAGGGTAAAGTTGTTACACGATACAACATAAAACAACTTATGTACCACAGTAGGTAAGCAATAAATCAACATATTATATTTTACAATACTGTCAGTTAATTCCACGGTTTTCAAACATTTTTGAACAAGTACCACTCCGCGAGGACCAGTAAACTGAAGTACCACTGTCAATGAATCGTTAATTTACGCCCATGTTGTTTTGAAGAAAAAGTCACTATAATCACTATAATGACTATAACTATGACGTTAAAGTGATATTAAACTAATTAAGGAAACGGGTGTCCGCGCTAATAAAAGCCGGCTTGGAGTCTTCCACGCATTTACAGTAGTATACTTATACTATATATGATTATATGCAACATATTGGCATTCTAGCAACATCGAATCGTGGAAAATAAAGGACCACACGAGTACCACTTGGCATGATTTGAAGTACCACCAGTGGTACGCGTACCACAGTTTGAAAACCGTGGAGTTAATTCTTTGTTATTGTATTTTGCTTTGTGCTTTAAAACACTGACTGCCACAGTGAAAACTGATACATTTGTTTCCAATGGCAATGTAAATATATGGTGTTATTTTAATATACTAATTAAAAACATTTTCTTATTAAGCAAACTACCAAAAAAAGTATTTTCTCTAAAAACAAATGTGTTTGACTTATCACATTGGCACATGCAACAGAAAATACCTTGTGCATGCCAGCTATGTAATAACTCAGCTGGGTCTAACAAGTTAGGTGCAACAATTCATTGCAATAGAATGTCATGTTTCCATTTGGACTAAGAAATAGTGAGATGCTGATCGTAGAGAGATATTCAGATGGAAGTGGCTCTACATACATAAATTAATTTTGTGAAAAATAAATGTCGCCCAAACTATAGTTTGTAATAAATAACTAACTGAAAGTGAAATATTCTATTCTTTGAAGCCTCACTGATTTTTCATTCCTATTTCAGATGCCACTATCTTCTATTTACACGTGCTACCCATGTTTTTGTATTTGGAGTTATAGTTGCACAGATGGTTTATGAGAAAACTTGTAGGTGGTAGCTATCTATGGAGGACCTAAAAGAAGTTAATTTGTTTTCAGCTGTCAACATGTTAATAAATAAGATAAAACCTTTCTAAAATGCATTGGGCCAAGATGCTTGCAATTTTCTGGTCTCAGAGATTCACATATGGGGTCAACTTAATGGTGTTATTGAAGAGTTAGGGATGTAAGGTACAGGATGACAAGGGCTTCAGGCCTACAACAGGTAATTGAACGTGATAAAGTCCCATCGTCCTTTTCGGTGACCAAAGGCTACACCTGCAGGATGAACCTTAAAGGTCACCATTGCATCTAGATCTGTCACCTCTTAGCCTGGTAAAAGCAGCCAGATGACCTTGGTGACCACCTAGTCCCAGCTCTAAATCACACACTCAAACACACCTTGGTGATTTTTACTTAAGATTCAACATTCATTTTAGCTGTAGGTTATATCTACTGTTTACTGTCAGGGTTTTGACAGCAGTATAAGATCTTTTATTGTGGGGCTCTGGCGATTTTCAAATGAAGAGTGAACACCTTCCCAAAATGTGTGATTTGTGATTTTGGTAATTCCAGCTCTGCAACATTCTTCACATGGGTTTGGACTGCAAAAATGTCAAAGGTTTAGGTCTAGCTACAACTGACACTGTGTGAAAAAGTTATTGTCCCCAAGTTAAATCAACACCATTAAAAAGATAAGTAGAGTCAGCTGATTGACCACAGCAGGCTTGATTAGAGCCAGCCTCAGTCATTAGAAAGCTTACTTATGATTCCATATTCATCTTACTAGCACAGAGATTCACAAGCACATAAAATTATGATTAAAGGATAATTCCTGAAGGGGTTTAGAAAAAGATTTATTGATATCTATCAGGCTGTAAAGGGCCACAAAGCCAAGGCACTGGAACTCCACCAAACCACATTGAGAGCAATTGCCTCCAAAAGGAAAACACATTCAACAGTAATGAATCTTTATGGGGTGGCCAGTCTGACAATATTATTCCAACAGAAACAGTGCAAATCATCATCCACAAAGTCCGCAGGGATCCAAAAAGATAATCAAGGAATTACAGACTTTTCCTGCACCAGCAAAGGTCAGTGTTCATGACTCCATCATCAGGAAGGCACTGGGTTAAAAACACACAATGAAGAACCTATTGATCAGGTCAGAAGAGAGGGGGGTGCAGCTGGTATATCACTATGAAGCTCAAGGAGGCCCATGAAGCCCAATGCATCCCATAATTTATATTACAATTTGAACATTTATTTATTTAATTAATTTTATTTTTATTGTATTTTTTAAAATTTTGCAAGTCTGTTTAGTTTCAAAATTAGTAGAATTGTTAAGACTTAGTATTGAGTCTGATCTGGCAAAACTGATTAGTTTTGATTATGTAATTCAGAGTTTCTCCAGGAGAAAGGCCAGGAAAGCACCTTTGTTCAGCAGACAATAAATGCTATTATAAACATCTTTTACTATTGTAAATATAATATTTTATTATTACATTTATACCTATACACAGTTATCTAAATGTATCACTGTAATCTATGATTGTTAGAAATAAATAATAATATACACACATACACATGTATAGAATTTTGTATAAGGGCCCACACACCTTCTTTGCACCGGGGCCCGGATTTTCTCTCGGCAGCCCTGCTATTGGTAATCAAGAAGATCATAAATGTGCTCCTTTGTCAGGAAGCACCTGAATGGTCCCCAAACCTTAAGGGAGAATTCTCACTGGACACATTCAACAAAAATACAGTTTTTTTGGGTGAAATGAGTCCCTTTATGACTTACATAAAAAAAAATAACATTACACAATAAGACCATTAGTCAAACATGTGTGGTGTGGGGATGTTTTGCTCCTTCAGGACCTGGATGATTGACTTGAGATAATTAAATCCAACTCTGTATCAGAAATATTTTAAGGAAAATGTCCAGTCATTTGTTCCTTAGATGAAGCTGAAGTGTAGCTATCATATGCAGCAAAACAATAATCCAAAAACAGGGCCACATCTGAATGCCTGAAAAAAAGAACATCTGACTTGTTGATTGACCTAGTAAAAGTTCAGACTTAAACTCGACAGAGATGCAGTGGCAGCACCTAAAACAAGCCAATCAAGCCCCGAAACCTAACAATGTTTCTAAATTGAAGCAGTTCAAGAGGGTTATTCTAACCATACACTCCTAAAAATAAAGCTTGCAGAGTAGTTGTTCAGAGCAATGCCACGGGGGAACCATTTTTGGTTCCCAAAACAACCATCCAGATGAAGGTTACAGAAAGAACCTTTTTGTTTTGATCCATATGATGCCCCATAAATTGAACTGAACTGCTGATAAAAGATTTGTGAAATACCAAAGCATTTGTGATTTGAGAAGGACTCTAGCTGCTTATAATAACAAGGACTACATTCAGATTTTCTTAATCTGTGAGTGTCCTGCTAGGAAGCCTACTATACATTAAAATTTCTGCTTTGTTCGCTTGTAAGGAACCTTTTCAAAGTCCAAAGAACCAGTATCATATGCAAAGGACCCTTCACTGAATGAAATGATTCTTTTTCAAGCAATAGTTCAACAAGGATCCACACAACCCAGTAAAGTGCCATTTCACAAACTTTATTTTTAGGAGTGTAGCCATTGCAACTAAAGGAGCTGCAGCCAGGTGTTAAGTGTAAGGAAGCAGTTACTTTTGTGACAGTGCCAGTTGGTGTAGGATAAATTTGTTTTTTTTGTTATTAAAAAAGTGTTGCATGTTAAAGGTACTTTTATCCACTATTAGATTTTATTTGGATACAATACAATATTCAGTGTCAAAAATTTGCTGAAACAGAGAAAATCAGGAAGGTGGCAAATACGTTTTCATAGAACTATTTTTCCCATTCTGTCAATTACATGTAATATTATAAAATTTACCCTTTAATTACTGTATATACTGTGACGGACAGCCGGGTCCCATGCCCGGCAGGGACGCCCCTGCTGCATCTGTTCCCGCGGAGCAACCATGGGCAGCTCAATACCTCCCCCGGGATGCTTGGTGGCAGCCTCCCTGGCGGATGGTGATCCACCAACCTGCCGCATGGCTCCATGGGAGATGGAGTCTTCCACAGCCTGGTTAGGAGCTCAGATGGCCGCTAGGGGGAGCTGCATGGAGTCAACAGCCCGGCTGGACGAATCTTCAGTCCCACCCGGAAGTGCAATTAGGACCAGGTGGTCAAGCACCTGGAACGCTTCCGGGTGGGCTATAAAAAGGGCCAGCCACCACCACTCGAGAGCCAGAGTCAGGAGGAGGAGGACTAAGCCTGATGAGGAGTGGTGGTAAAGGAGAAAGGATTATTGGGGTGTTTACATGCTTTATGGACTCTGTATTGCCTGTGGGTCACAAGGAAGACGTGCGCCCACGGGTGAAGAAAAATAAAACCTGTGTGTATTTGATACATGCCTGTGTGTCCATCTGTGTCGGGTCAGGCACCTATATAGCGCCTCAGTTACAATACTTTCTAAAAGTGATGCAGACTAAACTAGGCAAGTTATAATCCTAGTGAAAGATGCTGGACCATACACAGTTAATTATTATTCAAAAATTCAGCAGCAGGTTCAAGCATTTATAGCTTATCTGGAGGAAGCCAAATCAACTTTTTAGCTTAAAATGCGATTACGTTTAAACCATGCAGTTTAATAGTATTGCAGTGAAGGGTTTAGACTAGCATGAGAACTATGCCCATGAGCGTGCAGAACACTGAACGCAGAGATCTTTGTTTAAATTCCTTAATAGTAATAAGATGTTAAACATTCAAAAATTTGAAAAAGCCAAATCCTGCAGTACTTATTTATATTCCCTGCTTTGTGCCTCTATTAATGCAAGTTATCACCAATATACTAACAACCCAATTGCACTTCACTCACTCAAAATATGGAACCAATGTAGGAAGCATTTTAAGATGGAGAATCTTTTATCTGTGGCACCTCTGCATGAGAACTACCTTTTTCAACCCTCGTGAACATATGCAGTTTTTAATATCTGGAAAACATTTGGGATTAAATTACTTAGAGATCTTTATATAGACAACACATTTGCATCCTGTGAACAATTACATTCCAAATTGAACTTTCCAGCTACACATTTCTTTCACTATCTTCAAATTAGAAACTTTGCCAAACAGAACCTGCCCGATTTTCCTCATCTCACACCTTCCTTTATGCTGGAAAAAATATTGCTCAGTTTCAAGGACTCAGACAGCATTTCTGCAATATATAAAATCATTTTACAGTCCCTCCCTTTCAAAGATCCAAGAGGACAATGGAAAAAGGATCTCTCCCTCAACATATCAGAAAAGGAGTGGAAGGTAGCAATGCAGAGAATTCACTTGAGCTCCATATGCACAAAGCATACAATTATTCAACTCAAAGTTATATATCGAGCACATCTGTCTCGTTTAAAATTGACCAAAATGTTTCCAGGGCAAGATCCAACCTGCGAACGCTGCAATCAAGTTCCAGCCTCACTGGGTCACATGTTTTGGGCGTATGCGCCAAGTTAACATCATTCTGGACAAAAATTTTTAAGTGCCTTTCAGACAGCCTTGGTGTCACAATCCCCCCTAACCCATTAACAGCTGTGTTTGGTGGACCTCCAGATGGGCTTAAAGTGGAGAAGGACAGACAGACTGTGATTGCCTTCACTACACTGTTGGCACATAGACTTATTTTGCTAAACTGGAAGAATCCTAACTCTCCCCTTTTAAGTCAGTGGGTACCCGATGTTTTATATTATTTGAAATTGGAAAAAATCTAATTCTCACTTAGAGGATCTGTGCAGAACTTTTTCAAAACCTGGCAGGATCTAATCAATAACATTTTAAATTAAGCTCTTAAAGCACCAAGGAAGCAGACTCTCTTCCAATTTCTTTTTCTTCTCCATTTATCTTTATCCACTTATTAAACTCATCAATTTACTTATTTTTATAAGCTTTAAGTTTTACTCCGTTGACCATGCTCTTTCTCAGGGGTGGGGGTTGATTTGTTTTCAATCCTATTTTTTTGTAAAAATTGATCTATTTGTATGGAATGATTACAATAAAATCAATAAACTAAAAAAAAAATTTGAAAAAGCCACATAATGTGCACATTGTATTTTGTTGTTCTCATTTATTTTTAACGAAACCGTCTGACTACAACCACAACTCAATCATTATTACCCCTGTCATCCCAATATAACTAAGAGAGCTCAAAAGGTTGTATTGAAGAATTGGGTAAGGGTGCTCCAGGTTGACCAAGAATTCATGACACATACCCACCCAGCCACTCTATACTTTACAGATTTCATTTTCATACTTACCATTTATGTATGATAAATGGCAGAGCCAAAATTATGTCTCAGCACCTTGCTTTTCCCCAGCAGGTGAAACTGCCCTGTTGATCTCCAAATATGTTATTTTAAAATTCAGCAATCCATTTTACAAAACCACTTCTTCAACTACACAATTGCAAATGCAGGAACTGATTTCAGTTACTTCCTGCTCGGTCTATCAAAGAGAAAACCTGCATTTAAATAAACAGAAACCTTTTACCGGGCTCAGACATGGGCAGCGCTTAATTTCCCAGGACCTCTAATTTTGAGCCTCATTCACTCTGGGACACCCAAATGCACTCCATGACCCTAAAATCTGTATTAAATGATTATATTACTTTTCTAATGTTTAAATAAAGTTTATCATAACTTCATAAAGCCCTGCTTTAGTGGTTCTCAACCTTTTTGGCTTTGGCATGGAGTTTTATCTATTTTTGTTCAGTGATGACAAAATTAGCAGTAGTCTTAATATAAACTCACTGACATTATCCCCAAAATGGCACACAGTAAATGCATATTCCGAATTTAAATATATTGTACATAATAGATTAAATACGAATGATACTATCCAAACATATAAAAATAGCACATGGGTTTGTAATACTGAATCAAATGTGGTGTCCATTTGTCTTTGTAATTGGAAACCTGGGCTTGTCTGATTTTCACGTTTGTCAGAAGCAGGGATGACTGAAGAGAGTGCGGAGAGGAATATGTTTTAGTTTGCTGGAGGCTGATTCTGGAGAATTTTCGGTGCACTTACATAATGCATGATAGATAGATAGATAGATAGATAGATAGATAGATAGATAGATAGATAGATAGATAGATAGATAGATAGATAGATAGATAGATAGATAGATAGATAGATAGATAGATAGATAGATAGATAGATAGATAGATAGATAGATAGATAGATAGATAGATAGATAGATAGATACTTTATTAATCCCAGGGGGAAATTCACATGAGGCAAGACGAGCTGCTTTAAATTATACTTGGTAGTTCGATGTGATATGAGATGACGCCCCGAGTGACTGCTGATTTGTTGTGCAAACAAGCTACAATGTTTTTTATAAAGCCTCAAGATTTGCATTTATTCATTTAAACAAAGTTGAATGATTTCCTTCTTTAGCCTGCTCTATTTCCTAATGTTTTCATAGTTTGGAAGGCTTCAGGGTCACAGTTATTGAGCTTTATCAGCTGTTTATTGCACACTGTGAGATATGGTCGGCCATTCAACCCAGCCAAAACACCCAGGCCACCAGATGGAGCCCTCCTTGCAGCATGGAGGTGCCCCAAATGCCAGCAGGGAATCATGGACAGTGGAGTTATAATGCACAGCCCTGCTGGATACCATGGGGGCCGCCAGGAGTCGCTGCAGGGAGGCCCAGGGATTTATATTTTCCGTATACTTCCGGGCTGAAGAAAAAGAGAAGTTTTTACCTGACCCGGAAGTGCTGGATAATCATATGGTCTGAGGGCTCAGAAGCACTTCCGGGTCGAGGACTATAAAGGACTGTGGGAGATCCCAGACAGATGAGCTGAGTTGGGAGGCAGGGTGGCTAAGCGTCTGGGAGTGGAGGATTGTTTATTGGTTATTGTTCTTGGATTTATTGAGTATTGTGGAGAGGAGGGTGCTTTGTGCACTTATTTATAATAATAAATATTATTATTGGACTTTTATCTGGTGTCTGACATCTTGTCTGAGGGTTCAAGGGGTCAACAGTGCCTCTAATTGTCACAACACCAAAAACAAATCAATATGCACACACATTCAAACCTTACTTAATACTGCCACCCCTCCTGCTTCCTTAACTACAGGGGCTGTCAAGGTTCATAACACAGTCACTGTTCTACATCATCCCTCTTTAGCTTTGTTTTTTATTTCAAAATATATGAGCAAGTTTGCTTTAATATTTTCTTTAAACACATTCAAGAATGAAACATTTTATCAAGAGTTCAACATAGCCTTTCAAATTTCAGATCCGATTCACTGCATATATTTAGGATTAGGTCTGCAGACTCTTCCTGCCCATATCACACATACATTTTGATTTGAATTAGAAACATGAACTGTCTATAATGGTTCATCGTTACTGAAACATCACTTTGCATTTCAGAACTGTTTGAATAAGACTGTCTGTCTTCTTGGAGTTGATTGGTTGGTGATTTAATCAAGGAACTGGAATCACTAGAACACATAGTCTGTTGTGGCTTTGGCTCTGGGACAGGTAAAATGTGTCTGCAATTTCTTCTGTAGTCTACTCCTTCTGAGTGAATTATGTAGGACCTTGGTTCATCATAAATGTCCTTCACAGTTCCTACACAATCATGACTAGTTGAAATCTGAATTCTCACAACTTCACCTTTCAACAATGGTCGAAGAGGACTACTGGTTTTGTCATAGAATAACTTCTGTGAGTGATGCTTTTTTGATAGTTGAGCTTTGACTACCTTATTACTCATTGAGGATGCTGATTAGAAGAGTTGTACGTGTTTGTCTTGATATCAGTCATGGAGCTGGTAAACCAAGTGCCTGGTCACAGAGGATGCTTTGAAGATATAGTAAATTGAGTATTACATCAGTTCCATCTCAATTGCAAGAAATGCTTTCCACTACGGACTGCTCATTCAGCCTGACTGTTAGCTTGTGGATAAAATCCCAAGATGCAGCAAATTCTTTAAAATTATCTGAGATGACTTTATGTGGAATTCCATGAACTGAGAAGTGCCTCTTTATTTTTGTAATTACTGTGTTAGATGTCAGATTATGAAGTAAGTCAACTTCAAACCATCCAGAGTACGAATCAACTAGTACCAGGTAATGTTAACCTTTCCATTCGAAAATATCTCCTGCTACTGTTGACCATGGTAAATCAGGGATTGGGTTTAGGTGAAGAGGTTCTTTTTGCTGATGTGGTTTGTTACTATAGCAGACTAAACATGAAGCTTCTCTTTCAGTATCTTTAGACACTGAGGGACAGAACAGGATACCTCTTGCCCTACTTTTAGTTGATTCAGTGCCTGGGTGGCCTCTGTGAAACATTTTTATATAGTCCTCTCACAATGATTTATGAACTACTACTTTTGGGCCTTTCATAATGATACCATCTTCCACCATGAATTCATCCTTGATTGGCAAATACTGCTGAATTTCAAGTGGTACACTTGTTTGATATGATGGCCAGCTTTGGTTGATAACATCACTCAGCTTTTGAAGAACTGGGCTTATAGCAGTGTAGTTTCCTAACTCATCAAGCCATGATAATGAAATGTGCTTGACTTCCATGACTTCAAAATCAGTTGTTTCATTTTCATGTTGTTCTGTGGAATGGTCTGCCTGCTACTATAAGACTAACTGTACAGACTGCATCTCTGTTGTTAGTCATTAGCACTAAAACATAAGTAACATGATAGTTATAATTGGACACTAACCCTCACCTATTCTGTTTCTCTTCTTGGTACTCAAATGTGGCACTTGGTGCCACGGCCCACCTGTTAAGTTGTTTTGCCTGCCTAAGGTAAAGTCATCCCTGATGGAGGATTGCAGGAATCATGGGAAGGAGGGGTCCTTTCATCGGATTGGCTGGCCCAGTGCTGTTTCAGCCATGGAACGGCCAAATGGGGGAGGCAGCTTGATGGATGAGGTCTCCAGGACTCTAAATATATGCAAATCTTCTTATGTGATATCATTTACTGTTAAATTCTGCTCCGTACTTCTAAAATTTTTATTTTTATACTGTATTGAGGATTTGTTCTGTTCTGTGTATTATATTGTATTGACCCCCTTCTTTATGACACCCACTGCATGCCCAACCTACCTGGAAAGGGGTCTGTTTTTGAACTGCCTTTCTCAAGGTTTCTCCCATTTTTCCCTACAAGGTTTTTTTTGGGAGTTTTTCCTTGTCTTCTCAGAGAGTCAAGGCTGGGGGGGCTGTCAAGAGGCAGCGCCTGTTAAAGCCCATTGCGGCACTTCTTGTGTGATTTTGGGCTATACAAAAATGAATTGTATTGTATTGTATTGTATAGTGCCATATGGCCATAGTGCAGTAACTGACGCTCTCTTACAGTGCAGATAATGTGCCTCATTCGGGACTCTGTGAGCAACCACTCATTTGACAGTGGTACCCAAGGATTCTCTGAAGGGACACAGTACCGAAGGAGTCCAGTCTTCATCTTAGGTCACTGGATAGCGTCCATGTCTTGCAAACATATAGCAAGACAGGAAGCTCCAGGACTCTAAAGACTTAGACCTTCATCCTTTTGCAGAGACATCGGGAGCTCCACACACCACTTTCAAGCGACCTCATGACCACCCATGCTCTCCCAGTCCATCTACTGAATTCATAGGAAGAGTCACCTGAGACATGAATGTTGCCGCCGAGATGAGTAAACCCTTCAACAAAGTCGACACTTTCTTCACAGACAGACATACTGCTAATGGCAGTGCCCAAGAGGTCATTAAAGGCCTGGATCTTTGGTTTTTATCCAGGACACTCACAAGCCCAGACACTCAGACTCCTCACTCAGTCTCTCAAGAGCCCTGATCAGAGTCTCTATTGACTCCGTGAAGATCACAGCATTGTCTGCAAAGGCAACATCAGTGAATCTTTCTTCACCAACAGATGCCCCACAGTCGCTGGACCTCATGACCTTTTCCCATCACCCAGTCCAGGCAAGTATATGAGCAGAGTAGGAACAAGAACACACCCCTGATGAACCCCAGAATCAACTGGGAAAAATGCAGAGGTTCTGCCTACACTCTGCACAGCACTCATAGTACCAGTGTACAGGCTGGCCATGATATCCAGTAACATTGAGGGGATCCCACAAAGTCACGATGTTCCGCAGAGCAACTCGATCAACTGAGTCGAACACTTTACGGAAATCGACAAGTGCTTCAAAGAAGCTCTACCAATATTCACATTTTAGCTCCATGAGAACTCTTAAGTGCCAGAATGCAGTCGATGGTAGACCTTTTAGGCATAAAACAAGACTGCTCCAGTTGCTGGTAGGTGAACAATGTGATCATGGATCATATTGAGGATGACCCTAGCAAGGACCTTACCCAGCACTCAAAGCAGTGTTATTCCCCTGTAGTTGCCACAATCCAGGCAATCACCCTTCCGTTTCCAGATAGGGAAGAAAGTCTGGTTTTCTAGTCAGTTGGGATGATGCCCATCTTCCAAATGGAAGAAAAAATTGCTTGCAATGCCAGGAGGACAGCCTTACCACCAGCCTGAAGAAGTTCACCCCAGATACAGCAGATCTCTGCAGCCTTCCCTACCCTTAACTGGTTCACTAACTGTACAATCTCAGTGAGACTGGGTGGTTCAAAGCTAATTGGAGGATCAGCCTCATGAACTGTGGACCCAGAGATATTAAATGCCCTAGCTGGTGGATCAGCTTTAAACATCTGCTCAAAGAAGCCAGCCCAGTGGGTCACAACTGCAGTGTCATCCATAAAGACGTTTCCATCAGTTGCCCTGATTGTGACTCTCTGAGGAACAGATTCAGATGTGCGTAATGCTTTGATTACTCTGTAACCAGGACATGGGTCACTAGACCACAAATGGTATATCACTTGCTCACAGATTCCATTAACAAGCAGATCCTTATCTGCCCTCACAGACCGGAGTTGTCATTAAGCCAAGAGCTGCAACTCCTCTCGATGATGTCCAGAATGCCCTGTGAGATGAAACACCTCCTTCTGGGAACACTGGTAACACCAAAACAACCCTCAGCAACCTTCAGGGTCTTGTCACAGAAGGTATCCCACATAACATTAGGATCAGCAGTCATGCCCTAATTCGAAAAAGGTATTGATTTACTTCATGAGGTAGAAGTACATACTAAACAAGAACAGTGGCATCAGATATTTGAAATATTAAAATCTTCTTCTTCTTTTGGCTTCACCCATTCAGGGGTTGCTTCAGCCATCTCCACCTATCCCTGTCTTTAACATAATTTTCTGCCACACTGACTGCCTTCCTCACCATATCCATAAACCTCTCTTTGGCCTTCCTCTTTTCCTATTGCCTAGCAGTTCCATCCTCAACATTATTTTCCTGATGTACCCCTTATCTCTCCTCTGTACATTCCCAAACCATCTGAATTCTAGCATCTCTCATTTGAGCATCAAACTGTCGAACCTTTTTTGTCAGTCTAATATATTCATTTCTAATCCTGTCTACCCTTGTTACAAAAATCACAACATCTTCAACTCTGACATTTCCAGCTCTACCTCCTGTCTTTTTGTCAGTGGCACCATCTCCAAACCATACAACATAGTTGGTCTCACTACCTCCCTTGCACTCTTGCAGGTACTCTTCTATCACCAATCACTCCTAGCACTCTTCTCCACCCAGTCCACCATGTCTGCATTCTCTTCTTCACCTCTCTGTATATAAATTCATTTACCTTGACCACCTCTGCTCCTTACAGTTGCACCCTTCTGCCACTGTCACCCTCATTTACGCATATGTACTCCATCTTACTCTTACTGACTCTCATTCCCCTTCTCACCAGTGCATACCCACTCCTCTCCAGGGGCCTCATGTATAAACGGTGCGTACGCACAGAAATGTTGCGTACAAACGTTTCCACGCTCAAATCGCGATGTATAAAACCTAAACTTGGCGTAAAGCCACGCACATTTCCACAGTACCTCATACCCTGGCGTACGCAATTTCTCCACTCGGTTTTGCAGACTGGCCGCACCCAGCGTCAAAGCAGTGCTGCTGTTCCTGTGTGGTCACCCTTTCTTTCTTAGATCCACATTCCTGTCGCTGCTTTATAAATACACTAAAACTAACTGCATATTGTTTATTAGTGTAATGCATCTGATTGTAATTAACCTGCAGCAATATAATGGTCCAGTGAATAGCCATAGTATTCCAAATACCATAACTGCTTTAGCGTTGTTACTCTCACTGCATCTTCTTCTTCTTTCAGCTGCTCCTGTTAAGGGTTGCCACAGCAGATCATCTTTCTCCATATTACTCTCACTGCACCACTCGGAGTATTTATATCACTGTATCTGAGTGGGGAATCACAGCAGCAGCTGATTGGAAAGAGAATTATCGGTATACAGCATGAAGCAGACGCTGCCTGAGCCACAGCAAAATGCTTCAGAGACTTCCTGTACGGACTTCGCGGTTTAGAAAACGTTTCATCCCAAGAACTATAAACGCACTCAATCAGTCCATCAAGTGCTCCTTGTAGAACTGTTTGTACTTATAAATACAATTACCTCACTGTAAACTTGCACTACAGTTATAATATGCACAACCTGCGCCACTTTATAAAGCGCGTATTTACATATTGATGACAATATAATTTTTAAGATGAAATGCAGCAAAATATGTTGAGTATATTATACAGATAAAACTATAACTTCATTTAAATAATCTGTATTGTTAATAATTAAACATGTGAGGACACGGTGCTGCAGTGCTAGCTAGTTCAGGGATTGTTCCTACATTGCGTTGTATTCTTGCTGGTCCTGACGCGACACTGGAAGGACAGACGGATAGAATAATTAAACACGTACTACAAACATATTTCAATGTTCCTTAAAAGTTTTGAAGAGTCGGCGTTCTAAGCTTACAGATGGCTTCACGTCTATTACAGAGCTGATTGTGTGGCCATTGTGTATTTGGATAAAGAAAAGTAAGGACAGGAATTGGAGGTTAGTAAGTTTGAAAGAGACAGTACTTCTGTAATAAATTATTTCATTGAAGGTCATGTATGGCGCAGCAAGCCTCTTGCGTGAGACATGAACAAGAACTGTGCCACTGTTTTCCCATGTTTAATAACATGCTTTCATTCCTATCATCATGAAAAAGATATCACGTATACATCTCAGTATTTTAATTATTCAGAGAGCTATAATATCACAAATGTAATGGATTCTGTGTCCTGTCGGAGAAAAACAAAGCCCGTTTAAGAAGCACGTAGTGATTCACACACATAGAGCACATAGAAGATCAAATACAGAACAAAGCATTTAATGTGCCACTTTAGTTACAATGGGATTTGAGAAACTAGTAAATTAAACGATTTTAAGATGAAGTTTATGATGTTCTACTTTAATGGCAAAATAAACTACATGATTAAAGTGAATATTTCGAGATTAAAGTTGACATTTTGTGCTTTTTTCCCACTGTGTGCCTATTTTTTTTTCACTGTACCCTAATAAGCTTTCATATGACACTCAGACGGTGGGCTACAACTCGCCTTTTCACAGCGACTTTGATATGTGATTTCTTTTTTATTTCGGGCACTGTGCGACTTTGTGAACTTGAGCTTTCGAGTTTCTCCGACACTATGTCACTCGATCAACTTCCTTTTGTTGTTTATATCACTGTTTAAACCAACAAATAGTACGTTTTTCCTTTGCCTCCACTTGGTATTCGCTGAAATTCTTATATTTTCCCCCGTGCTTTTCCCATTGTCTTTTCACAGAAGACTATTTATATTGATTTGCATATTCAAAGAGACGTAATTCTGGGAGGAGTTGGAGCAGGACAGAAGGCGCGTGCACATGCGTTACTTTTCACGCTGATTGGGATTTATGTAGTGGTAGAATGTGAAAGTTTGCGTACGTACAGATTCCTGCATCTGGACTTTTCTGTGCGTACGCACATTCCCGCTTTTGTGCTTATGCCATGTTATAGTGTGAGTTCTACGCACGGCGTTACACATGAGCCCCAGGTTTGCCATAACCTGCTGCCTACAGTATTCTCACTACAGATCTCAATGTCATCAGCGAACATCATAGTCCATGGAGGATCCTGCCTGATCTCATCTGTCATCTTATCTATCACCATTGCAAATAAGAAAGGGCTTAGAGCCGATACTTGATGTACAGTGATTCCTCGCTATATTGCGCTTCGCCTTTCGCAGCTTCACTCCATCGCGGATTTTATATGTAAGCATATTTAAATATATATCGCGGATTTTTCGCTGCTTCGCGGGTTTCTGCGGACAATGGGTCTTTTAATTTCTGGTACATGCTTCCTCAGTTGGTTTGCCCAGTTGATTTCATACAAGGGACACTATTGGCAGATGGCTGAGAAGCTACCCAACTTACTTTCTCTCTCTCTCTCTCTTGCGCTGACGTAGGGGGGTGTGAGCAGAAGGGCTGTTCGCACACCTAGACGATAGGGACGTTGCTACCTTCTGTGTGCAGCTGCTTCCTGAAGGACATGCTGCACGGTGCTTCGCATACTTAAAAGCTCGAAGGGCACGTATTGATTTTTGACTTTGTTTTTCTCTGGCTCTCTCTCTATCTTTGTCTGCTCCTGACGGAGGGGGTGTGAGCTGCCACCTTCAACAGCTTTGTGCCGCAGTGCTTCGCATACTTAAAAGGCAAACAGCCCTATTGATTTGTTTGCTTTTCTCTCTATCTCTGTGACATGATCTGCTCCTGACACGCACTCCTTTGAAGAGGAAGATATGTTTGCATTCTTTTAATTGTGAGACGGAACTGTCATCTCTGTCTTGTCATTGAGCACAGTTTAAACTTTTGAAAAAGAGACAAATGTTTGTTTGCAGTGTTTGAATAACGTTCCTGTCTCTCTACAACCTCCTGTGTTTCTGCGCAAATCTGTGACCCAAGCATGACAATATAAAAATAACCATATAAACATATGGTTTCTACTTCGCGGATTTTCTTATTTCAGGGGTGGCTCTGGAACGCAACCCCCGCGATGGAGGAGGGATTACTGTAATCCCACTCTCACTTTGAACCAGGCTGTCATTCCTACCACACACCTCAGCGCATTCACACTGTCTTCATACATATTTTGCACCACCCTCACATACTTTTCTGCTACTCCTGACTTCTTTATACAGTATCACAACTCCTCTCTTGGCACCTGGTCATATGCTTTCTGTAAGTCCACTAACACTCAATGTAATTCCTTCTGACCTTCTCTGTACTTCTTTAACAACACTCTTAAAGCGAACATCACATCTGTAGTACTCTGTCCTAGTTTCATACAATAAACTACAGATCGTTACCTCTCCTCTCAGCCTAGCATCCATCATTGTTTCCCATATCTTCATGGCTGATCAACTTTACACCCCTATAGTTACTACAGCTCTGCACATCTCCCTTATTCTTGAAAATTGGTACTAATATACTGTACTTCATCACCACTCCTCACACATCTTCTGTCTTTTCAAGATTTTGTTAAACAATATGGTTAGAAACTCTATTGCCATCTTACCTAAACATCTCCATGCTTCCACTGATACATTGTCCATGCTAACTGCTTTTCCACTTTTCATCCTTTGTATATCTTCCCTCACTTCAGCCTTGGTGATCTCTGGTACTTCATGATGTACTATTTCCAGTTCATCCAACCTATACTCTATCTCATTTTCTATATTCATAAGTCCTTCAAAGTACTCCCCGTCTTACTCTCCCCACTTGTCAGTAAATTTCCATCTGCCTCATTTATCACCCTGACCTACAGCACGTTCTTTCCCGCTCAGCCCCTCTGTCTGGCCAATTGATACAAGTGCTTTTCTCCTTTCTTTGTGTCCAGCTTCTCATATAGCTCGGCATACACCTTTTCCTTAGCCTTCGCCACCCCACTCTTCACCTTTAACAGCATCTCTTTGTATACAAGTCTGCCTTTCCCGTCTCTTTGGTTATCCCATTTCTTTTTCGCTAACCTCTTCCTCTTTATGCTTTCCTGTACTTCCTCATTCCACCACCAGGTCTCTTTGTCTTCCTTCCTCTGTCCAGATGACACACCAAGCACCTTCCTAGCTCTCACCCTTACCACTTCAGCTGTGGTGTTCCAATCATCTGTCATGTCTTCACCATCCTGTCTCACTTTCTCTCTGAATTTCACACAATAGTCGTCCTCTTTCAGCTTCCACCACCAGATCCTTGCATCAATTCTCACTCTCTTCCTCTTTTTCACCTCAGAATTCATCCTGTTTACAACCAATTGATGCTGTCTAGTTACACTATCTCCTGCCACCAGTTTACACTCTCTAATCTCTTTCACATTGCATCTCCTACATAGGACATAGTCTACTTCTTTGCACCTTGCTCCACTCTTATACATCACCCTGTGTTCCTCCTTCTTCTTAAAATATGTATTCATCATGCCATTTCCATCCTTTTTGCAAAGTCATCCACTATCTGCCCTTCAACATTTCTCTCCTTAACACAATACCTGCCTATCACCTCCTCATCACCAGAGTTCCCTTCGCCAAGGTTCCATTAAGATCCATTAAGATCTGTTCCAATCACCACTCTTTCATCTTTAGGTATACTCTCCACTATTTTGTCTAACTCACTCCAGAAATCTTCTATCTCCTTCATCTTACATCCCACTTGCAGACCATATGCACTGATGACATTTAACATTACCCCTTCGATTTCCAACTTTATGTTCATCACTCTCTTCACCTCCAAAACATTCCTAACATACTCTTCCTTTATAATTTCCCCTGCCCCATTTCTCTTCCTGTCCACACCATGGTAGAACAGTTTGCACCCACTTCTGATGCTTCTGGCATTACTGCCTTTTCACTTGGTCTCCTGTACACACAATTCATCTACCTTTCTCGGCTCTATCATATCAGCCAGCTCTCTCCTTTTACCAGTCATAGTGACAACATTCAAAGTTTCGACTCTTTCCCTTCCTTCTTTCCCATTGTGTTTAAATTTGTTTCCCCCTCTTGTTCCCCTTTGCCTTCTTTGACCTGCAATAACATAGTTTCTGCCGATAACCTGCTGGACAGCAGCATCAGTGGCAGTCGTTGGTAACTTAGGCCACAACCGATCCATTATGGACATTTTGTTTCTCATCCGCATGTTTGATTTAGCACAGATTTTATACTGGATGCTATTATTGACGCAACCCAGTTTACCTCAGCTTGGAACTGGCACTAATACCACACTGGCTTGTGTGACCCCGGTGGCTGAGTTATTTGAAATATTAAAATATGTGCTTCAGTTTAAATGTTTAAACTTTAAATAATCTCGATTTTAATAGAAATTGATCATTTTTCACCCTCTGATAGAGGGCAATAGAGGGCTAGATCCCTAGTAAAGGATTAAAAATCAAAAATGACATTATATTTGTAATCGCTGACCTTGAAATAGTTCAAAATGAAACTCTGCATGCGTGTGTTTAGAATTTTTCATTTTTTAATTTCTGGGAGTGGCTCATAAAGGGCTAGGACCGGTAAATAATCAAATATCAAAAATATTATATTTAAGATCAGCAACCTCAAAATAGTATAAAATAACACTTTATGTGAGTTATTTATCAATCCCCATTTTTCAAAGTTTTTTCAAATGAGTAAGTTTAACCACCATTTCCCATTAAGACAGATAGATAGATAGATAGATAGATAGATAGATAGATAGATAGATAGATAGATAGATAGATAGATAGATAGATAGATAGATAGATAGATAGATAGATAGATAGATAGATAGATAGATCAGAAGTGATTTTAAAGTGTTTGTAAGCAATTCTTATGAACACATTAAAAAGACACATGTAGGTCTGCTTAATATTAGTTTGCCTTTTATTTAGTGTAGTCTGAATAAAGTTTACACACCTTGAATAGCTCCTTCAAAAGTAATGTAATGATCAGGCTACGGATTCAGGGGTCCATGTGGCTGGACAGCTACCGGTCACTGGGCTTTCAAAAGGGCGCTGTGCGTTATGCAAATAAAACATCTCAGCGAGAGGAGGAGGGTGGAAGGAGCGCGGCAGACAGGATGGAAGGTGGAAGGTGCTGGAACAGAAGCGCTCTTGCTGGGCTTTGTTGACAGGGAGCAGGAGAACACAGTGTGCGGATGAGAAGGAGCAGCAGCACGATGTGCGGGAACAGCGAGGAGAGAATGAGCAAGTAGAGGGGAACGTAAACGTAAGAGCGACGTGCTTGTATCACTGAAGTGGAAGCCTAACCATGTTAAAGGAGTTAAACGAGTCCGATTGCGACTAAAACGTTGAGGCGACTACCACGGTTGGAACAGTGCGAGTTTAGTTGGAAGCCAGTTAATAAAGGCTAATATAATTAGTGCGTCCAAACTCCAGAAACACGTGCTGATGTTGTTCCTCCCCTAATGGTTGTGGATGTTACAGTATTAATTAATTTAAAACGCGGAGCAGCTTGAGCAAAGATTAGCCCATTGTGATTGGCTGAGTGAGGGTCCGTCTCCTGTACAGTAACTACTTTTGGACTGGTGGTAAGGGGAGTGATATAAGGTGTGTGTAAAAGTAAAATAATAATAATAATAATAATAATAATAATAATAATAATAATAATAATAATAATGGATGGAAAGATGTGAATGTGGAATCGGCAGACGTCTACCCGATAGATTTGAATAAAACAGGCAAATGAACGGGAAAAGACTGAAACGAGTCATTTAGTCAGTAGAGTGTTTTTAGTTGGGTTAGCTTAGCGCAGCAGTTCAAGCTGATAACACGCACTCGCGGTTGCACTCGTAAGTTTGAACTTATCCGGGAGTTTCAGATATTTATCTAAGACGGAAGGATTTCTCTTACTCAGTAAGAAGAATACATTTTATCTGTCTATAAAAGGAATCACATCCAGCACAGAAACCGTTTCGGAGTTTAGCACGCGTGAGTCCGTTGGACATTTTGGACGTTTCAGTACTCCAGAGTTTGCTTGCTCGGGTGTATCTAAAGAGCAGTCCAGTCTGTCGTTTCGTCACCTCGCACCCACCTAAGCGGTGGATTATTTAGAGCATTATTCTTTTGACAATTATAATATTGTAAATATTATGGATGTTTAAATTTCCTTTACAAAAAAAAGAAGAAATTTATGTTGAAACAAAGCATTTTTAAATATGTAACTGAAGTAAATTTAGGAACATAAAGAACAGAACTGGACTGGAAAAAGAGGCAAACTGTTGAATGATGAATTGGTTTTATATTTTTAAATTTTTTTCTTTTTTTAACAATGATGCTAAATGTTGAATTTTATAGTTTTTGTGCGCTATAGCAGTTAACCAGCACAGTTGTATGTAAGCCAGTAAATATAAACGAAATTAGATCACTTCTTAGAAGATTGAGAAGGACTGTTTTCAAAGGAAAATTTAAAAAAACTATATTAGGTACATTTATTACACAACCTCAGAATGCTGCCCATGGATTAAAGGATGACAAAAATAATAAAAATTACATTATACTTAATTAAGTAAACAAGAAACCATTCAAAAAGGAGGACCTAGTTTTGGCAGCATCAGTGAGCAATTCTGAAATCCCAAACTTGGTGATTAAGCATAAAAAGCCTTTACAGTGAAACACAAACCTTGAAATACGATGTGAGCAGCAAACTTGAATTCAGGTTTCTTGAAGGCAAGCGCAGTGGCCAGAGATGTCAGTGTCTCCTTACTGGCTGCACCAGAGCTTTCTCCTCATAAAGATCCTGCATTTTTGCATAAATTACAAAGGTGTCCAATTGAAAAGGCAAATGATACGCAAGCAGAACACTCCTTTTCATATTTCATGACCATTTTCCTCTTCCCTGGGGCAACAAGCTTGCATTGTGCATGACATTTTAGAACGCTTTGTCTGAATTCCAGTTCTGGTGATTCTGCTGTACTTGACAGGCCAGTTCAGCCACTTCAATGTCTACTGGAGTTTTTAATAGATACCTCAAAAGCACTTCAAAGAACTCACATGCTATAATTTTGCTTTACTGTAGTACTGTGTGTTTAAATAAATCTGTATTTTTATGTTTCACCATTATGTATTTAAGCTGTCAAGCACTCTGAGTCTTTACACAGTAAAGAGCACCATATACAGTAAAAATGAATTACATCATGAGAGGTGGAATTCATGAAAATGTTCATTTTTCAGCTCAACTCACAAATCTGCTTACTACAATGCTGAATATTTCAACAATTGGACATCAGCCAAAAAAAATCTCCCCAGCAGTGTTTTTGTGGCCAGTAACAGTTCAGTGATGAAAGAGAGCAGTCATAACAGATGAGCGATGGAACTAAAGGTATCATTTGGGGTATTGGGGTTCTTACTGTGTTAGGCTAAGGATTTGACAAATACCAATTGAGTCAAAAAAATCAGCTCACGAGTGATGGTCTAGGTGGTGCAGCGTGTGTTCTTGTGGTAGACATTGGGATCCTTTGACAAAAAGAACAATGCTTGAATGCCACAGGATGTGAGGAATCAGCTATGTCAAGAGATAAATCAGTTTAAGTTCCTGGAGCTAAGAGGCAGCTGTATTATCACACCACAAACATGATACAAGCTTATAATGGTGTACCTAGGTTTTCCATACTTCACACATCTGTATTGTAAATTTTTAAATATTTTGGTCATGCTTACCAACCACATGTTACGACAACCCTGGGCTAAAGCACTTGAATCTTTTCACTCCCAAGAGGCGAAGGCTACAATACATAAGGACCTAATCCAGGTCCTTATTATTACTGATCAGGATAATCCAGTTTAATAGTAAAAAGCATACTTGAATACTGGAGTAAATGAAGGGGAAGTGAATTCAAGAAGAAAACCAGTTCTTACAATGGCTGGCCACCTCACTCATTCTGACGTTGTCCGCAGCATCTTTGCCTCTTCTGGAAATCACTGGTGGAAACTTATTCCAACCTGCAAGTCTACAAAGCCTGCTTTTTAAGATATTGCAGACAGGAAAGTCGATGTGCTTAAATCTAATTTCTTTACAAAGTGTGCGTGAATTTAGGCTAAGTGATTTCCCTTCAGTTTGTTAAGTTTGATGGATGAAAGGCCAGAGGTCCACATGACCATCATCATCAAGTTATTCCATGTGAAGCCTGAATACAATGAGGACTGATTGAGATCATTTATGTTAGGTAGAATGCCTAGAGTGGGCTGGGTGGTCTCGTGGCCTTGGAACCCCTGCAGATTTTGTTTTTTTTTTTCTAGCCGTCTGGAGTTTTTGTTTTGTTTTTTTCTGTCCTCCCTTACTTTTATTCTATGTTAATTAGTATTGCCTAATTTTATTTTTTATATTTTGTCGTTTTTCTCTTTCTTCATCCTGTAAAGCACTTTGAGCTTATTAGTATGAACATGTGCTATATAAATTGTTGTTGTTAAGGAATGGGGTGTTGCTGGCATTAGGATGTTTGTTCAAGTATAATCCTGTTGTAGTAAAGACCTGCTGTTGTCACTTGTTACTTAGCTGACACTTTTATCCAAGGTGTCCATTTGGGATTCAATTGGTGATACAATTTCTTTTATTTTTCTAATTAGAGCACAGGCAAATGAAGTGACTTGCTCATGTCACACAGTGGTGTCAGTAGTGGGATTTGAACCCACAGCTTATGAATCTGACATCTAAACCCTGCATGCTGCATTTTTAGAAGCCACAGGTGTGCTGATTGTGTGAAGCTGAAAGTGCAGGCTACGGTTTGTGGTCAGTTAAAATGAGTAAATGTTATTTCTGTATATGAAATATATGACCTTTGTAAATTTTATTAGTTCCTATGAGATCAGCATTTTTATTTTTTAGGGACTATTCCACCCAAACATGTAACTTTTTTATTTTTACTTACCCTTTGTTGTTTGTAGTGATGGGCAAGAAAAAAAATGTAATGTCATGTTTTCAGGGAGAATGCAGATCTCAAAGTGTATCATTCAACAGTCTTCAGTGGCTGCGGGTAATGCTAAAAAACAGCAAACAAAATTAAAATGTTTATGAAAAAAAATCTCAAGTTACTTGTGTGGCCTAATTCACAAGTAAGTTATCCAGACAAATGGTATGCACACCCCCAGAACACTTGCACTTTTTGCTAAAATGATGGTAGACCAGAAATCTTTCTTAAATCGGGATCCAGAGAGTTAAAGAAGGACAAGATCATAGAAAGAAGACTTCCAGACTTGAGATTTAGAAAAGCCAGTTTGGACCATCAGGGGGCGTACCGCTCCCCAAACCCTGACACAGACAGGCTGAGACACAAGTCTTGCCAAATAGCACACCTTTTATTTAAGTGGGGAAGTGTTTTTCTCTTGTCCCACACTTCACAGCACAGTACAAAAAGTGCCAAATACAACACAGTACTTTCTCTCAGTCTCCACGCCTCCTCCCACAAGCATTGTGTTCCACCTCCCGACTCTTGTTCGTCACTGTGAGGCTGGTGAGTCATTTTATAGTCTCCAACCCGGAAGTGCTTCTGTTCTTCCACCCACGTGGTCTGTAAGCACTTCCGTGTTATGCAGAAACCATATGGCTCCTCTATTTTTACAGCACCCCCTGGCGGCACCCACGGTACTGAACAGGGCTGAGATAAAAGACCTCCAAGTCTCATAGTGCCCTGTGGTAATCCGGGGCACTGCTGCAATCCAGGGGAGTTGCCATCTAGCGTTCTGGGGAAAGCAGTGCTGCCTTCCACCATCCTTCCACTTCTTCGTCTTGTGAATGAGGCTCGTACACCAAGAAATGTTCAACAAGAGTTAAAGTCAAAATTCAAAAGTAAAAGCAAACTTTATTGTCATCTCAACCATATACAAGTATACAGATAGACGAAATTGCGAAGCTCAGGGTCCACAGTGTAACATCATGAAGTGCAAAAAATAAATAAAAAATAAATCCATCCATCCATTTTCCAACCCGCTGAATCCGAACACAGGGTCACGGGGGTCTGCTGGAGCCAATCCCAGCCAACACAGGGAACAAGGCAGGAACCAATCCCGGGCAGGGTGCCAACCCACCGCAGGACACACACAAACACACCCACACACCAGGGCCAATTTAGAATCGCCAATCCACCTAACCTGCATGTCTTTGGACTGTGGGAGGAAACCGGAGCGCCCGGAGGAAACCCACGCAGACACGGGGAGAACATGCAAACTCCACGCAGGGAGGACCCGGGAAGCGAACCCAGGTCCCCAGATCTCCCAACTGCGAGGCAGCAGTGCTACCCACTGCGCCACCGTGCCGCCCTAAAAAATAAATTACAAATAAAATTAAAATTTAAAATTAAAACACAAACAAGACAAGACATTGTGCAAAGACAAGACAAAGATGTAGCAGCAATATTGATGTGTAGTAAGCAATATGAACATTGATGCAATGTATGGCATTTGCAATCTAGATACATAAATATAATCAATAGATATGTAATATAATACATAAATAAATGAATAAAAGATATAGATAATACAGAAATTATCAGCGTATGCTAATAGTTGTATAAGACTTGTGTAAACAATGACAGGTCAGAATGTTTCACAGCAGAAGGATATCAAGAGTATCAAATACTTAAATGTCAGTATGAGATCTTCAGTTCTTTTCTACCTGCACACTCGTCTTTGCAGGACAGTGGCTCGCATGTATAAAAGTTCTGTTTTTAGAGGTGGTTCAGGCCGTGTCGAAGATCGCAGGGGGCAGCCTGGTGTTAAGAAGTCTGACAGCTTGGGAGTAAAAACTATCCTGCAGCCTGTCAGATCTGGCTGTGATGCTGCAGTATCTTCTCTTGGATGGCAGAAGTGTGAAAGTCCATGTGAGGGGTTTAAGAGGTCCTGCACAATGCTGCAGGCCTTGCAGACACTGCGTTTGTAAAATATGTCCTGTAGTGAAGGGAGAGGCACCCCAATAATGTTCTCTGCTGTCTTCACTATCCTTTGCAGGCGCTTGCAGTCAGATATGTTGCAGTTGCCATACCAGACCGTGATGCACCTAGACAGAACACTCTCAATGGTGCCTCTGTAGAACATGGTGAGGATGGAAGGGGGAAGACGTGCTCGTTTCAGCAGCCTCAGGAAGTGTAGTCTCTGCTGGGCTTTCTTGATTAGTGATGAGGTGTTATGCATCCACGTAAGTTCCTCAGTTATGTGCATACCAAGGAACTTGGTACTGCTAACAGTCTCCACATCTAAACCGTTGATGCTGAGTGAGATGTGGGCAGGATGTGATTTTCTGAATTCCACGATTATCTCTTTTGTCTTGTCGACATTGAGAGATAGATTGTTGTCTTCACACCATGCGGACAGCCGTCCCACCTCATCTCTGTATGCTGTTTCACCATCCCTACTTATCAGTCCCAAGAGGCTAATAGTAGTTGCAGTGGAACCAGTCGTATAAGGTCACCACTGAGTAAGAGGAAGCAACCCTGAGTGGGATGCAAGTCTATTACAGAGTATACTCACACAGAAGCACACTGTCTCTCAACTTAGAGTCCACAATTATTAAGAAAGAAAGCATACACTCCAAGATAGATACCATGGCAGAACAGAAAATGAGTGAACTAGAGCACTAAGATGGGTACGTTTACTCAAATTCCTAATCCTGTATATATGGCATATGTAGTAGACTTTAAGGGCACTACTGGGCAGACACCAAACCCAAGTTTATGTCCAGAAGTCCAACGTAAATGAAATTGATAAGTGTTGCCATGGTGGTTGTCCTTCTGGAAGTTTCTCCCATCTCCAAACAGGTTCTCTGCAGCTTAGCCAGAGTGTCGGTTTCTCGGTCACCTCTCTTTACCAAGGCCCTTCTCCCTTGATTGTTCACTTCTGCTGGACAGCCATCTCTAGGAAGTGTTGTAGTTGTTCCTCACGTCTTCCATTTCACAATTATGGAAGTCCCTGTGCTCTTAGAAACCTTCAGTGAAGCAGACAATTTTGTTGGTTGAGTGTGAGCAGACTGCTCCAAACACACACATACACACACACACACACACACACACGCACACACACACACACACACACACACACGTCTTTCATAGAGAGAGCTGAGGTGATAGATAGATAGATAGATAGATAGATAGATAGATAGATAGATAGATAGATAGATAGATAGATAGATAGATAGATAGATAGATAGATAGATAGATAGATAGATAGATAGATAGATAGATAGATAGATAGATAGATAGATAGATAGATACTTTATTAATACCAAGGAGAAATTCACATACTCCAGCAGCAGCATACTGATACAAAAAAAAAATAAAATTAATTAAAGAGTAATAAAAATGCAGGTAAAAACAGACAATAACTTTGAATAATGTTAACGAAGAAGGACGCCTCACGACTGGACAAACTGGTGAGGAAGGCAGGCTCTATTGTAGGCATGGAGCTGGACAGCTTGACATCTGTGGCAGAGCGACGGGCACTGAGCAGACTCCTGTCAATAATGGAGAATCCACTGTATCCACTGAACAGTATTATCTCCAGACAGAGGAGCAGCTTCAGCGACAGACTGCTGTCACTGTCCTGCTCCACTGACAGACTGAGGAGATTGTTCCCCCCCCCACACTATGCGACTCTTCAATTCCACCCGGGGGGGCTAAATGTCAACATTATTCAAAGTTATTGTCTGTCTGTATACCTGCATTGTTATCACTCTTTAATATTGTTTTTTATTGGTATGCTGCTGCTGGAGTATGTGAATTTCCCATTGGGATTAATAAAGTATCTATCTATCTATCTATCTATCTATCTATCTATCTATCTATCTATCTATCTATCTATCTATCTATCTATCTATCTATCTATCTATCTATCTATCTATCTATCTATCTATCTATCTATCTAATTTTATACCCTGACATAATTTAAAATGATAGGAAAATGTCTAATATGTGTGGGAGATCTTTTGGATCATTTCCTAGATACAGGAGGATGTCATCAGTTTAAAATGAAATTAAGTGTTACGTAATGACATAGGAGTAAGAAATGTAGATGTTTGAATGACCTCGGCGAATGGCTCTAAAGATAAATTAAAGAGAAAAGGGAAAGAGGATAGCCCTGTCTGGACCCTTTCCTATTAAGGAAAGAAGGCAATATGTCTGTATTTATAAGCAACACAGCAGAGGGAATAGAGTATAATGTTTTACTCAAGTCTGCAAACTCAGTTTAAATCTCATTTTGTCCAGTACAAGCAAAGAAATGCCCAATTGAATTGATTGAAAGCTTTTTCAGCATCCAAGGAAAGTAAAGACGTAGGTAAAGGAAAGGCTGGAGCTACATGAATTGTATAAAGGAGTCATCTAAGATTATCTGAAGCAAACCGAGAGCAAATAAAACCAGTTTGATTGGGGAGAATCAATTTATGGATAACAGATTGAAGCCTGCGTGCAAGGACTTTACCAAAGAGTTTGATGTGTTGATTAATTAAAGATAATGGCCTGTAAGTCTAACATTGGGTAGGATCTTTGCATTGTTTTAATAAAAGAGTAATGACTGCGGTGTTGACACTTGGATTCAGGTACTGTGAAGAAATGGCCGCAACAGTCTGTTCATTTATTACGAAAAGCATTACTTTCATTGTTCCAGCTGTTTATTGTAGGACGTTAGCTTGGATTTCACTTGATCAGTCTAGGCAGATATGATACTGTGAGTGTCGTGAGAGATGGATGGGTGTCCCAGCTGGAATGGAGGTTGGCTTCCAGCTAGAAGAGGAAGCACGATGAAAGAAGATGAGGCGTCTGCTGCCCAAGATTTATTCTGCCCCCATACACAAGGTGGCAGCATCCCACTGGTGGGACAACCATCGGAATATTTGCAGGGCATTCTTGGACTTGTAGTCCTATGGGACAGTCTTATTGGGGTTCCTGGGTGCCACCAGGGGTAGCTATAAGGGATCACGAATGACGTCTTTAATAGACTTCTGCCTGACCCGGAAGTGCTTCCACTGTGCAATGCTGTGGCACCAGAAGTACTCCCGGGTCTGGCCTGTAAGAGTAGTCAGAGTCAGGAGGAGTGTGGACAAGGCTTCAAGGAAAGTGTGGAAGTTACTAAAAGTGTTGTTTTTCAAAATTGCATTATTAAGAAAGAGAATTGAGAGAATGGTTGAAGTAAAAATAATTAAGAAGATCTTGTACTTGAACCCTGGACTGTGTTGTGTAGTTATGTCTGGGGGTATGTAGTTCTGCTACATCCCTTACTGGTCACAGTACTCATTCAAGTCTTCATTTTTTCTTGGAATATTTTATTATGGATGTAATTTTCTCCTTTCTATTCTTTATACCATATTTCAATTCCCTCTGCCACACTCCCAGCTTAATCATTTAAATCCTTTGATTATAATCTGGCGACAAATGTTTTGTAAATGAACGACAACAACAATAACAACATTTATTTATATAGCACATTTTGAAACAGCAATTTAGCCCAAAATGCTTTACAAAATGACAAAAAGAAAGTTACAAGAAGAGAAAATAGTTAAAAATAAGCAATAATATTAAAGAATAAATAACAGCACAACAAGGTAAGTTCAGATGCCAGGAGGACAGAAAAAAACAAACAAAAAAAAACTTGCTATATCTGTGTTTGCCAATCACTAAGATTTCTGTTTTTTCCATATTTAGTTTGAGAAAGTTTCTACTCATCCATTCAGAAATACTGCTAAGACATTGGATCAGAGAGCCAAGAACATCAGGGTAATCAGGCGCTATCAATAAATACAGATGTGTGTAATCGGGATAGCTGTGGTAGCTCACCTTGTGAGTTGAGATAATCTGACCTAATGGAAGCATACAGACTGAAAAAAGCAGCGGATGTTGTACAGATCTTTGTGGTACACCATATACAATATCATATATCTCTGAAGTATAATCACCATAACTAACAAACAAGTTTCTACCTGTTAAGCAAGATTGAAACCAATTTAAGACGCTGCCAGATAGGCTCACCCATTGTCTAAAGTGTGGTTTATAGTGTCAAATGCTGCACTCAAGTCTAAGAGAACAAGCACAGATATACAGCCTCTTTCTGCATTAATTCACAAATCTTTTACTACTTTAACCAATGCAGTTTCTGTACTACGATTTGTTCTAAAACCAGACTGAAATTTATAGAAAGTTTTTTCAAGTAATAACTGAGCTGCTTAATAAGTGCTTTTTCTAGAATTTTAGAAATTGGTCTAAAATTATTGAAGACAGAAGAATCAAGATTCTTTTTCTTGAACAGGTGTTTAATAACTGCAGTTTGTAAACAGTAAGGGAAGACCCCCATATCTAATAAAGAGTTCACTATGTCAAGTACATTATCAATTATTTGTTAGGCTTTAAAAAAGCCTTTGAGTCTTCCATGGTTTAACAGTGCTGGAGGATTTCTTAAATATCTTTTCAGGTTCCACTATGTCAGCTGCAGCTCTTACCTTAGCATTAACATTTTCCACTTTATTATTCACACTATTAGTTCTATTGAAGTATGCACTACAACCAGATTGATTGTTTAGAATATTAGCAAAAATTGAAGCTGCAGAAGTAGCAAAAGAATTTTTTACAATATGCTTCAAATTATTTGTAGTTATCAGTATTTATATGTTAAATAATATGCAAAAATGATCATAAATGCCAACATCAATGACCTGCCTCACATCAACTTTTACTCCTTTTGCAATCCCTAAATCCAATGAGTGGCCTCACTTATGCGTGGGCTGGCTGACATGCTGAATCAGAGTTCTCTTGCTTTCGGGTCACATTGGCTATCCACATGAAAATTAAAATCACCTACAATTAGATACCGATCATAGTTAGTTGTTATTATGGATACTAAGTCTGAGAATTCCTCAATAAAAGATGCATCATATTTTTGAGGTCTATAAACAGATAACATGAGAGACTAGGTGACTCCTTGAATAACGACCGCTATATATACATTATATATATTTTTACCATTTAATCGGCTTGAGTAAATATTCGCTAAACCACCTCCTTTTTTGCCTTGGTGAATTGAATGAGCAAAGCTGTAATTCAGGAGTGCCGCTTCAATTAATACTGCAGCACAACTGTGACAGTAATTGTGTTTTTTTTTTTTGAGTGAGTGAGATGAATGTGAGAAGTCTTCATTACCAGCCTTGATTCTGACTGGGCTTGCAGCCTGACTGGTGTTGGATGCAGAGTGCACTGCGTGGGTCTCTTCTGGCACTACAGTACCAGGATCATCAAGGCCTGAGTCTGCTTCCTCCAGGTTTGCTGTATTGTAATGCTCTTTTTGGCTTCAGCTGTTCTTTAGGAGATTGTTCTTAAGAAACATATTGAGCTCTATATAAATGTTGAATATTTCAAAAAATTTAAAGGAAAATGAATTAAAACACAACACTACAGCCTGACAAATGGATAACATTGGTCGTAAGGCAAAAGACAGCTATCAACCAACTGACCATGATATTGTAGATTTTTTTGTCAAAATTCAGTTTGTGTGCTTATCCTGAATACAGCATGAAGGCAAACATTAAAATTGCATTTTAATAAAATCACCTTAAGTCATTGTTTAATATTGACAGGAAAATTATATAAATGGTTAATTTTTGGTGGAAATTATTTTTTTTTAAATAGTTTTGGGGGCCAGCCCTATATAAGCTATGCCCAAGGAGAAAATCCAGTGAAATCCCATATGCACAATTTGCAAATTGTACATAGGCAGTAACTCTTGACAAAAAATTTGTGTTTTTTCAATGGCAGTTGCTGTTTCATGAAGTGACAGATGACATGCTGGTTGCTGAAGTCGAAACAGTGGAATGTTGCGTCTCCAAATTCATACCAGCCTTATAAGCAACATGGCGACAGTACTCATAAGTGATGTGTCTTATCCACTGTTGGCTGTTTCTTTCTGGCCTGAAAAGGATGATAAAGACCTTGGGCAGAGTGATGCAACCCAGAATACCCCAAGCAGACAATGCGATGGACACCCCAAGTATCACTGTCTGCAGGTCTTTGATATCACTCATGATTATGAGAATTGTGCAGCCCCAAATAGAAAGGAAGATCAACATGCTGAAGGAGATGGACTGGGACTCACTGAAAGCAGGAGGAAGAGCGTTACTCTTGATGGCTAACCCCCAAGTAGCCAAACAAAGGAGCCCGAGGTAGCCAAAAGAAATGTAGTACCAGTACTTGTTGTTGCAGTCACAGGCCATGTTGGTATATTGCTTTGCTTGGGGCAAATAGGTGAAGTAAAGGGGATCCTTCAGCATCCATGCTAGGCAAATGGTTACCTCTCCCAGAGTACCCACTGTGATGATGATAATATAGAAGTGAAGCTGAAACTTGTTTGGTCTTTCTGCTTTGTTGGCAAAGGCAATCAAAATTCTGCAGGACCTGGCAAGAATACTGGAGAGGCAGACCGAGAATCCCATAGCCGAGAGAGGCAGACCTATCAGACATGTGTTATTTGTTGGGGTCACAGCAAACAGGAGGGCACTGGAGAAAGCAATAATGAGACCCGTCAAGTAGCAGTAGAAGATCTTCCCTCCAGACATTTTCACAATGGGAGTCTTAGCATGTGCTAGAAAAACTGCCAGGGACCCCACACACAGGACGATGCCCAACGGGGACAGAATGTAGATCAAAATGTCAGGGACAATAGTGAGAGGCAGGCAGTCTGCAAGGATTAAAGGGAACAGAAGGAAAGGACGTCAGCCAAATAAAAAAAAATAAGTTCTGCTACTCTAGGCACTTAAATGGTATTCACAATCCAGATTTTTTTCCTTGGAAAATGAATTTCACATGTAAATAGATTTATAAGGTTGCAGAATTCATATGAATTGTGGTAGATGGGGTGGGGTAGAGTTCTTGTCCCAGGCAACCACTTAACATCCATGCACCCACTCACAATGTGAACAGAAGGGCTATGAGGCATAAAGGTGATGGAGCAGATAAAATGAACCAAGTGTCTCAGTTAAGGGAGATGGTCAAGTGGAAGTGGGTCACCCTAGGGTTATGCCCAGAACCCTGCAGCGTATTGTGGCCAGACTGCTCTTGGCAGGCAAGAAGTGAATGTTCCACTAGATGAAGCTCTGGTCTCGTCTCCCTTGTCATGAAACAGGCCAGTTGGAGCTTTAAAGTGACAACAGCATTCAACTGGAGAGAAGTAGACAGGCCAGATAAGTTTCAGAAAAGATGTTGGAGGTGAGAAAAAGCAGGATCATGCGTAGATGGGCAAGTGCGGTGGGCAGCACATGGGTTAGACAGGAGCTTCACCTGCAGTCAGGGAAAGGCCATCAGGTTTAGAGTTTTACCCCTTTACTTTGCTGTCTTCTCTGTGTTCCTCTCCTTATAGTTTTTATTTTATTAATTCCATGTATTTTCTGGGTTCTGTGAGTCACAAAGAGAACTGCTACTGTTGACAATGTTGTAATTAATGTTCATAAGAAATGGCTTAGAAAGGGTGTTCTATCTTCTCAGTAAATCACATTAGAAATATTAATTCTATCACTCATAAAAAAACATTTTTTATTAATGAAAATAGTTAAGTACTTAAAAATCTATATATATAATTCACTAAAGCAGCCGACCATGGCAGGCAAGACGCGAGACAGAGCCCCGCTCACCAACAATTCACTAAGCAACCGACCATGGGATACACACTTCATACAGCGATTCCCAACCGCAACAAGATGCTTATTCTTAGATGGTTCTCCCAGTGGTGGGCCGTCAGGGCCTGCAAGGCCTTCTCTGCTGGCCTAAAAAAATATCTGAATCACAAACTGATGTTAATTATATTTTGTCCATGAATACTTATTAAAGAATTCCAAATAGTCTGTCTGCTTCCTTTCATAGCTATTCCGATGGCTGTGCTGCTTCCAGACATGTATTTTCGTATTAAAGCATTTAACCAATCACATTTCAGCCATCATTTGTTGCCAGGCAGGGTCAAAGTCAAAGAAGTCTGCCTGGAGGCCTTCACAATCCATTCTGCATGCCCTCTAACACAAAATAAATGTCGATTAAACTGTTGCTTCAACCAATCAGATTTTGAGTTGCTTTCACTAGGGCCCTCTAGCAGGCATACGGCAACGTCACCGTATTCAGACCCGTTGATTGGATAGGATGGTGCGGATGGTGTAATAGAAAAATCTGAATGAGAGCATCATGGGGCAGCTGTACACATTGGTATGTTTGGCAGTGACCATTCCCGTGTCTACTGCTTCTGTCGAGCGGACATTTTCAGCCCTAAAGCGAATTAAAACTTATGCCAGAAATACGACAGGGCAGGTTCGACTTTCAGCATTAGCTTCGATGGCGATAGAAAGGGACTTCGTGATGGAACGGATAATCTGTACGACAGAGTAATTGAACTGTTTTTGAGGAAAGAGAGGAGGATGGATTTTGTTTACAAATATTCCGAATTTTTGGTGAGTAAAATGTTGCGATTTTCCTAAATAATATTGCAAGTTTATGAGTTATTATTGATGTTTTTTATGTGTGTCGTGGGCTGTAGCTGCAGTAGAAAGGAACTTGTTCACCACTGGTTTGTCTATTCAATAAAGGCATTTATTGTGGCTACAGGAGTTATCTATCTGCGATGCAACGGCTCTTTATACTGTATTTCTGCATATTAAGATGGTATTTATAACCATAAATTAGTTTTTGAGGGGCGGGTTGATTCAGACGGAGCACTACTGAATGCCTAGGTGTGAAATGCACAGTCCGCCACTGGGTTCTCCTCCTGCCACCCTCGCAAACTGTTTTACACGCTGCATACAGCAATTCCCATCCGCGAGAAGCATGCTTCTTCATAGATGGTTCTGCAGGAATGGGGAAAACCTTTGTCTACAAAAACCTGATTCATACAATACTAAGAGCATAGTGTATTTGTTGGCTTGCCCGCCTGCCCGCCCACCCAACTGTTACCAGCATTCACCGCAATGTACTGGAGTGTAAAACTATCGCAGCTGCTACCTCACGAACTGTCCTTATTCCCCGGATATCCCTGACCCCAACAGATTCAAATTTGCCTTTTACTTTTACACGCAGACAATTTCCTGTTAGATTGGCCTTTGCAATGACAATTAATAAGGCACAGGGACAAACTTTCAAAAAGATATGCCTGTATCTGCCAAACCCAGTTTTCAGTCACAGACAATTATATGTTGCTCTCTCCAGAGTTCCGTCTTTTCATTCACTCACAGTTGTATCCTCAAACCCACCCCATTTGAAGAACTGTATCCTTCAGGGAGTGTTCAGTCATCAATAAATAATTATGCGGCAGTTGGCTAGTATGGTATATTTGAATTAATGTTGATTAGACTAGTGCTTGTGTGAAGCAGATTCAGTCATAAAGGTATAGCTTCCTATCGATGTGACTGTGATTAGTACTTGTAAGAGTGACAGTTAATAAAGTAACTTTAGAAAAATTAGAAACGTTTAGACAAGAATAGGCCGTTCAGCCCAACAAGGCTCGCCAGTCCTATCCACTTAATTCCTCGAAAATATCATCAAGTTTTGAAGGTCCTTAAACTCCTACTGTCTACCACACTCCTTGGTAAGTTATTCCTTGTGTTTATGGCTCTCTAAAGAAAAAAAAAACCCTAATGTTTGTGCGAAATTTATCCTTAAAAAGTTTCCAGCTGTGTTCTTGTAATTTTAAACACTTCAGTCATGTCACCTCTTAGTGTCCTTTTGCTTAACATAAAAAGCTGTGTTAATCTTTCCTCATAACTTATCCCCAGGAGTCCTGAAAACATCCTACTTTCTCTTCACTTGGCCATTTTCTAGCACTGCTATGTCTTTACACAAAGAACTCCAGGTGAGACCTAACCAGTGTGTTATAAAGCCTGAGCATAACCTCCTTGGACTTGTACTGTACACATCATGCTGTATAACTTAACATTCTGCTAGCCTTCTTCATGGCTTCTGAACACTGTCTGGCAGGTGATAATGACAAGTCCACTGTGACTGCTAAAAAATTCACTAAGCTGTACTTCTAATTTTCAGACCTCCAATTGTGTATTCAAACCTCACGAGGAGAGGCCCTGTGTTTAGAGAAGAGACAGCTAGAAGAGAAACCGGGATTGTGAGAGACTGTGGGGGGTGTTTGGTGGCGGTGCACATAGTGACCTTGTATATAATAGTGTTGTGAATAAACGTGGTGATGAGTGGAAACGTGTCCTCCTGTGTGTGTCTGGGCCGTCCTATTTCACAGTGGCATAGTCGGCAGGATGCTGCACCTGGCTCAAGGTGAGGACCTGCATTCCAAATAATATCTGTGAAAGGCCTGGCACAACAGGGGAGCTCACCCACGTCTCGCAGGGGCGGCGTGCACCCAACCCCGCAGCTGCAGAGTGTGTCGCGGACCATTGGCGGTCCGTTGGTGGACTTTGAGAGTCAGGGGCGGCTCACCAACGCGGCAGCATCGAGAGGAGCTCTCGGGAAAGAGAGGCTGCAGCTGGGAAAGCCGCAGCCTCTCCTCCTGACAGGCACGGGATTGGACAGGCCCTGTGTTTAGAGAAGAGACGGCTAGAAGAGAAGCCGGGATTGTGAGAGACTGTGGGGGGGTGTTTGGTGGCGGTGCACATAGTGACCTTGTATATAATAGTGTTGTGAAAAAACGTGGTGATGAGTGGAAACGTGTCCTCCTTTGTGTGTCCGGGCCGTCCTATTTCACACTTCCTACATGTAATACTTCACATTTACTGACATTAAATTTCATCTGCCACACATCTGCCCAAGCCTCTTTAATGATTCAACAGATTCTTCATTATTTGCCAATCCACCTAGTTTGGTTTCATCTGCAAACTTAACCAGCTTATCATTTATATTCCTTTCCAAATCATTTATATATATTATGTTGTTTACATTTATATTATATATCTTTGCAATGCATTTCAATCCAAATAAAACAGATACACAGTATGTATTCAAATCCAACAATATTCTAAATTATGTAATTTCTTTTAGAGACGCTCTGTGCAGTGGCAAGTAGCTGAACATATTTGTGGCAAATTGACATAAAAGAACAACAGGACATAAGAAAAATGCATTGGTGGTTTACACCTGTGTCAACATTGCGGTGATTTAGTTAGCTCACTCTTTTATCCTGACTTTGATGTCACAATAATGTGAATGTTTGAATATTTCTACAAAGTGAGTTCTCAAACGTTACGTGACTTACTTCATGTCACACAGGGAGGCAATGGTGGGGGCTAAATAGCAATCTCATGGTATACAGTCCACCTTATTTCTTACTAGGAAATATGCAGTTTAAAAAAAAAGACTACATGACTATTCATTTTCATTGTCTAAAGCTTTTTAACATTTGACTCTGTAATACAGGGGATTCAGAAAGTAGTCAGACCCCTTCACTTTCTGCGCACTTTACTGTGTTGTAAATTTAATTGTAAATGGATAAGTTTGTCATTTTTACCCATCGATCTACACTCAGAATGAAAACGGGTTTCAGAAAGCTTTGCAAATTTATTAAAAAAATGTTCTCCTTCATGTATTCGTGCCCATTGCCTTGCCTGTCTTATTTGTTTTCAGGTTCTTCCTGTTTACTTTAATTGTCCTTGGAATGTGTTTAGAACTTGATTGGAGTTCAAACTGAACTGATTAGACATCGCTTAGAAAGGCACCCACACCTGTGTATAGAAGGTCCCACAATTCACACTGCATATTGCAACAAAAAAACAAGCCATAAAGCCAAAGGAACTTTCTGTAGACCTCTGTGATCAAATTGTCGTGAGCATTGATTCAGGACAAGGGTATAAAACTAATTTCTAAACCTGTGAGTGTTCCCAGGAGCACACTGTTCTCAATAAATGTAAAACAGACAATTTTGGAACCACCAAGAGAATTCATAGAGTTAGCCATTTGGCCAAACTAAATAATTGGGCCTTGGTCAGGGAGGTGACCAACAACCCAATTATCACTCTAACAGAGCTTCAGAAGTCCTCCGCTGAGATAGGAGAACATATCGGAAGGATGTGGATTTCATCAGTCAGGCATTTATGGTTGAGAGGCTAGACGGACGCCTCTCTTGAGTAAAAGTTTGCCAAATAGAATTTAAAGGACTCTGGAAGCATAATGAAAAAGATTCTCTGGTTTGATGAGACAAAAATTGAGGTCTTTAAGCAGAACTACAAGTACTGAGACTTGGCACTGCTCACCCACTGTCTAATACAATCCCTGCGACGAAGAATTGTGATGGCACAATCATGCTGTGGGGGTACTTCTCAGTGGCAAGGACAGGGAGAATGAATGCAGACAAAATACACAAAATACAGAGAGGTCCTTGAAGAAAACCAGAGTGCATGTGACCTAAGACTGGGACAGCAATTCACTTTTCAGCTCGGCAATGGCCCACAGCATACAACAAAGACAATGTTGGAGTGGCTACAGAACAAGTCTCTGACTTCCTTTGTGTGGCCCAGACACTTAAGGCCCACAGAACGTCTGTGGAGAGACCAGAAGATGGCCATTTACATAGACTTCCCATCCAATCTAATGGAGATGAAGATGATCTGCCAGGAAGAATGGGATAAACTGCCCAAATATGCAAAGCCTGTAGAGAATTACCCAAGAACACTTGAAGCTGCCATTGCCGACTAAGGGGCTTTCACAAAGTACTGAATTAAGGATTTGAATTCTTATATGAGTGAGAGATGATTAATAATTTTGCCAACCTTTCTGAAAATATATTTTCTCTTTGTCGTTATCAGTTATTGAGTTTAGACTGATGGGCAAAATGGCAAATGTATCTATTTAAAATTAAATCCAGAACACAATAAAGTGTGTAGAAAGTGAAGGGATCTCAATACTTTCTGAATCCATTGTAGATCTTCAGCAAAACCAGTTTGTTTTAAAGGAACAAATTCAAGGCTTTCCTCAGAATAATGCAGATATGCTGAGACAGCTTAGCTAACACAGTGAGATTGATGGACTGATTGGTCTCCTCTTGTTTGTCAAACTTGTTATGTATTTGCAAATGTACTCAACTATTCTGACTAAAAGTTTCAGAAAATTATGAATTAAGAAAGAAATACTTGTGTATATAAAAATCAACACAAACAAACTTTAAGCGTTTAATGCATGGTGTGTTTAGAAATCTGAAAATGAAAGGTAAATAAAATCAGAGCCTTCAAACTCTTGCTGGTATTTACCTGTTCCATTGCTGAAAGTCCCTCCTGAGCAGGGCTGACATTGCATACAGCAGTGTCCAATCATTACACTTCTTTCTGAGACTTTACAAGATTGAACACACAAAGAACTCTGCTACAAAGTAAAAGAAAGTATAAAGTATAGTTATAAATTATACAAATGGAGAAAAGATCATACACAGTTGAGGATTCACCTGCACATGAAACAAATAAAGTTAGTAGAAAAGAAAAGAATATGGTGTAGCGCAGCAGAAGCAGTCAGGTAAGCCACACAAAGGTGGCCAAACCTGACACCTGTGAAGCTATAAAGAGTCACCCGAGTGGCAGAAGCTGTGTGTGAAGTCAACCTACCACCTCCTTCTTGTTACCATCTTTGGTATCATACCAAAACTCTCTATGAAAGTGTCATATTTCACTCTTGTTTCGTTTTTTCTTTTTTGGGTCATTACTAATGTTGATCGTTAAATCTCTCAAAACTTGTCACTGCTGGAGAAACCAGCTGAAAGTTCAAATCTGCCTATATAAGATTATGACTTTGGGTGGATGGGAACTAAAGTTTTTGGGATAGGAGATAATGCACATTAAGGTTAACGCCAAGGCTATCGACTATTACTGTAGTTAATTATTTTTAAACATTAATGACTCAAATTTGTATTATTCTTTTCATCAATTTAAAGATTTTAATGTATACAGAATTTCATATATTTAAATAATTTTTAATTGAGTTTTAATTACATATAATAATTATATACTATTTTGGGTATCGAAAATGGTATGGAATTTCAGATCCTTAGCTAGGATCATATCGAAGTTTAAAATTTTGGTATTGTGACAACTCTAGTCTACATAACAAAGAATCTGGGTGTGGAAATAAAAGAATTCATGCTTAGGACAGGGCCACCCCAAAATCTTTTCACGATAAAACAGCTTACAATTATAGTTCAAGTAGCATCACAACAATGATCATGTAACACAATTGAGACCGATGTCTTAAAATCCTCGACTACAAAATGGCGGCATGAAATAATGATAAAACCAAACAACAAGTTTAAAATGAAGAAACAAAGTGAAAATGAAACCAAAAAGAGCAGCATTCAAAACTGTTAGGATTTTATTTTCTATTTCTCCTTTCTCCTTCTTTCTTTTATTTTTTCTCTATCGCTAAATGTGAATCTTATGTTTCTTTTTGGATTATCCATTTGCTTTAATAGTTATAAAATATTTTGGACTGTTTAGTCCGCCACTTTGTATTTTCATGATCACTGCCATTTTGGGCTCTACTTGTTAGGGGTCATTCCTCAAAAGGTGAGACCATCAGGTAATGAAGGTGGAAAGAAAAACAAAAACAAAAATGCCAAAAACGATTTGCCTGAATGATTACCCTGGACAGTTTTGTTGTGATTTGCAGCACACAAAGTGGTGAAATGCTATGAGGCCTCTAAAAGACCCATAAAAATAGGCCAGGCTCCTCCATAGACTTCCCAAAAAAGGCCTCACCTTAGGCAGCCTGACCCAAAACACTTCAGCCTGACCCAAAACGCTTCAGCCTGCCCAGGCCCAAAAAGGGAATCTGGCTTCAAAAGTTCTAAATCTATCCTTTAATGTTCTAAAATGTACAAAGTACATATAAATGTCCAACAAAGGAAAGGAACCATGAAAACAACCATGAAAACCCATGGTTTGCAAGGTAATACAAAAATCTTTATATTTTATGATCTTTATTAAAATAAGCAAAAAGAAGGGGGTTGAGGTGGGATGATGTGCTTGGCCACTGAATTACTTTCTCCCTGTTCTTCCTCAGGAATGCAGCAGTGCCCTTGAATGTTTGTTTTGGGTCATTATGATGTTGAAAGAGTGCCCCAGATCCAGGGTACAGAGAGATGGTAGCATCTTCTTCTTCAGTATGTCACAGTAAATCTGCAAAATCAATTTGCCATCAATGAAGTGCAATTCCCTGACACCTGCAGTACAATCCCACAGAAGAACATTGCCACCACCATGCTTCCTTTTTCATTATACGCTTCCTCCTTGTGACTCCATACTTTTTGGATGCCATCAGTTCCATAAAGATTTACTTTTGTCTTATCACTCCAACGTATAGAGTCCCTAAATGTCTTCAAATTTGTCAAAATGATCCCTGGCAAATGCTAAATGCTTTTTGTTAATTGGGGTTTAGCAGTGGCTTACTTCATGGATGACACCCTTGCATTGTGTCACAGGAAACACTCACTCCAGTTTAGCATGCTACTGCTTTAGCTAACTGTGATGAACTTGCCTGCAGATTTTCCTGAGTTCTTCTTATCACAAAATGTTCATATCAAGGTGTTAGTTTCATGGACGGCGTGGATGTCTTGGAGAGGGTGTCACAAGTTTTTTCAATTTATGAATTACTTTTGCCGCTTTATTTCGACTGATTAACAATGCTTTACTAATTTTCATGTAGCTTTGACCATACTTGTGTATAGAAATTACTTTCCTTCTTAAGTCTTGTGACATTTCTCTCTTATATGGTGCCATTATTGCCAGCTTTGAATGGGAGAAGATTTTGCTTGTTAAACACCACCCTTAATTTTCAGTTATCTGGTGAAGACCTGTGTAATGATTGGTTAGACTCATCTGTTGTTGAATTCCTGTTAATTATCATTTTATCAAGTGTTATCTTAAGACCTTAAATGGGGTGTACTCATTTTTTCACCATGATCTTAAATCATTTTGTTAAAAAAAATCCAGTTTTGTTTTTTATACTGACAAATCTCATTTGCAACCAATAAACCACATTTGCTGAACGGTTTTATAGTATAGGATCCCATAAAAAGTAATAATTCTAAAGGGAAACAAATCAATTTCTGAAAAATCATTTAGGGTACTATTCATTTATGCTGGGCACTTGCTGGGAAATTAAAGTAAACATAATAATGGCAATGTAAAACCTTTTATGTGTTGTTATTCATCTCAAGTTAGATTAAAATTTAGATTATATTTAATATTTCATGATGATGTTAGTCATGTACTGAATTAAAATTGAGCCTGCAATTATCTGCATGAAATAAACTACAAATAAGCAAAATGCCGTTTCACATATTTTCCAGAAAACTGCATTAAGTCAGCAGATAAACTGAAAGATGACCCAAAGAGATTATTTCAGTATTTTAGTAGTAAAAGAACAGTCAAAGAGAAGGTGAAGTACATCAGGGATAGTAAAGGGGAATTAAAAAAATACAGACAATGAAATAGCGGATGCTCTAAAGTTGCATTTTTCTATGGTCTTCACAAGTCAGGAAGTGGATAACCTTCCAGCAATAACAGGGACTACTAAGGAGTTACTGAGGATTTGTAAATTGTATAGGAAGAAGTATTAGATTAAATAGACTAGAATCAAACAATTCAACAGTACCAGACAATATTTATCCTCGAGTTCTTAAGGAGTATGGCGAGTATATATATAAACCCTTGAATATTTAGGAAATCACTATGTACTGGGAAAATTCTGAAGGACGGGAAAATGGCAGATATTATCCCATTATAATAAAAGGGTGATCAAGCAGATCTAAGCAACTATAGGTCAGTAAGCTTAACAAGCATCACAGGAACATTAATGGAAGGAATTATTACTAATTATTAATACACAATGGGAGGTCTGAATTCGTAGTGGACATGTCACTATCAACTTCCAGACAGTGTTCAGAAACCATTAAGAAGATCAACAGAATGTTAGGTTATATAGCGACCTGATGTGTAGAGAATAAGTCCATGGAAGTTCTGCTCAAGCTTTATAACACACTGGTTAGACCTCATTTGCAGGACTGTGAACTGTTTTGGTCACCAAGCTACAAAAAGGAAATAGCAGCACTGGATAAAGTCCAGAAAAGAGTGACTAGGCTGATTCCAGTGCTACAGGGTAAGATTAAAAGAGCTGAGCCTTTTATATTTAAGAAAAAGAGGAAAAACACATACAATATATACAAAACAAGTTTTACGAAAAATATTCATAACATACTAGGATACCTTTAATATAATATACAAAATGATCTTTAAATATCAATAAAAGCTCTAAATTTGAAGAAAACAAACTTAAGTCAAGGATGAGAGCCTGGCTAAACTTTAATATAAAGGTCTGCATCAGACACTTCCTAATTTGTCCAAGTTTGTGGATCAAACCAAAAACCTAATTTTCTTTCTTTCTTTCTTTCTTTCTTTCTTTCTTTCTTTCTTTCTTTCTTTCTTTCTTTCTTTCTTTCTTTCTTTCTTTCTGTCACTTTGACCTTGATCATCAATTTATGTTCACATTTATTTATTTCACATTTAAATTCTTGATTTTGATGCTCTCTTTTTTGGAATTGTAACTACAATTTTTGTCCCACATTCTGGGGTTTGTTATTTGATTCTTACTCTCCTGGTTTTAATCTTGGCTCATTTATTTTACCTGACACATCTCGTGATTCCATTTCTTTATTCATACGGAATCTGCCTAGTGCAGTTAGTACAAATGGAAACTAAGAGGTGACATCATTGAAGGAATTAGTCCAGTGGATTGAGACTGTTGTTTTAAAATGAGTTCTTCAAGAACACGAGGACACAGTTGGAAACTTGTTAAGGGTAAGTTTTGCAAAAACATTAGTAAGTTCCATAGACACATGGAATAAGTGACCAAGTAGTGTGGTAGACAGTAAGATTATAGGGACTTTTAAAACTTGACTTGATGTTTTTTAGAAGACTTAAGCTTAAATTAAATTAAGAGCTTGATTCTTCTAGCATTCTAAAGTTGGTGTTCTTTATCATGACTTGAAGATACAAATGTATTAGGATCAGAGAACTAGCATAATATATAAATATATACTGTATATATACTATATATATATTGTGGCAGGCGGTCGGCTTCCATGCCCAGCTGGGTCGCCCCTGTACACTATATTCAGGGGAAGCAGCCTTGGACATTGCAATACTGCCCCCTGGACACTAGATGGCCGCCCCCTGGGCTGGAGCAGCACCTCGGGTTCCCACAGGGCCCCATGGGAAATGGAGTTGGGGGCAGCCCTGCTGGGTCCCGCAGGCACCACCAGGGGGTGCTGTGTTTGGGACTCCTGAGCCCGTATGGGCAGCATATTCGTCACACCTGGAAGTGCAGCCTTTTCTTGGTGATCAAGCACCTGAAGCACTTCTGGGTGAACTATAAAAGGAGGCAGCAACCACCACTCAGGGCCAGAGTCGGGTGGAAAGAGGACAAGGTTGCCTGGGAGGAGTGTGGTGCCAGAGGATTGGTTTGTTTGTGCTGTACTGAAGTGCTTTTGGGACTGTGTTGTGCCTGTGGGGTTCATGGGGAAGATGTGCCCAACAGGTGAAGAAAAAAAAGTCTGTGTCATTTTAACACATGCCTTAGTGTGAATCTGTGCCGTGTCGGGTGCTATATAGCGCCTTATTCACAATATATAAAAGTACACAAGTAAAGACGCTAATATGTTTGCAAAATTCAGATGTTAGAGATGCTGCCTTCTTAAATACAAATGTCACATTGCACAGCAATAACTAATAGTAGATCTAAAAACACTTATTTTCCATCCATCCATTTTCCAACCCGCTGAATCTGAACACAGGGGTCTGCTGGAGCCAATCCCAGCCAACACAGGGCACAAGGCAGGAACCAATCCTGGGCAGGGTGCCAACCCACCGCAGGACACACAGAAACACCAAGCACATCCAACCATCCATCCATTTTCCAACCCGCTGAAACCGAACACAGGGTCACGGGGGTCAGCTGGAGCCAATCCCAGCCAACACAGGGCACAAGGCAGGGAACCAATCCCGGGCAGGGTGCCAACCCACCGCAGGACACACACAAACACACCCACACACCAAGCACACACTAGGGCCAATTTAGAATCGCCAATCCACCTAACCAGCATGACTTTTGACTGTGGGAGGAAACCAGAGCGCCCGGAGGAAACCCACGCAGACACGGGGAGAACATGCAAACTTCATGCAGGGAGGACTCGGGAAGCGAACCCAGGTCCCCAGGTCTCCCAACTGCGAGGCCGCAGTGCTACCCACTGCGCCACCGTGTCGCCCACACTTATTTTTTCCTAGCTTAATAAAGATACAAAGTATGCAACATTTCCTATTCTCCTCACACTTAGGATAACTGAACGCAAAGTATAGTGAGAATATAAAGAAGAAAAGTACAAAATATAAAAATACACAGCATTTTTAGTTCTTATTATTTTGCATTCTATTTAGTAATCTTAGATTCAATGTATTTACATAGTTTTATAAACTTTTTAAAAAAGGCTGTTACTGATTTTAAACCAATGAATCTATAAATACTTACAGGTCGAGAAACACTGTAGCAGTTCATATTTTTGTGTGTTTTATTTGTATCAATATTGCAAACTTTGAAGTCATATTCATTTTGAATTGCAGCACTAATCAAGCTCCTTAACAGTGATGTTTCATTCTAGATAAAAACAAACAAACAAATAAATAAATACAGTTCATGTCTCAACAATTTACTATGTATGCTTTCACATTCCACAGATTATCTAAAATAATATTTGTTCACTTCAGCAGTCTCGGAAGCCATGGTTACGATTAGCTAGCTTTGTAAATCTTAAGGTTATACAGAAAGTTGGCTTCATGTGCTTTGATCTTGCTGGGGGTCTCTACGCCTCATTCAGCCCAGCATTGAATGCAATTATGCTTTTGGCCACATGGACCTGGTAGAGAGAGAAGGAGAGGGATGCTGTCAGAAGAAGTGGAGCCATCCTGAGAAGCCATTAAGAGTGTCCATGCCAGTGAAGCTGAGTGATAGAGAGAGCATCAAGTAGTTAAACAGTAGAACTTACGAGTCCTTTTTTTTTTTGCTTAAGTCCATCCATTGACCTTACTATGCGGCAACTGGTGATTTCCAGAAGGATCCTGGGTGGATTGGGCAATTGAGAAAATGACAAGTGAGGGATGTGAAGTGGACACACAGCATAAATGTCCAGGCAGGGCACACAGCATAAAAAAAATAATGGAGCAGCATGGAAGGAGCCATGGAAGATTTTTCACGTGAGGGAGAGACACGGTGTTTCTCAATGAATTAGGCTTCCAGCACCATTGATTATAAAATGACATCCATAAAAAACATCACACATAATGAAATCTATGAACAGTTTATCCATCCATCCATCCATTTTCCAACCCGCTGAATCCAAACACAGGGTCACGCGGGTCTGCTGGAGCCAATCCCAGCCAACACAGGGCACAAGGCAGGAACCAATCCCGGGCAGGGTGCCAACCCACCGCAGATGAACAATTTATTTTGTTGTGTAATACAACCATCAAATGACGGCATTAGAGTAACGTTCCACTCAAAATTGATACTGTTGTACATTACTTACGTCATGTAGTTTGTAGTGATGGCTGAGAAAAATTTCAATCTCATGTTTTCTTGGAGAACAGACATTACAAACTTTTTGATAGAATAGGCATCTATGGTGGGCAACACCGGACAACAGCAAATGATGTCAAAAACATCCATGAAGAAAATTTCACATTATTCGTGGCACATAATCCACACTTGAGGACATTCAGTTGTATTCTCACAACATACAAAATGCATGTGTTTTTTGTTAAACTATTACTAAGCAAGGGGCGGCACGGTGGCGCAGTGGGTAGCGCTGCTGCCTCGCAGTTGGGAGATCTGGGGACCCGGGTTCACTTCCCGGGTCCTCCCTGCGTGGAGTTTGCATGTTCTCCCCGTGTCTGCGTGGGTTTCCTCCGGGCGCTCCGGTTTCCTCCCACAGTCCAAAGACATGCAGGTTAGGTGGATTGGCGATTCTCAATTGGCCCTACTGTGTGCTTGGTGTGTGGGTGTGTTTGTGTGTGTCCTGCGGTGGGTTGGCACCCTGCCCGGGATTGGTTCCCTGCCTTGTGCCCTGTGTTGGCTGGGATTGGCTCCAGCAGACCCCCGTGACCCTGTGTTCGGATTCAGCGGGTTGGAAAATGGATGGATGGATGGATGGATGGATATTACTAAGCAAATACCAACGCAATTTAAAGTAATCTACAAACAGAAAGCATCTTTATGCGGAATCGCACTTTTTTGTTTTGTTTTTTTGATATCATTTGTTGAGGGTCAGCGTTGGCTACCATATATGCCTATTCTATCAGAAACTTTGTTATGTTTGTTCTCTACAGCCATCACTATAAACTACATGGGGTACGTAACATATAAAAAATATACAGTATGTCATTTTTGGTTAGAGCATTTCTTTAAAAAATATATCCCAATTAACACTGGGCAGAAGATCATTTTCTTAATTGTTTATGCTGTGGTCTAGGTTGGGTCACCTCAATTCTGACTTAACATCTCCATAATAATGCATTGGCTTAGCTTTATTTGTGCAAACTTACAAGGAAGGAACTGTTAATTGACTTTGAGAGGTGCAGAAGGGTATAAGCAGTCCATTAACAGTTTCTTCCTTGTAAGTTTGCACAAATAAAGCTAAGCCAAAGCATTATTATGGAGATGTTAAGTAAGAACTGATATACTGCAATATCTGATCTCCAAGTATAGTGGAGAAAGTAAGAATGCAAAAGTGAAGATGAGAGCAAATGAGCTAGAAGAACTGGAGCCCCTTTGGTACTTAGGGTCAATGTTTCAAAGGGAAGCAGGGCTAAAGGCAAACTTTAGGTATACTAATACTCTGATACAATAATATGGCTGCAAATAAAAAAGGAAAAAATACACAAGATGGTAGTGAGACCAGCAAAGCTGTATAGTGCAGAAACTTGAGGTTCAACTAGAAAAACGCAAAGTTTCAGGAGATGAAAATGCTGTGATGGATGTGTGGGATGAACAAAGGAGGAGAAGAGGAAACAGGGACAGTTTAAATCTGAATGGGATATCATGGAAGATGTTGGGGAGAAGATTGTATTGGGCTGGTCATTTATGGAGGCTAGATGAAAATGGTGTGCAAGGGAACATTTTAGAGATGGAGTTGTCAAGAGAATGAAGGAGAGAGAAGATGAAAAAACAGATATGGCAGTGAATGATATGCAGGACACTGGGTGTAATAAGGAAATGGGCAGTGCGATAAGTGGTCCGTGGTGCTGTGCTGATTTTAAATAAATAATCGAGACCCACAATAGTGCAGGCTCTAATCAGGTGTGAGTGCAATTCACTTACAGGACAGCCGGGAGTGCCTGCCTGATCTCTAAGACACGTCTGAGTGTATGTATGAGGCAGGTGCCTCATTACTTCCTTGAAGGGTGCAACACGTTCACACCTGCGGCCATATAGGAGCATTAGTATAAAAAGAGCCTGCATGGGACAGAAGGGGGGAACAAAAGAAAGACAAGAGCCATGAGAACAGCATTGGTAAGAGAGGAAGAATGAGCCAGCAGCCAGGGTGTGTGAAAGGCAGCACGGTGGATGTCCTCATGACAGAGCAAAGGATCGTCCCCACTGATTTAATGTTGTGGAGTGGGTGCAATAGCGGTGGAGTCCTCTCTAGGGATGCAAGGTATGCTGGAGCATGCGAGAAGGAAGACGAGAGGACAACCAACCCTGAGCAGTCTGGCCGACGCCACTCATGGCAGCCAAGATGGGGGTCGGGTTGGAGAGGACCGCAAGTATTTCTGTCAGCTGAATGAGTAATAGGTGCGCTGGGCTCGTCTGAAGGAAACTGTGATGGTTTTATTCTTGTTTTAAGTTCTGGATTTGAATTGCACGGATTTTCACTGTTTTTATGGATTATTTATTTATGGAAGAGAGCACTGCACTTGAGGCACTGTTTGATTTTGAACCGTTTTAATAAAAGCACTTCTTCACTTTATTGCACCTACCCCTTGATTTGTGGATGAGTGTCCTCATCTGCTGGCTCATCCTCGGGTATGTTATCAGCAGTAGTGGGTTAAAGAAGCTCCCTGGAAGGACCCAGTAGCATAGGGCCGATCCACACTGTCACAGGCAGAAACAGGAGGTGATGGAAAACAGATATACATCTCTACTGTGGCAAGTAGAGACAAGGGTAAAGAGAGCGGGGAGAAGAAGTTTTTGCTATGACTGTTCCTCATTTTTCACCATTCCTTGTGTGTTTTATTCTACAATAAATTCCTCCTTTTCTCTGATAGAGAATGCCCCCTTGTTAGAAAAAAAGCCTGTCATGGGCAAAAATACGAAAACCAAAACTATTCATCCATCCATCCATCCATTTCCCAACCCGCTGAATCTGAACACAGGGTCACGGGGGTCTGCTGGAGCCAATCCCAGCCAACACAGGGCACAAGGTAGAAAACAATCCCGGGCAGGGTGCCAACCCACCGCAGGACACACACAAACACACCCACACACCAAGCACACACTAGGGCCAATTTAGAAACACCAATCCACCTAACCTGCATGTCTTTGGACTGTGGGAGGAAACCGGAGCGCCCGGAGGAAACCCACGCAGACACGGGGAGAACATGCAAACTCCACGCAGGGAGGACCTGGGAAAACTATTCATTTAGCTAGTAATTCCAATCCCAATGATGAATTCATATGATGATTCATTAATTCAAAATGTTTAAAGCATTGAATATATAATACAATAAACAAGAATTAAATAAAAATAGTAATTTATTAATAAATAATTAAAAATAACTAGGTGAAGACATAAACATCTATTGACTATAAGACTGTATTGACAAGCTAAGAAACAAGGCAAGGCAAAAATTAACAAAATGGAAAAGGATTCCAAAATGAATTACAAAATTCATATCTTCATATCTAGGAAACTTCAAAATGAAGTAAAAACTCTTATAGAAATGCCACCACAAGGAAATTTACCCAGAGACAGCTCTGTAATTCTACACCTTAAACTCTGAATTAAAATGCCAAACTGAGAAACTTTATATTAAAAGACCAAATAATCTGTCAAAAATCAAAGCAATACGTTAGCCCTGTAAGCACAAATCCAAACTCAAAAATCCTAATACTGAGAAAAATTTGAAACCAGATGAAAACAAACAAGAATAATGGAGTTTAGGTGGAGTCTAAAGAGGAGTGCCACATGCAAGGTGAACATCAGAGCACCACACACACACACACATGAGGTGTGTGAGGTGAAGCCCAGCCCTTGTAACTCTGACTAAGGTGGCTGCCATAATTAGCGTATTACCTCAGTTGCTCGTGATTGGAGGCCCCACCCCCTTTGGCTCACTGCCTATAGACAAAAGGGGAAAACGATTAATAAAAGGAAAAAATAAAAAAGATACGGCCAAGAGGAACATGACACCCCTAGGGTGACCAGTCCTTTCTTCAATGGCATAAACATTGAGGTTTGTATTCTACGCGGCACAAACCATTGAATGCTACAGTACATTTGAACATTGATGTCCTCAAAGGTGTATTCTTTCATTTTCACAGAGTAGCTCTTTGTGAATAGGTTTTATTTGCAGAGTAATACTCCCTACAACAAAGCTAACAAATCCCTGGGAAGGTTGCATTTAAAGGAATATAAGCCTGAATTCAGCGTAATGTATTGACCTATTTGGATAGAACAGCGACATTTGTGAGACATGTTAGACGTGGACGAGCATCTTTGTGCCACATTTTGACACTGTGTGTCCTGTTTTGATGACAAATGCAGAATAAATACTTTTAATGTGGCTGTATCTAATAAGGAGTGCAGTAAGTACAGTGCCTACAAACAGTATTCATCCCTTGGTTTTCACAAATTACGTTATACTGTACAATTGAAATGCTGTGGATTTAATTTGGCTTTCTTGATGCGGATCAGCAGAAACAAACTCTTTAATGTTAAAATGAAAACAAATCTCTGCAAACTCATCTAAATTAATTATAAATATAAAATACAACATCATTGATTACATAAATATTCATTTAGTAGATGCACCTTTAGAAGCCATGGCAGCCTTGAGTCTTTGTGCACAGGTTTTTGTCTTTCTCTATAAGATTTGTACATTTGCACTATTTATTATTATCTATTATTTATATTCTTTATTCTTCTTTGCAAAACTTTTCAATCTCTGTTGGGATGCATGGTGATCGGGAGTGAACAGCCTTTATCAAGTCCAGCCACATATTCTTAATTGCATTGAGCTCTAAACTCATTCAGCCACTCCAGGATATTAACATTTGTTGTTCTAAAGTCAAATCTTTGTAGCTTTAGCTTTATGCTTAAGATTGTTGTCTTGATGGAAAACAAATCTTCTCCCATCATTTAGGTTTCTTGCAGATTGCATGAGGCTTCCCCCCAGGATTTCACTGTATTGTGCTGCATTCACAATTTGTCCAGAACCTGCTGCACAGAAGTATCCCCACAGTGTGATGCTACCAGCACAATGCTTCACGGTTGGGACAGTATGTTTTTGAAAATGTGTAGTGTTTGGCTTACCCTAAATGTTGTATTTAGTCTGATGGCCACAACTCCCAATTCTGGCCTCATCAGACCACAGAAATGTTTCTACTTGACTTCAAAGTCTCAGATGTGCCTTGCTTTACAATGGCTACTCTCCTTCTTGTTCGCTTTTCCAGCAGATTAACTGCAAGTTTGGTCTCTTTTTGTAATACTGCAGCCAGTTAATGCAAGTTTGTCTTTTAGGTTAGTGTTCTTCTTTTTATGAATGTTTGACACTCATGTAACTTTGTGAAAATCGAGAGGCAAAGCAAACTACAGCTAAAGTTGGCTCCTTTTTTTTCTACTGCAAATACCAAAAGGTAGTTACTATCTATTTTTTGCCATGAGCAGAGCTTGATTAAGGTGGGTGCTATTGATGCTGCAGCATTAGGCCCATTCCTGAAATAGGCCCAGATGTACAGTGGGTGTCGAATGCACATGCACCAATCCCGAGAAAAAATAGGCCTTTTTTGCGCTGCAGCATCAGGCTTCCAATTTTGTCTTAATTCGGCCCTGGCCATGAGCTGTGAACACTTACCTTTTAGGACTGACCTATTTTGCCCATAAGAATTATTGCTTATTACAGTGTTTCCCTGTAAGTTGTACTAGATTTCAGTGCAGCTTTTGACACTGTTGATCATAACATTTTTCTAGACAGAATGGAGAATTTAGTAGGCATTGGTGGTCGGTTAGCTCATACAGTATTAGATAAACAGCCTTGCACTTCATTTGTGTTAATAATAGCTGTTCTGAGAGGATTAAAGACCAGCATGGTGTTCCTCAAGGGTCTGTATTAGGACCATTTCTTTTTTCTTTATATGCTACCCTTGGGGAATCTCATCTGTAAGCTTGGTGTACAATTCTATTGCTATATGAATGATACACACTTCACCTTTCTGTTAAACCTGATGAACATTTTTAATTTCAAGAAATATTGATTGTATAATTAATAATAAGGCTTGAATGTTAAACTTTCTCCTTACAAATGCTGACAAAACTGAAATTTTTCTTTTGGTTCTAAGAATGTAAGCTGTGGAATTCCACTGTTTCTCTTCAGTTGCTGTTTTGTTGTTTTAAAACCTAAGTGATGTCTTTGATTCAAACCTGTTTTTAAGCCCTATGTACTTAAGATCTGTTTTTTCATCTACAAAATATTGCTAAGATCAGGTATACTTGTATGTTGTCTGTCAGCAATGTTGAGATTCTAGTGCATATGTTTAGTTCTTCTAGACTGATTGCAGTGATGCACTGCTGACCAGGTGTTCCGCTTCTCAGCCAATGAAATCACTGCATGTTGTCCTGTTATGTGTGCTTTGAGTGAAAACAATTTCAGTAAGTGAAAGAGCTTTGGCATACAGAACCCCAATGTTATCGAATAGCTTGCCACCTTTGGTCCGTATGCTGAGACTATTATCTTTTTAGTTTGGGTTTTAATTCCCTTTTATTTCTGAAAATTTTTTGTTGTGTTTATTTTACTGTTCATACTTGTTGAATTAACTTTGAATTTAGTCACGTTTGACTAATTTATTTCCTTTGCTCATCTTTTTTTTTTCTTCTAATTTAATTATGTTTTGTATTATTTTTAATTTCACATTTAATATTTAGCTATTTTCCATTGTATTATCTAATTGCTTTTAGTTTTATATAGTAACCTATTTTGCTTCATTCATCCCCTGTAGCCCTGGAATCAGCCGAGTTGCTCTTCTCTGGACCTTTTCTAGTGCTGCTATGTCCTTTTTGTAGCCTGGAGACCAAAACTACACACAGGACTCCAGATGAGGCCTCGCCAGTACATTATAAAGGTGAAGAAAAACCTGTTAGGACTTGTACTCCACACATCGTGCTATATAACTTAACATTCAGTTAGCCTTCTTAATGCCTTCTGAACACTGTCGGGAAGTTGATAGCTTAGAGTCCACTATGATGACTAAATCCTTCTCATAAGGTGTGCTCTCGATTTCCCGACCGCCCATTGTGTATTCAAACCTAACATTTTTACTTCCTATGTGTAATACGTTACATTTACTAACATTAAATTTCATCTGCCACAAATCTGCCCAAGCCTGTATGCTATCCAAGTCCTTCTGTAATGATGTAACGGATTCTTGGTGGAACCCTCACCAATATTCTTTTTGCACAATCGCTTAGTTTTTGTGGATGATCTGCTCTAGCAGTTGTCACACACATGCGCATGGGAGGCAGCTAAAGGGCTTGAGTAAGGGCAGTTCTGAATCAGACCAGGATGTGGCAGAGTGCACTGACTCTTTTTCTCCCTTGCCTGCAGACCATTCATGGGAGATTCCACCTGGTCCTCTTGACGTCACTTCCGGGTCTGAGCCTATTGAAGGAGATCTTGCCAGCTCCGGCCCCTGTGATGTCACGTCTGGGCTCGAGCCAATGGTTGAAGACCCTCATGAGCCCGACCCCTTTGACCTCACTTCCTGTCTTCCCCTTTAAAAGTCTCCACCTTTTCCCTATTCCTTCAGTTCTGTTTTGGACTCAGTTTTGTGCACAGCAGTGCTATCATTTAAAACTCAATTTGCAACCAGGAAACCAAATTTACTTGTGGCTGCCCCAAACCTTGCTATGGCTCTTTGTGGAGTTTGTGACACAATCTTACAGCTGTGCAATACTCTTTCTACTTCTTTATTATTTATTCGACAGGACTCCAAGCAATATTCAATGACATGGATATAGTTTCTTATCTCTATCCTCTGACATGGGTTTTTCATGGAGTTGCTTTGAGTGATCTTTTATGTTCATTATGTTCATGCAAAATTTGGTTCTTCCATATTCAGGTGCATTTACACTACAATCAACTGAAACCCCAGACATGTGGTCTCCTTAAATGGATTCTGTGACTTCAAAAACCATTTGACACCAGTGATGATTTAAATGTGTTGTATTAATGGAGGTGAATACTTATGCAATCAAATATTTGTGTTTTATATATGTAATTGATTTAGACCACTTTCTAGAGGTCTGTTTTCACTTTGACATTAAAATCTTTTTTTTCGTTGGTCAGGTAAAAAAGATTCTTTTCCCTTATTTGAAGGAAAACATTACTAGTGACTCTTGATGCCCCTACAGATTCCCCGCAACTTTTGGCCAACCTCCTACATAGGAAAAAGAGCAACTGGAATTTTCCATTCATTCTGGACCCTGATTCCTTTGAAATTAGATAGATAGATAGATAGATAGATAGATAGATAGATAGATAGATAGATAGATAGATAGATAGATAGATAGATAGATAGATAGATAGATAGATAGATAGATAGATAGATAGATAGATAGATAGATAGATAGATAGATAGATAGATACTTTATTAATCCCAAGGGGAAATTCACATACACATATATATATATATATTGTCACAGACGACTGCGGTCATTACCTGGCCGGGATGCCTGGTGGGACCGGAAAGAGACATTAATAGTTTCGGGGGCACAAGGGGGCCGCCGCCCTGGATAAAAAGAGGACCACGGGAAAGGGACAAAGAGGATTTGACCCATTGGGAACCGTGGCCACCGCCAGGGGGCGCTTTAAGCCTCAGGAGACCCGGATGTGATTACTTCCGCCACACTTGGCAAGATGGCGGAGGGATCGGCCAGGGACGCCCGGAGTGCTTCCGGTTCAAAGGGCAGCACTTCCGCCACACCAGGAAGTGCTGCCGGATGGACATCATCAGCCACCTGGATCACATCCGGGCAGGATAAAAGGGGCTGCCTCCTTGCAGTCAGTGAGCCAGAGTCAGGAGTGGGAGAAGGACGAAGCTCCCTGGAGGAGTAGAGGCAGCAAAGGACTGAAATATAGTGGTGATTATTGCTGAGTGCACTGTGTGTTGTGGTGGATTTGTGTTTATTTAATGGAAAATAAACGTGCGTGTTTTATAAAGATGTGGTCTTCGGGCAACTATCACAATATATATATATATATATATATATATATTAGGCAGACATCTAACAACTGGTAGAGCAATGATCCTTCCATTCTTAATTTATTCACTTGTACAAGGAACTGCCTCGTTTTCAGTAAGTTAACCACACTGACAGTGTCTTACGTCTCTTCCTGCAGTGGTATAGTTGGCAGAATTTCCCTCTGGGCACCATTACTGACTGGCCAGGCATAAGAGATTTGATTCAACTTCTGAAAGACCAAGAAATGTGCTCCTTAGGCTTACTTGTGTGTCACTATCCAGATAGCCTCAGTCACAAGGTGGGAATCAGTCACAGGTCACCATCAGGGACACATCCACTTTGACTCACACAGGACCAGTTCAGAGTCAGCAGTAAAACTAACACTCATTTCCCTGATATGCGTAAAAAGCAATGACTCCAGAAAAGACTTACACATACTGTACACTGAGAGAATATGCATACTCCACACATATTGAGGTTGGGTGCTTGCAATAGTAAGGGAAGCCCCACTAACTAGTGTCCCATAATGTCTCTACACCCTGCACTAAAGTGTTACAAAAATAATAAAATATCTTTTAGAAGTCAGCATTTCCATAAAACAAACATAGAATAAATTAATTAAAAATGCTAAAGATACTTTGAAATTTTCAAAAGAGTTCAATTAATAAAATAATGAATCAAAGGTTAAACACTTTCTGACCGTACCTTTGTTAAACACTGTGAGGTGTTGGTCCATATCTGGCACTCTTTCAGTCTGCTGCGGCATGTGCTGTTGGCAACTTCGTAAAGGACCCGAATCAGAGTGTAAATCTGACTGAACATAACTTCAGCCCAATTTAATTTATGCTGAATATTCCCAACATCTGAAATGTTGTGCTGGAATGTCACTGTGACATTAAAGTTGGTTGAACCTCCTATGATTGTAGATGCTTCAGCAGATTGTGTTATATTTTTCATGACTTCCTAAGGAAAGACAGCATTTGCAGCATTATCTTTTTGAAGGATTATAAAACCTCAAGTACCCACATCCATTAACAAGTACTTGTGACAAGTAATTTATTGTAGATGATCAAAATGATCAGCCTGACATTGAAACTATAAAAATCTGATGAGCCATTACCAGAAACAGAACAGTGAAGTGACCTACCTTGGAGTAAGAGTAAGAATCATCATCAAGTCGTATCTCATGGTAGAGCAACATCGAGCGATTTAGGACGTCACTGAAGTCCGTCAAGTCCTCAAGTGTTTCAAGACAACAGTACACGAAAGGTCTTGTAGTGTTTCCTGACACACTTGTAATTAGCTCTTTAAATTGCTTTAAAGTACCAAAGAACACTGTGACATTATTTGTATGTCCAAAGATATTATTTTTTATTTCATTTATCTTTACATTAAAGTCAGAGACAACCATCTTCCAGTCATTGCAATAATCTGAGCTGTTCTGATTTTCAAACTCTATGTACTCGTTGCACGCATCATAAATTGTTCCCACAAGGGTCCAGCGTTTTTCTGCAAAGAATGACCCAATGACTTTACCAAAATCAGTTAAGTTTGGCAAAAAGGAAAGCAATCCATTTCCATTCACCACAATCTGGAAAAAGAGAAAGAGAAAAAAAAAGTCTGTAGTATTGATTCAGCCATATACCTTCCTGTTTTTTGAAGAATCTGAACTCAGTGTAGTAAATCCCATCAGACAGAGACTTTGGGAAGTTCAAATGGGTGTGAATTATCAATCCATCTATTTTTTAAATCTTTTAATCCTTTATATGGGGTAATGCAGTCAACTCTGGCCTAAACAATCCACTGATGTACACACTTGTGTTAATACAAAAAAGGCCGTATTACAGTCACCTATTAACCCAATGTTAATGGATGCAGGAGGAAGCCAGAGCAGCCATTGAAAACCTACAAAGACAGAGATAGAAAACCCAGGCCTCTGATCTGTTAAACTCCAGTTACCATATCGTCCACATAGGGTGCCATATCCATTGCAATTCATACCATTCTGGTACACTTGGATAATAAAAACTAATATTCCAGAGTCCTGTTTATAGAATAAAGATCAGCATTTCACTGTGTACCATCAGATATAATCATCATGCTTCTTCACCTCTGCAACAGGATTTTCTACTTTTTCCTGTCAGACCTCAGCATGTGCAGATTGAAACCTGTTTGGTTTTGTCTTTAGTCGTAGGTTGGACTTGTGTGAATAACAGCAGATAGCCAATAAATGCTAATCCAGAAGTATAATATACAGAATACAGCAACGATACGAGGCTTTAGTCCTCACTAACAGACAAGAGGCTCGTCTGTCTGATATCTCACTTTTTACGTACCATGCAGAATAGAAAAAAAAGAAAAAAAGCGTTGATATTGTGGCTGAACTTGCCATACTCATTAATCCTTCATACAGTGACAGCCCCATCAAACAGCATACTATTGGCTGTTAGAAAAAGGGGTGAGTACAACTGTGCTGGAAGATTGCCACACATTTGGTAAATGTGACATGGCCAGTGGTTTTCTGCCATGTAAACTGACATATTTTGGCAATAAGACCAGAAACTGTAGTCGCAAATCTGAAATAAATAATAACTAAAAATCATGTAATGCGACTATGGCTTTAATTTACATGATGAAATAGCCATTTTAGTTGGTGGTAACTGATTTAGCCTAACTCCAACCTGAAACAAAGGGAAGAAAGTTTTCTTGTAAATTTAAAATCACATAGAAATCACATAGAAAAATGAAAATGTACAGAAGATTATTCCCACCACACACAAAAAAATTTTATTGCATTATTTCACAAAAGTATTTTTCACTTTAGTGTGCAAAAGATATTTCCCTAGTGTTCTCAGTATCATCGTGCACATGTATACTCCAAACGTTATGTGACGGCTAGTAAGAGTTAGATTAAAAATGTGCATAACGTGCAATCAAGTGACAAGTATTGAAAAATAGTCACACATTTAATCCTACTTTTGCACAGGGGAAAATTTGATCTACATGGTTTAGGGTCACAGGGAGCCAGTGATTAGTGCAGCAGCACTGGGGGTAAAGCACAAAGCAATATTGTGCTCATATGGGGAATGAGAGGTTAAGAATGCACGTAGTTTGCAATCAAGTAACAAGAACAAGAAAAGGTACAGGCATACATTTCAATATAACAGATTAAAGTTTAAGAAGATTAGTACAGATGTTATAACATAGGAAGAATGGTTGTACAAAGGTGTTATTCCTGCCTCTCGTGCTAGGGTCTGCATGGGGTTTGCATGTCCTCACATGTGTGCCTGATGTTACCAGCAGCAGCAGTCAAGATCTTTTAATACTAGAAACATGTCACTTGTATTTCTCAATTAACATAAAACAGTTAGTTGCTCATGTGCTGTGACATAAATGATATCCGTCCCCTTTCTCCATCCCCAACCCAAAACTTTGAACATTCAAAGTATGAATAGATGCTGTGCCACAATATCAAATAAATAAATAAGTGAAATAAAACTAAACAGATACTTTATTTATAAGTTTCTGTTAGCAGACTGCACGCCACACAATCTTTTCTGTTTGCCGCATGCTCTTTTCTGTTTGATGCCCTGCAAATGACCAGCGTACTGTCCACCATGGTTACTTCTTGCTTTATACTCAGTGATGCTGCGATAATCACAGGCTTCCTGGTGACCCTAAACTGAGTGGATTAAATTTATCCCTGAACACTTGCAGGCTTAAATGCCTACTTTTAGTCAGTTATTGTCACTTGATTGCACGCTATGCACATCCTTAATTTATCCCTCATTTGTCATCACTGGATTTCCGGAACACACATGTACACAATGATACCAACCACAGCAGGCCATATGCTTTACATAATAACGGGATTAATAATTTTGCAAAATAATGCAATAATCATTGTGACATAACACAAAACATTTGCAAAAAAAACTCACTTCTTCTGTGAAATAACACAATACTTTTGTAAAATAACATGTTTTGTTTTGAGTGGCAAGAATATGGTTCCATGAAAATGTCCCGAATGAAGAAGTTCCAACAGAAAGTTTTGTTGTTGTTGAAGCAAGCATCAGCACTGCTACAGTGAGCAAGCTGGCTATTCTACTCTACAAAAATGCATTTCTATTTATCATAAATTGTGTTAGTTCTGTACAACTCTTGTTGGGAGTATAAGGTGGCATGGCTTTAGCTTGATGATTGCATGTTGTCACACACGGCCGGGGTCCTTGTCCAGCCAAGACACCTCTTCACTGAGGGGACCTAGGGAGCAAACATGGACAGAACAATACCTCCACCGGGACGCTAGATGGCAGCCCCCATGGGTGGCAGTAGTGCCTCAGATTCCTGCAGGGCTCCATGGGAGATGGAGTTCTCTACAACCCTGTTGGGATCCGGGGGTGCCACCAGGAGGTGCAGCAGTTTGTTCCTGAGCCCGTGTGGGCGTTTCTTCCGCCATACCCGGAAGTGCAGCCGGAAATAGGTCATCAAACACCTGGAGCACTTCCGGGTGGGCTATAAAAGGAGCCAGCAACCACCACTCCGAGAGCCAAAGTCGGGAAGAGAAGAACTAAGCTTGCTGGAGAGGAGTGGAGGAGAAAGAAGGAGAAAGTAAAGTATTGTTTAGAGGTGAATTGTGCTTTGGACTGTGTTGTTGGCTCCTGGAGTTGGAGAAGACATTCCACACGAGTGAAGAAAAATAAAAAGCATGTTTGTTTTTATAAGTGTGTTTCCCGTATGTGTCTGTGTCAGGTTAAGCGCTGGTATAGTGCCATCGTTGTCACAATGTCCATGTATAATGTGACTTGCTCATTTAAGGTGTGTTCATTCTAAATGATATTATTCTACATACAGTAGCTAATTGTATATTCCACAGTACCAAAGTAAGATTTCAGAGATCAGTCAGCAATGCAGCACTTACAGGCTGCCCAGATTACCATGGGGTATTTTACATGCTGCGTATAAATAACCATCATATTGAAAAATAAAAGACAAAATGTCCTTCTTAAGTGTTCAGACTTTTGTTACCTTTAGGGTTCCCGGTCCAAAGTCTGTTAAATAGTCCAAAGAGTCTTGTGTAAAATGGAGAACTACAGGCAAATTGTCCAGAGGACAGTTACCATTATAGTAACAGTCATATTCATAGTTATCAAGGCAGTCTCCACAAGAGCTGTAGAGTTTATATCCCAGTTTAAATCCAGAATAATTGTTCATTGTGTTCTTCAGTGCAGACTCAAGTGCGGTGAACACTGTATACATAAATGAGCTGTTTAAAAAAGAAAACAAGAGGTCAGCAGTGGGTATGAAATGTAAACAGTTAAATTAAATATAAGATAAATTACACTGAAATAATCACTTGGGGAAGACATCCATGTATGCATTTTCTTAGTATACTTTTACTTTTACAGGATCATGTGGTGTTGGAAGTCAATCCAAGCAACTTCATTTTGACCTACACTTTGGTGTGGGGGGGGGGTTGTGCATCAGATCTGGGCATCACCATGTACTGTACATTCACAATGGAACATGCAATCCCTTTTGAAAATTTCAGTACTTACTCAGCATTGTCTTGTTCTGTGCAAACTTGAAACAACCCCACAACGTACAGGTCACCATCATTCTCTGACACACATGGCAGGCTTACTAGTGCTAGGCTCCTCCAAAAACCTCCCAGGATCAAGAAAACACAAATGGTCGGAACATCTTGCATTTTTAAAAATTCCCCTAAAATCAAAGTTAAAATGACAAATGAATGAGATCAGCCAAATTGAAATTACCACTTACACTCATATGAGCAACATTGGACACCAGATCACTAGTGCAAGGTGATTATTAATATTGATTAATCCATTTTCTGAACTTGCTGTCTCTCACTCAGCCTTAACTTTTCTATTAAATTTGAACATCAGCTTGTTATGATATTTCAAACAGGCGTAAATTTCCTCATGGAGACCATGAAAGGATAATAATAATAGTAATAGACGACATGTTGAAAGATTTTTGTTGTACCAGCTGCCATACCACATGCACTTCAGAAGAGGTCATCCACCATGATTGGACCCAACTAGTGCTTGGATGAAAGACCAACCAGGAAAAGCTTAGGTTGTTGCTAAAAGAGGTGTCGGTGAGGCCTTTTTGAATGTGGATGTCAATGCCCCAGTTCATTGATGGGGACACGGTGCTGTAAGAATGGTGCCATCCCTTGGATAAGATGAAAAATTGAGGTCCTGAATCTCTGTGGTTATAAAAGATCCCTGGGCATCCCTCTTAAAGAGTAAGGTGTATCCCAATGTCCACGCTAAATTGCCCTCCTTGGCCTACTCATTTTTGCTCATGTCACACACGTGCACATGGGAGGCAGTAAAAGGGCATGACTGAGGTTAATTCCACACCAGACCAGGGGGTGACAGAGTGTACTGACCCTTTCCCTTTTTCCACTGCAGACTGATTATGGGAAGTTCTGCTTGGTTCTGAGGACCCCTCTTCCGTTTCCACCTCTGATGACGTCACTTCCATTTCTGGCCATGATAATGTCACTTTCGGTTCTGGCCCTAATGGGATCACTTCCTGTCCTCTCTATCTTTGCCTCATCAAGGCAGTTCTTTTCTGGACTCAAATCTGTACTCAATTGTACACAACACTTAAATCTGTTGCAGGCAGGAAACAATATACTGGTGGCGACCCCAACTGTTTTTGTGGCTCACTTGTCTCTTTTTTGACACTCCCTAATCATTCCTTGTCTCTAATTGTCTCTCTCTCTTTCATCCCTTCACCATCTAACAGCTAATGTGTGGTGGGCGTACTGATATAATAATTGCTACTGTTGCATCATTCAAGTGGACACTACACATTAGTGGTGGATGGCACCTCACTGACTAAGACAAGTGCTTTGAGTAGTAAGCAAAGTGCTATACAACTGTAAAGAATTATTATTATTATTATATCCACTACTAAATGGAGTAGAAGTCTGACATATTAGTAGCAGCAAATAGCAGGAGATAATCTAATGAAACATTTCAAATTTCCTTTGAAATAAACATCAATCAGAGAGTTTAAAAGATGTGGCATGAAAGTCAGCATTTAAGCCTAACTGATCTGTCAATGCCACCATTTATTCAGCTTTAAATTGTTAAGTACTGAACTCTTAGTGGATAAAACTAAAGGTCATAGTTCTTTAATTTCCCCCTAATTTAATGTTGCATATAGGAATCATAGCAAGAGATTATGGAATGTGTTTACTGAGTTTTCTGAGGTGTGTCTGTCTATTAAATAACGAGACTGTGTTTCTGTCTCTTAAACAAAGCAATGAGAACTGATTATGAGCACTTGCCATGCAGGTTTAAACCTGTCCAAACTGGCATGACAAACGACAACACTCTCTGCTGTGTAGTTGATTGTCAGTCACCATTTAATTCAGTTGTGTTTCCCTTTCTGGACTGGAATCATGCTAAGTTTAAAAGTTGAGCAATGTGGCAAATTGAAATTTTTAGTAAACTTAGGGTCAAATCAATCTTTTCAAATGCTTATTGAGGCTTACGGGGAAGTCTGCATGTCTGGTACACATGTGTTTTTCCTAAATTGAAATCGGAACTTAAAGGAACACAATTTGAGTAAATGGATGCAGTAAAGAAGTAAAGAAGAAAATGTCAGATGTCTTGAAACAGCTGACAGAAACTGATCTGCTCCATGCCCTCGACCAGTGGAAACCAACACTGCATCGGTGCATAATTGCAAAAGGGGAATATATTGAAGGGGACAAGCATTAGAATTATTATATAAATAAAAGGGAGTTATTGTATCAGTCATGTTATTTAATAGGCAGACCTTATATGTGCTTTATTACCTGGTTATTCACAGAAACCCAGTTTCAAAAATGCCATATAAACTCTTATTCTGCTTAGGAAACTAGGCTATTGGTCTCTGTGAAGCCGGGTTAACACACCAAGACTACTCTACGAGTAACCCAGTTATTTGGCCATGTAAGCCCATAACTGGGTTACAGTTAAGGATACAGCAGTCTGTACATGACTTTGTTACGCACACGTATCCTGCCGCCACAACTTGTAAACAATCTGAAGTATCCAAAAAGATGCATTTCTCTAGGCAAATGTTTGCGCAATTACAATATTCCTTTTTGTGGCTGAAATAATCTGTCTTGATTTCTCAAAAATTGGTGTTGATGCGCTGAATATATAGTGCTAAGCTCAGCAGCAGAATCTCATGAGCAGTATTGAGGGGTAATGAGTTAAAGTAACATTTTATGTTTATAGTATTTGGACTGTACTGTCAATAGATATCTTTATTTCAATCCTCATACACCGCTGCTGGGGGGATTGTTTTGTTTTGGTCAGGCTCTGTCTCCAGGTATGTCAGAGGACTGGGACTTTGTGAAGTGTGGTTTAGCCTCACTTGTGGAGGCAAAATGGGGGTAGGGGAAGAACGAGAACAAACTATTTCTAGTCTATCCTTTAAATCCTTATAATTGTAAGAGCCAATGAACCAATAGACTTCGTGGCAATAACTCCTGGAATAACTGGAAATTAAGGCCAAAGCTGTCTTATGTAATAATGTGCTATCTTAAATTAAGACTACAAAATGTCAACAAAAGTTCACCAAACAGTTTACTTTGTGAGCTGGAATGTTAAAGGTCTCAATCACGAATTAAAGAGGAAGAAAGTATTCTCTCACCTAACAAGACTAAATGCTAAAGTAGTATTTTTAAAGGGACCTACTTGGTAAGCAGGGATCTGGTCCAGCTGCACAGAGACTGGACTGGTCAAATATTCCATTCCAGCTTTACAAAGAAAACTAGAGGTGTGGGAATTTTTATACATAGAACAATCCCATTTGCAGTATCGGATGTAGTATCTGATGCTGAAGGTCAATATGTGATTGTCATGGGTGATTTATTTAACTGTAAAGAAATTTTGATAAATATCTACGCGCCCAATGTGGATGATAAGGACTTCATCCAAAATGTATTTGCATCCATTCCCAATGTGAACACTCATAAAATTATAATGGCTGGTGACTTTAATTGTGTTTTAAATCCAGACCTAGATAGGTCTCCTGCTACAGTGGCGATGACATCTAACACTGCAAAAACAATTACACAGTTTATAACTGATCATAATTTATCAGACCCCTGGAGATTCCTAAACCCAAACTCAAGAGCATATTCCTTCTACTCACTAGTGCATCACTGTTACTCAAGAATTGATTATTTCTTTATAGATAAAAATTTCTTGCCCACAATTAAATCTTGTAAGTACTATGCTATTGTTATCTCCAACCACGTCCCTTTGATCATGGAGCTTAAATCACTATGCCCCATATATTCATCTCGCAAATGGCGTCTTAACCCACTGTTATTAGCAGATGAGAACTGTACAGAGTTTATATCCAAGCAAACTGATTTTTTTAGAGACAAACACATCCTCTGAGACCTCTGCAGGAATCCTCTGGGACACTCTGAAGGCTTTCTTAAGATGACAGATTATTTCATATCTGTCCCACAAAAATAATTTGGAAACCATGAAGGTATCAGAGCTAATCAGTGAAATTACCAGAAGAGATCAAGAACATGCCAGTTGTCCGAATGAGGCACTTCATAGGAAAAGACGGGCTTTGCATTCAGAACTCAACCCTTGACAACAAAAGAATCAGAACAACTCACTTTTAAATCACAACATCATTACCAACACAGACAGAGACAAAATCATTGACCATAAAAATATGATGCACACATTTAGAGACAACTATAAACACAACTTAACGTTGGATGCATTACAGAAACCACAACTAGATGCTCTCAGTGCAGAAGAATTGGACAAACTTCTGGCACTATCAGAATAACTAGATGCTTTGAACTCACTTCAGAGCGGGAAAGCAACAGGTTCTGATGGTTACCCTGCCAAATTTTATAAACAATTCTCAATTAAGCTAGCTCCCCTTTTATTAGCAACATTTACAGAAGCTAGAGACAATAAAATTATACCTCAAACTTTTCACCAAGCATTAATTACCATGTTTCCTCAGCAAATTAAGTACTTATTACAATGTATATCATACAGAACAATCTCACTTCTGAATAACGATGTTAAGATACTATCCAAAGTCCTTGCCAGTAGGTTTGAGAAAGTTCTTCCTTTGGTAATATCACAAGACCAAACTGGATTTATTAAAGGCAGAAACTTAGCTTCCAATCTTCAATGCCTGTCTAATGTAATATATTCACCCACAAAGTCTAACACTCCGGAGTGTGTTGACCACTTTTGTCTTTGGATAAATGCATCTGCTAAGCAAATAAATGTAAATCTGCAGACAGAGGGAGGTCCTCCAACTGCTACTTAATGGTGGCCGTGTCCCCTGAGCCTCTACATAAACCAGACATGGTCAATAGCTGAATATATTGAAATGTGCATAAAAAACATATACTGCCTATACAAAACAAATAATGCACAAAATACTCAAAACATAACATACTTGGAGATCTTAAACATAATATACAAAATAATATTCAAATACCAAACAAAACTGTAAATTAGAAGAAAACATACTTAAGCCAGGGAAGAAATCCTAGCTAAACTCTAATATAAAGGCCAGCATGTGACTTTCTAATTTGTCCAAGTTTCTGGATCAAACCTAAAAAGCTTGGGAAAGAAGATCATAACCTGCTTCAGCCTCACTACAAACCAAGAGTGAGGGAGCTACCTGCAACCACACGCTCATTCAGGAAGTGGTCTCCTGAAGCAGAGCAGGCTCTGAAGGAATGCTTTGGAACTATGGACTGGGATATCCTGTAGGGATCACATAGTGAGAACATTGAGGAGGTTGTTGACTGCACTACTGACTAGATCAACTTCTGTATGGACATTGTAGTTCCAGTAAGAACAGTATGCTGCTATGCAAACAACAAGCCATGTATTAGAAGTGACATCAAGGGCCTTTTGAACCAGAAGAAAAGGGCTTTTAAAGGCGGTGATCAGCATGAGCTCAAGCGCGTGCAGAAGGAACTCAGAGTCCACCTCAGGGCGGCGAAGGAGCAGTACAGGAGAAAGCTGGAGCGGAAGTTGCAGAATAACAGCATGAAGGAAGTGTGGGATGGGAATGAAGATCATCACTGGCTGCAGCTCGAAGCGGGGTGCCACCATTGAGAGAAACGTGAAGAGAGCAAACCAAATGAACAACGTCTTTAACAGGTTTGAGCACCCTAACCCATTCGCACCTCGGAGTACTGCACCCTCCACACATCCTTCTGCTGATACCAGCATAGGAGAGACATCCCCACCCACAATTACAACAGCGCAGGTGAGCAGAGAGCTGAGGAGACTTCGTGCCAGCAAAGCAGCGGGTCCAGATGGAGTATCGCCATGACTGCTGAAGGCCTGTGCATTGGAGCTGGGGAATCCCCTACAGTGCATCTTCAACCTGAGCCTGGAACAGGGGAGAGTCCCGAGGCTTTGAAAAACATCTTGTATCACCCCAGTCCCAAAGGTATCACATCCTAGTGAGCTGAACGACTTCCGGCCTGTCGCCCTGATGTCACATGTGATGAAGACCATGGAGTGGCTGCTGCTTCACCACCTGAGGCCACAGGTACACCACACCCTCGACCCTCTGCAGTTCGCATACCAGGAGAAGGTGGGAGCGGAAGATGCCATCATCTATATGCTACACCGATCCCTCTCCCACTTGGACAGAGGCAGTGGTGCTGTAAGAATTATGTTTCTAGACTTCTCTAGCGCCTTCAAAATCATCCAACCTCTGCTCCTTAGGGACAAGCTGACAGAAATGGGAGTAGATTCATACCTAGTGGCATGGATCGTGGACTATCTTACAAACAGACCTCATTATGTGCGACTCGGGAACTGCAGGTCTGACATTGTGGTCAGCAACACAGGAGCACCACAGGGGACTGTACTTTCTCCGGTCCTGTTCAACCTATATACATCGGACTTCCAATATAACTCGGAGTCCTGCCACGTGCAAAAATTTGCTGACGACACTGCTATCGTGGGCTGCATCAGGAGTGGACAGGAGGAGGAGTATAGGAACCTCATCAAGGACTTTGTTAAATGGTGCGACTCAAACCACCTACACCTAAACACCAGCAAAACCAAGGAGCTGGTGGTGGATTTTAGGAGGCCCAGGCCCCTCCTGGACCCGACCCCATGATCATCAGAGGTGACTGTGTGCAGAGGGTACAGACCTATAAATACCTGGGAGTGCAGCTGGATAATAAATTAGACTGGACTGCCAATACTGATTCTCTGTGCAAGAGAGGACAGAGCCGGCTATACTTCCTTAGAAGACTGGCGTCCTTCAACATCTGCAATAAGATGCTGCAGATGTTCTATCAGACGGTTGTGGTGAGTGCCCTCTTCTACGTGGTGGTGTGCTGGGGAGGCAGCATAAAGAAGAGGAACGTCTCACGCCTGGATAAATTGGTGAGGAAGGCAGGCTCTATTGTGGGCATGGAGCTGGACAGTTTGACATCTGTGGCAGAGCGACGGGCGCTGAGCAGACTCCACTGCATCCACTAAACAGTATCATCTCCAGACAGAGAAGCAGCTTCAGCGACAGACTGCTGTCAATGTCCTGCTCCACTGACAGACTGAGGAGATTGTTCCTCCCCCACACTATGCGACTCTTCAATTCCACCTGGGGGTGTAAACGTTAACATTATTCAAAGTTATTGTCTGTTTTTACCTACATTTTTATTACTCTTTAATATAGTTCTTTTTTGTATCAGTATGCTGCTGCTGGAGTATGTGAATTTCCCCTTGGGATTAATAAAGTATCTATCTATCTATCTATCTATCTATCTATCTATCTATCTATCTATCTATCTATCTATCTATCTATCTATCTATCTATCTATCTATCTATCTATCTATCTATCTATCTATCTATCTATCTATCTATCTAGCATTGAGTTCTTTTGTTCTTAGCTTGGATTTTTGTTATAAACCTTTTTCTGTCTCTTTTGCCATGATATTCAAATTCTGTTCCAGCTTAGTTCACCTGTAAATTTTTCATTTTGACTGTCTCTTTTTTGGAATTTTAACTAATGTTTTTGTCACACAATTCTTGCTCTCGCTCTCCTGGTTTTTACCTTAGATAGTTTCTTTCATCTCACACATCTCCTGATTCAATTTCTCTCTTTGTATGGATGCTATCTATTGCAGTATGAATGTAAATTAAGAGGTGACATTATTGAAGAGTTTAAAATTACTGAAGTAATTAGAATGGTGGGTCCCAGCCATGCTTTAAAAAAAGGTCTCTAACAAGAGCATAGGGACACAAATGGAAATGCATTGAGAGCAAATTTTGAACAAACATTAGGAAGTTTTTCTTCACAATGAAAACTATAGACACATGGGATAAATTAGCAAGTAAAGTAGATAGACAGTTAGAGACCATAAAACCCTGACTTGATGTTATTTTTGAGAAATTAGGTGAATAGGATTGGCAAGCTTGTTGGGCCAATCAGCTGATCAAACTTGTTCTAATGTTCATATAATAGAACTGAATGGTGAAACCTAATCAGTCTGCAATTAAATATCAGGAGAACAAAAAAAGTTGTGAACCTTAAGTTTTCAAACACACACACACCTTTATATGTCAATGGCCAGGGTGTAGAAGGAGTGCAGAATTTCAAGCTTCTGAGCAGCACACTTTCCGGCACTTGATATCATAGAAGGTCAACCCAAGTGATTGGTAACAGCAGTTAGTGGAGCAACAGAGAGGTGTCATGTTCAGTCTGGTTTAAGTGGATGCATGTGTACTGGTAAAACTACAGTAGACAGGATTTCAATAAATAAACCTGTATTTTAAGAAATATCTGCCAAAAACACTACAAGTAACTAGAGGTACAATAATAATACACATTTATAATCCATTTCAGGCATTGACAATACAGTCAAGATGGTGGAAAAGCACAACCTTCATTAGTTTTACATTTGACGCACAGACATGCTAATTGGCTTGCCAAATATAAGGTTACTGTAGTGATTTCTGTATAAGAGTGTTCAGCCCTTACAGGCATAGTGAAAAGAAGATGAAATGTAAGAAAGAGATCAATCTCTTTTCAAAGCTGAGAAAAAGAGACCATGAATATATTATTTAAAGTGAAGATGAAAAACACTTGCTCTGTGCAGAAACCATTTATTCCTTTAAAATGTCACAAGGAGTCACTGTCTGTCCCAGAAGGACTCCTCACAGTAAGACCAAAATCTGTTATATGACATCCCTCTGAGTATTACTATGAGTAGAGATGATGGACCAGGAACACACCAAAAACGTGGTCAAAAATAACAAGGGGTCAGAACCAAAAGGACAAAGAGATTGAGATTCCAAAATAAAAGAGAAAAAAAAAATCAACGTCCAAAGCGCAAAAGGGACGTTAAAAACCTGACACTAGGGTCTGCTTAAATTGAAACTATTACTAAGTTCTTTGAAAGCTTATGATTAAAGCACCACCATATCAGTGCCATATCCTGTGACATCAATAGTACATCTTAATCGGTCATGTAATCCATGACAGTGCCAGGATTTTATAACAGAGTGGGCCTAAATTTGTCACGGGGAGGCCTAAGGCTGTTTTGTATTAGATAAACTGTATATTCATTAAGAAAAAGTTTAGAAGTCTAATCATACAAACATAAACAGTGGTTGAATGTTTTTTTGTTAGCACAAATATAATCCACTTACAAAAGATGGAGATAAACTGACTGTCCACTTTTTCATAAATACGACATACCAGCTCATCGCAAGGCACAAACACCCAAAAATTATACTTGTTTAATTTTGGCCATTATAGCATTATATAATAGCAAACAGTCAGATTCCTGTTTTGACATTTGTTGTAATTTGTGTGTGCAATTTCCAGTCTCTGAATGCAGAAGTGAAAAAAATAAAAAAATGATAAAATCTAATCTTTCGATGTCCTCTGTTTTAGCCAGAAACTGTTAACTATTGCATCAATGAACCACAGAGCTTCACACTTTACTGGCTGTGACAGATCTGTGACCTGGCTGATCCTCTGGTTGGGTGATTGCAGATTTTCCAGCACACTCGTAGTAGCATAGAGTTTTCACTTGCCACTGGGGCATCACCAAAATTGCCAATGCAGACATCAGATTCTGGTACATTTTACACTTCTGCTTGTTTCCTTTCAGCAATAAAACTTTAACAGTTTGTTCATCTAGACATCATTCACATCTCCCTTCAACAAGACCTACTCCAACAGTAACTAGTGATGGACGATTCATTCCATTTGACTGACCCTTTTCAGAGAATCATACAAATCAATTCAGTGGAGCTCAATAGGAATGCTAAATAACTTCAGTAGGTTACTAGTCGATACCCTCGTGTTAATGTCATGTGTTTGTGTGCTTGTGATTGGTAACATTTTATCAAGGGAGATGTGTATTAAAATGCATGTATGGAGTATAGGGTAATTTTCATTTGAGGAAAAAATAATCCATCCATCCATTTTCCAACACTCTGAATCTGAACACAGGGTTACGGGGGTCTGCTGGAGCCAGTCCCAGCCAACACAGGGCACAAGGCAGGAACAAATCCCGGGCAGGGTGCCAACCCACCGCAGGACACACACAAACACACCCACACACCAAGGCCAATTTAGAATCGCCAATCCACCTAACCTGCATGTCTTTGGACTGTAGGAGGAAACCGGAGCACCCGGAGGAAACCCACGCATACACGGGGAGAACATGCAAACTCCACGCAGGGAGGACCTGGGAAGCGAACCCGGGTCTCCTAACTGCGAGGCAGCAGCGCTACCACTGCACCACTGTGCCGCCCGGAAAAAATAATGGGTGGGGCTACGTCCCCCTGGGCCCTATACTGGCACCGAGCTTGGAATGGATAAATATGTTCCTATGAACTCTTTGTTGATTATTCCTTTGAATTTTCTGGCTAAAAAGGGCCACATGCTTTCTAACTTTTAACTATGGTTTCTGTTTTATTCCTTTTTGTATTGCCTTCTGGTTTACGAACTTTACACATCTCTGAATATGATTTCTCTTGTCTCTGGTATTGTTCAGGCAATGCACTGACTTTGCATACTCTCTGTTTCTCTCTATATATATTTTCATTATGCCAAACTCTGTTTCTGTTGTTTTCATGCCTAGTCTTTCATCCATTGCTTTTTCTCACTGTCTGCTGAGAGACTACTTGTTTTTTTTTGTCTATGTTACTCCTAAACTTTAACATTGCATAATAATTTTTCCATTGGGCCTGAACATTGGGACTCCCCAAGTACCAAGAAAGTGGTGTTAATGTGCTCATGTAGGGATGTGTTACTGCCACAGGACCTGGATAATTGACTTGAGGTAACTCAACAAACCTTGAATCTTGCTTCTTCTTCTTCTTTTGGCTGTTCCCATTAGGGGTTGCCACAGTGGATCATCTTCTTCCATATCTTCCTGTCCTCTCCATCTTGTTCTGCTACACTCATCACCTGCATGTCCTCTCTCACCACATCCATAAAACCTGCTCTTTAGCCTTCCTCTTTTCCTATTACCTGGCAGCTCTATCCTTAGTATCCTTCTCCCAATATACTCATTATCTTGCAATGTATCAGAATATTTTAAAGGAGAACATCCTGTCATCTGTCCATGAATTAAGGTTGAAGTGTAGTAGAGTCATGTAGCAAATTAAAGTTCTAAAATTCAAAAGTACGTCCACAATAGAACGGCAGGTGAAAAGAGTGAAAATTAAATTTTTAGACTGGCCAAGTGAAAGTCCAGACCTAAATCCGAGACAGATGCTGTAGCAGGACCTAAAACACATCATTGATATTTAAAAGCCAACCAATGTTTCTGAGTTAAAGCACTTCAGAGAAAGAGAATGGGCTAAAATTCCTCCACAGAGGCGTGAGAGATTTAATAATGAATTCTAGGTACTGTTTGTTTGCAGTCATTGCAGCTTACCATGGTGGAGCTTATTATTAAGTAAAAGGAGAAATTACTATTCACACAATGGCAGTGGGTGTTGGATAACATTATCCATTCAATAAAATGATGAAAGTAAAAAATTAAAAGGTACCAACACCTAAAATTAGATTGTAGCTGAATACCTGAAAGCATGCAGTGTCAAAATTTTACAATATCAGAGGAAATCAGAAAGGTCAAATACTTTCTCACAGCACAGTTGCATGAAATATTACCAGTTTTTAACTCTTAAATTATGTACTCTTTAAAAATAATGCCTACTAAAGACACCTGATTACTTCTCCTTCATAGCCACCCAACTTCAGAGGACAAGGTGATTAAAGGCAAGTTACTGTTATAGCGACCCTCGTGAAAGATGCTGGAGTAGACAAGGTGGATTATTGTTAAAAACAATCAACACCAGATTCAAGAATTTCATTGAAGAATCAAGTCAGGTCAAGTTGCGGAGCATGCACTGGTACAGTGCGTTACCGCACCCAGTACACAACGAAACAACTCGGTTTCCCAGTTTGCAACCCCCCAGGCAGACACGCGGTCCAGTCCCACCCTACAGAAATTACCCTCTATCTGCCGCAGCCAGATGTTACGTGGGTGACCTCTTGGTCTGGTCCAGCCACTCGGGTCCCCAACAATGCGGATCTTACGAGCCGGATCACCCTCGGGGAAATGTGCCACATGGCCGTAGTGCCGTAACTGACGCTCCCTCACAATGCAGGTAAAGTGCCTCATTCGGGACTCCATGAGCAACCGTTCATTCGACACAAAGTCAAACCAATGGTACCCAAGGATTTTCCGGAGAGACACAGTACCAAATGAGTCGAGTCTTCATCTCAGGTCACTGGATAGCATCCATGTCTCGCAACCATATAGCAAGACAGGGAGCACCAGGACTCTAAAGACTTGGACCTTCGTCCTTTTGCATAGATATCGGGAGTGCCACACACCCCTTTCCAGTGACCTCATGACTCCCTATGCTCTCCCAATCCGTCTACTGACTTGGAGAATGCCTGGAAAAAAATTGTGAGCAGTAAAGTTTAAAATGCCATTACATCAAAACCATGCAGTTTAAAAGCAATGTGACGGGGTGTTTAAAATAAGAAAACCTTGTTATTGACCATACAGAACACCAGATGCTGAGATCTTTGTTTAAAGACTTACTAAATAAATGTCATATGATGATGAATATGCACATTTTTGTATTTTGTATTTGGTTGTTCTACTTTATGTTTTTTGCAAGCAATCCGAATGCAAGCTTTCTGTGACTATCCTGTTTTACGACTTGATCTTATTACCCCTAACATTCTAATATTTCTAAGAGGACACAAGTAACTGTATTTAATTTCTGGCTGTGGGCACTCTGGATCAGACTAGAACTCATCGTCCTCAGGTCCTATGCAGCTTTCAAACTTTATCTTTATGCTTGTCCTTTGTGAATGCTGAGTGACAAAGGACAAGTGTAATATAATATACAGTATAATAGAGTATAATTAATATGATATACAGTATACTGCAATACAATATAATATTTCCCAATGCCTTGCTTCACCTCAGCAGGTGACAGCGCCCCACTGACTTGTTTATTATTCATTCATTAATTTTCTAAGACCACTTACTGGAATACACGATTATGGTAGCAGGAAACTATCTCAGTGACATCGGGCACAAGACAAGAAACCAGCCATAGAATGCCAGGGCACACTCACGCATAAATTTAAAGTCCAAAATAATCATAACCTGCCCATCATGAAAGAACAGAAAGAAGCCAAAGTACAATGGAAACATTCATAATGGTGAAATTAAAAAGTCTAGAACAGAGCATGGGATTTGAATTCAATTTCTTGGAAGCTAAAATGCAATAGCAGTTCACTTAGTGTCTGCATTTATAAATGCCAAAAATTTAAAACACTAGGTTTGACAGCCGGGGAGATTAGAAATCCTGTGAGAAACTCATAGATGTTAAAAAGAATGTGAAAACTTTTTTCTGTTCACGTCTAAAGAATAGAAAACTTTTCTTGTACTACATCAGCATGTAACCACAAAAGTAAGTAAATAATAAACATTAATTCTAAGCTGAAAGATAAAAAGTGTCCCGTATCTTACTACTTTTTACCCACCACACGAAGCTTCAGGATTATAGTTTGTCTTCTTCTTGTTTTCATGTTATTATAATAGAACAAATCAGATCCAGAGGACAGATAAAATGATGGTTACAGATATATTTATTTTTGCTGCTCTGTCCTAATCAGAGTGTTTTATGAGTTTCTCTGCTGAAGAAAACCTTTTTAGTCTTAAGGAAAACTGAAGAAAATGAAACCAATATACAAGAATTGATACTGTTGCAAAGTCCCCTAATTAATACAGGAATAAATATGCAAAGAAATAAATGATTGTTAATGAAATAAACAAGAAACTACACAGAAAGAAGGACGTTATTAACCTTAGCCACTTTGGTTAACAATTATAAAATCCCCAACTTAGTAATTAGATATAAAAAGCCTTTAGAGTGAAACACAAACCGTGAAAGATGTTGTGAGCAGCGTTACTGGAATTCAGTTTTTCAGCAGGATGGCAGAAGCAGCGGCTGCAGGTGTCGGTGTTCTCTCTTCACTGGCTGAGCCAGAGCCTTCTCTTCATAGCGCATGCACTTTTGCATAAATTACAACGATGACCAATTGAGAAAATGCAAGCAGTGAATTGCAGTAAGTGAAATGGTCCTTATCACATTTCATTATGTAAATATTTTCTTGTTCCCTGGGGCAATGAGCTGTTTTATGTACAAAGCTACAGACAATTTTGCTACATGGCTGATGATTCTCAGTCCTTACTTTGCTGTATTTTACACTTAAAGGGGCATTGTAGTATTTAACAGAATCCACTAAAAGAGTTCTAAAATCTTGTAATCTATAATTCTGCAAGGCTGCCTTCAGGACCTCTTCAAATATTGGAACTTCAGGCCAGTTCCCAAACTGCACACTAATGTGCTGAATATTTACAAAATAAACAATCACCCAAAAGTATCGAGCCAACAAGGGTCATGTGCCTAAACAAATCTGTCAATTTAAAGATAACATATATATAATATATATACATATATATATTGTCACAAACTCGAGACAGAGTCATATAAAGGTTTGGGGCAGCCACCCGTATAATCTGGTTTCCCGGCTACAAAGTTGCTTTTCAAAATAATACAGCACTGATGTGCACAAAACCGAGTCCAAACAGAACTGAGGGAATAGGGAAAAGGTGGAAGGGGAAGACAGGAAGTGAAGTCAAAGGGGTCGGGCTCATGTAGGTCTTCTGCCATTGGTGCAAGCCCGGACGTGACATCACAGGGGCCGGAGCCGACAAGGTCTCCTTCCATTGGCTCCCGGAAGTGACGTCAAGAGGAGCAGGTGGAATCTCCCGTGAATGGTCTGCAGGCAAGGGAGGAAAAAGAGTCGGTGCACTCTGCCACCTCCCGGTATGTCTCGGAACTGTCCCTATTCGAGCCCTTTAGCTGCCTCCCATGCGCACGTGTGTGACAATATATATATATATATATATATATATATATATATATATATATATATATATATATATATATATTATATAATCAAATCCTACAACGCGACAAGACTTTTTAGAGATGAGACTTTTTGGAAGAGAGATTTTTTTCAAGTCCCTCGAGACAAGACTTTTGCCTTGAGATTTTTTCAAGTCACGCCCTCCATTTTCAAACAAGACCACAGTCATCTCACCTCTCACCTGTTAATGCTTTTGTCAGACACACTTCCTGCAGCTCTCAGCTCTTATACATTTTAACCTTTAGCTCACTTTAAGCTCCCAATTAAAAAAAGATGTATTATGTCCAAATCTTATTGAAGAATTTCATCACGAAGTGTTATCAACATAGAAAATGAGTACACGGGCAATCCTAACACTGAGATACGAGGAAGTCAAACGAATTAACGCCAAAAATGTCAATCAGTTACACGGCAAATTGGTTAAATGAGTATCAATAGACTAGGCCGAAACAGTTGGTGGTAATCATGCAGAAGATGAAAATAACAACTTAGAATATCCTGAAGAATATCTAAAAGTTTTAACAATGTCCGGTCATCCAATGGCCGAATTACTGTAGAAAGAAGGATGTATCCAAGAAAGGTAATTTAGTACATCTTCCATGGATAACATTACATAATTAAGGAGATCTTGATATGCCATTTGTATTAAAACATTTACAGTTTCCTGTTAGAATAACTTTTGCAAAGCCAATTAACAAATCTCAGAGCCAAGCATTCGAAAAAGTCGTTTTACTTAATAGAGTGAAAGAAACAACATTCAGTCACGGGCAGTTTTACGTCATGTTGATGCAAATATAACAATTCCCATGAAAATTACAATCTGTTTAAATTGTACATCCACATCCCCATACACGAGTGGCAGAACCACAAAGAGGCTAGCGCATAGCGCAGGCAGGGGGGTTGGTGAGCGAAGCAAGCAGAGGGTGAATCCCCCTAATATATATATATATATGTAGTGTGATAGACGGCCAGGAACCCTGCACCGCCGGAACACATGGAGGAAGGACGGACCGGGAGAGTGGCACTTCTCTTCCTTGGGTGCCTGGACAGTCCTAGAGTCCTGGAGGACAGCACTTCCGCCACACCAGGAAGTGCTGTTGGACCAGGGATGGTGTACGCCCGGAGTGCTTCCGGGTGCAAGGGCAGCACTTCCGCCACACTGGGGAGTGCTGCCGGAAGTTTGTCATCGTGCACCTGGAGCACATCCAGGGCAGGATAAAAGGGGCCGCCTCACTCCATTCGGGGAGCCGGAGTCGGGCGGAAGAGGACAGAGCTTGAGAGACAGGAGTGGAGGCGGCCGAAGGAACTAGGACTGAGCAAACTGTAAATATTGTATATAGTGTGTTGTAAATAAACGTGTGTGTGGTGGACATTCCAGTGTCATGTCTGTCTGTGGTCGGGCAATCTTTTACAGTAGATACATTGCATGATGCTCCTGAGCATATCATCACTGATGTTACCTGGGGTCAACAGATGTTTTAGATCTTTCAACATCAGACAACTTCACCCAGGTGACTCAACCATGGTTGATCAGGCAGTCTTGTTCTGATTTATAGCCATCTTGAGGCCCTTCCTGCTGTCTTTGTGATGTTCTTGATGGATCTTCTGTTCTCTCAAATGATGCACTGAGGGCTCTATAGAGTGATTGTCCTACAAAGCCCTTGTAAACCAGTCTTGATGGGCATATATCTTGCCTTCCAGCCCAGTCTGCAGCAGTCCTCTTTCTTGGCTTTCTTCTTCTCATGGGCATCCTGCGATTGGTCCTCCCCTGGGACTGTCATTTCCAAAAGAATGATGAACTTCATTGTTCTGAGACAATGTGGATGTTTGGCGGAGGTGATGTGCTGTTGTAATTACATCCACTTCTCCAAATCCTCAGAGAGCTGCCAGTTACAACAATTGCCAGGTCTCCAACTTGCTTCTTGTTTCTTGCTTGTGGCTACTCTCCAGCCTCCTCAAAGTTGCATTTATTTGTCTGTGAGGTTAAACTTGTTCTTAGTCTTCTCTTAATTCCCATGTAGATAGCTTCTACATTGAGTTCAGCAGCCGATTATGGTGTCAAGTGTACTGACCATGCCAAAGAGTTTTTGAGCAGTAGCTCAAGATGTGCTCCAATGGACAGACACCTCTTTGCCCAGCTAATGAGATTAGATGGACTGAGCAAGATATCATAACAGATGATCAGAATAGTGGTGCTGCAAGTAGCATTTGGGGTTTTGGTGTTGTTACTGAGTAGCTCAACAGTGCCCGCAGTGATGATTTAATGGTGTGAAGTGCTACACTCTGGGATCCTTTGACAAAAACAGATAAACAGCAATGCTTGGATGCCACTGGATATGAGGAACCTGCTACATCAAAAGGTAAATTAAACCTGGAACTGAGTAGCAGCAGTATTAAATATTGCACCACCATATCATGTACAAAAATGATGCAAATATATAATGATATGTCAAGTTTTATGATGCATGCCACTTACTTCTCATGTCTTTACTGTAATTCCTTGAATACTTTGACCATGCTCACAAGCAACGTGTATTTCACCCTTCTCATGTATATGCCAGAAAATGCCTAATAACGGGAAAAGCCCAAGCTCTTACTAACTGTACAGACTGTCATATCAACGCACTGTCCAGCTCATACCATTGCCCCACTTCAGTCTTCTCGATTATAAACCTGTCCAATCAGACCTAAATAAAAAAGGAAAAATACAAATGGGTAGAGCATGAGAAGAGCAGGTGTGTTATAGATCACTTTTAAAATGAAATTGAACAACTGATGTGTTAGCGGGCTGCAAAAGAGAAAATGGATGGCCATTCAATTTGAGAGCCTAGTGGTGTAACAAAAAAAATAAATAAATACAGAGAAGCAAAAAACATTGTTATGCCAAAAAGTATAGCAACCTGACATTTGCAAACTCAAAAATAAAGTTATAAATAAGTAAATGATAATCTGAAAAGGCCATAAATACCACAGTTGAGAGTAATAAGAGTGACCTAACAGCAGCTTTGCACGGCACAATGACACCAACGTAGATGTGAACGACAACCTGGAAGACAGTGAGATCACTACAGGAGAAACGACGCACCAAACAAAGCCATACCTGAATAAAGAAATCCTTACATGATCATTTTTTAAACTTGGTTCAAATATAGAACCCATAACATTCCATTGTGTATCACCTTTTTACCACAAGTGTTATTGTCCTTTTAAAATTGTTTATTAGATGTTTGCTAACTGCGCTGTCAGACGAAAGCTGATTTCTGTAGATGTGATGCTGCATTCACCAATTTGTTTGTTGCATTCATTGTAATATATTCATGAACCACATTTGGTGCCATGGGGGTTCTGAAGGGGAAGGCCCCCAACATGTTTGCCTGCCTCAAAATGATATATTCATATACATTTTAATGCATGTGTTTTACATAATAACAAATATATAAAAAAATAAATAAATAATAAATTTAAAGAGAATAAAATAATACTGTTTGGTGAATAATGTAAAAGATATCATTTTTCTCTGGACAGTAATTCACTGCTATTTTGAAAGTCACAAACTGAGAGTGCAGGACAAAACTGTGACAAAAAATGCATACAATAAAAAATGCTTTCCCATTCAAGGCATTGCCTCGACCGTTACCATCGGGTGTTCTCAATTCGCATTTGCCAGAATGCCTGCAGCTGTTTTCTTCAGCAGTGAAGGCTCTGGTTGCCTATTCCATCTCAGAAACAGTGGGGTAACGTGTAGTAATTTAATTTTGGTGGATGCTTAAAAACAAAAATGACAGGTTCATCTGCGCATTAAAATGTTAAATTACTTTTTACTTGAGATAGCGTTTACGATGCTTCCAAAACAATATATGAGGGACGTTCAAAAAGTTTCCACACTTTTTTTTAACTCTATTAGGAATTTCAAACAATTCAGGCTCTGCATCGGTCTGTCGTAGTGAAAAAGGAGCTGAGCCGCAAGGCGAAGCTCTCAATTTACCAGTCGATCTATGTTCCTACCCTCACCTATGGTCATGAGCTATGGGTAGTGACCAAAAGAACGAGATCGCGAATACAAGCGGCTGAAATGAGTTTCCTCCGCAGGGTGTCTGGGCTTTCCCTTAAAGATAGGGTGAGAAGCTCAGTCATCCGGGAGGGGCTCAGAGTAGAGCCGCTGCTCCTCCGCATCGAGAGGAGTCAGATGAGGTGGCTCGGGCATCTGATCAGGATGCCTCCTGGACGCCTCCCTGGTGAGGTGTTCCAGGCACGTCTAACCGGGAGGAGGTCCCGGGGAAGACCTAGGACACACTGGAGGGACTATGTCTCTCGGCTGGCCTGGAAACGCCTTGGGATTCTCCCGGAAGAGCTAGAAGAAGTGGCCGGGAAGAGGGAAGTCTGGGCATCACTGCTCAAGCTGCTGCCCCCGCGACCCGACCTCGGATAAGCGGAAGAGGATGGATGGATGGATGGATGGAGGAATTTCAAAAACAAATTACATCGCTTTTCTACATAGTCACCTTTGTTTGCAATTGAATTTTCCCAGCGTTGTACCAACTTTTTAATGCCCAATTACTACTCCTCCCACCTTCACCAAAAGTGTGGAAACTGTTTGAACGTCCTTCATATGTCTACCTTAATTGCCACCTATAAAAGTTAATACTGATTAATTAGACTTTGCGAGGCACTGAATATAGATGATACATTGCACACAAAGAACAGTTACATCTTAATTCACATGGGCAGCAGTGTTATTTTTCATTTTATTATATTTTAATATCTTTCTAGTACATGATTGAGTGTTGTGCTTGGGAGGCATATACTGTACCTGATTCATCTCATCTCCCTGCCTCCTGTGTTATGTTAGAGACACATGTTTTTTCCTGTCAGCTGTCATATCTAAATGTGTCTGGCCCCTGTTCATATAAATAAAATCAAATACAATGAAATTAATTTTACAGATTAAAGTAACATACTTTAAACAGTGGCTACGTTACACATGCCACTGGGACAAAACAATGACAAGTCAGTAGATGAAACGTGAGTCGAGAAAACAAACGAAGTCCAAATCAGAAAATCAAGCCATCAAAACCCAAAATGAGATCACAATCAAAGTCAGTACACTGTCAAGGGTTTGTTGTCTAGACTCTGAAACATGAAGTACTAGACATTGTGATTGGCATTTCATCAAGATAATCAATGAATGTACTGCATTGCCAGCTTATAAACCGTCACCCTGATTATGTCACTCACTGTGACTTTCTGAGTCTGCTGCCTAACAAAGCAAACTGCCATTTAAGTAAATTCAAAATGAATAATAATACATTTTTTATCATACCAAAATGCTTAAACAAAATAATTAAATATTTAAACTCTTTATTTTCAGATTTGTGGAAAAAAAAGTCCAGAAAACCAATAGCAATAGCAAAAAATATGTGAAGCCAGGAAAAATACTGCATATAAAGTATAAGACATATCTTCAGGTTTCAAACCTCCTGTTGTAAAATCAAGTTTAATATTGTTCATAGGGCGGAACGGTGGCGCAGTGGGTAGCGCTGCTGCCTCGCAGTTAGGAGACCCAGGCTCACTTCCCGGATTCTTCCTGCGTGGAGTTTCCATGTTCTCCCTGTGTCTGCGTGTGTTTCCTTTGGGTGCTCCGGTTTCCTCCCACAGTCCAAAGACATGCAGGTTAGGTGCATTGGTGATTCTAAATTGTGCTTGGTGTGTGGGTGGGTGTGTGTGTGTGTGTCCTGCGGTGGGCTGGCACCCTGCCCGGGGATTTGTTCCTGCCTTGCGCCCTGTGTTGGCTGGGATTGGCTCCAGCAGATAGATAGATAGATAGATAGATAGATAGATAGATAGATAGATAGATAGATAGATAGATAGATAGATAGATAGATAGATAGATAGATAGATAGATAGATAGATAGATAGATAGATAGATAGATAGATAGATAGATAGATAGATAGATAGGTACTTTATTAATCCCATGGGGAAATTCACATACTCCAGCAGCAGTATACTGATAAAGAAAATATTAAATTAAAGAGAGATAACAATGCAGGTATACAGACAGACAATAACTTTGAATAATGTTAACATTTACCCACCCGGGTGGAACTGAAGAGTCGCATAGTTTGGGGGAGGAACGAACTCCTCAGTCTGCCAGTGGAGCAGGACAGTGATAGCAGTCTGTCGCTAAAGCTGCTCTTCTGTCTGGAGATGATACTGTTTAGTGGATGTAGTGGATTCTCCATGATTGACAGGAGCCTGCTGAGTGCCCGTCTCTCTGCAACAGATGTCAAACTGTCCAGCTCCGTGCCTACAATAGAGCCTGTCTTCCTCACCAGTATGTCCAAGCGTGAGGCGTCCCTCTTCTTTATGCTGCCTCCCCAGCACACCACCGCGTAGAAGAGGGCGCTCGCCACAACCATCTGATAGAACATCTGCAGCATCTTATTGCAGATGTTGAAGGACGCCAGCCTTCTAAGGAAGTATAACCGGCTCTGTCCTTTCTTACAGAAAGCATCAGTATTGGCAGTTCAGTCCAATTTATCATCCAGCTGCACTTCCAGGTATTTATAGGTCTGCACCCTCTGCCTGCGATCACCTCTGATGATACGGGGGTCAATGAGGGGCCTGGTCCTCCTAAAATCCACCACCATCTCCTTGGTTTTGCTGGTGTTCAGGTGTAGGTGGTTTGAGTCGCACCATTTAACAAAGTCCTTGATTAGGTTCCTATACTCCTCCACCTGCCCATTGCTGATGCAACCCACGATAGCAGTGTCATCAGCGAACTTTTGCACGTGGCAGGACTCTGAGTTGTGTTGAAAGTCCGATGTATATAGGCTGAACAGGACCGGAGAAAGTACAGTCCCCTGCGGTGCTCCTGTGTTGCCGACCACAATGTCAAACCTGCAGTTACCGAGACGCACATCCTGAGGTCTGTCTGTAAGGTAGTCCACGATCCATGCCACTAGGTATGAGTCTACTCCCATCTCTGTCAGCTTGTCCCTGAGGAGCAGAGGTTGGATGGTGATTAAGGCGCTAGAGAAGTCCAGAAACATAATTCTTACAGCACCACTGCCTCTGTCCAAGTGGGAGAGGGATCGGTGTAGCATGTAGATGATGGCATCCTCCGCTCCTACCTTCTCCTGGTATATGAACTGCAGAGGGTCGAGGGCGTGACGGATCTAAGGCCTCAGGTGGTGAAGCAGCAGCGCTCCATGGTTTTCATCACATGCGATGTCAGAGCGACGTGGGAGTTGCGCATATTTTGTATATACTTTACAACATTTCTCTGTTTATGTTTTAATATAATATTTTGTATTTATGTTGCAATTCTTTTTTACATTATATGTATTATACTTTCACGGCACATGGTGTGTATTTGGACGTGCCAATGAGTAAGAATAATTTTTAAAATAAAAATTATGTAATAACCATTACATACATTATCAGTGACATATCTGGATACACCTAGAAATTTTCTTCTTTTTGATGGAATTTGGTATTGTTTTGTTTTTATCAAGATACCAATAAATTGATTTTAAAATACAGCTAATGCATCACTGGTGTTTCAAATGGCTATTACTGTTTGAAATGACTGATTTTTAATTTATTGCTCACATATGATTGCAAAGCCCCATTTTCAGAAGACATTCCTTCAGTGCCCCAAACGGCAACTCCTTTAGCTTATCCTTAATTAGTCCTGTGTAATTGATAATTGGTTATTACAGAAACCTAAGTAATTGCATTAGCAGCACTGAAACCTGCTATTCTGCTTATTTGGATTGCAACATACTGACATTCTTAAAGTTCAGTTTTAGGTTAATATTCAAAATAATAATAACAATAATAATATTTAACAAGTCTGTGCAGTCATTTCAGCCAAAAAATGTTGTTTGTTTATTTACTTGGAAACAGACCTGTTTGATTCACATCTATACTTATGAAGAGTCCAAACAATGATCTGAAATTGAAACCTGACTGTCAGGCAAATGAAGGAAACCTCAGATTGATGACATCCTGTTTAGGGCAACAGTAGGATGTAATAATGTTTGCTAACATGGGTGATAAAGTGAAAGCAGCAGATTTTTGGCCATTCCAGTAGCTACTATATTTCTTCAGATACTGCTTCATTCTATAAACTCTGTCAAACTTTTTCTGCATGGAGATCCATCTATCCATCCATCCATTATCCAACCCACTATATCCTAACACAGGGTCACGGGGGTCTGCTGGAGCAAATTCCAGCCAACACAGGGTGCAAGGCACATACACCAAGCACACACTAGGGACAATTTAGAACCGCCAATGCACCTAACCTGCATGTCTTTGGACTGTGGGAGGAAACTTATGCAGACACGGGGAGAACATGCAAACTCCACGCAGGGAGGACTCGGGAAGAGAACCCAGGTATCCTTACTGCGAGGCAGTAGCGCTACCCTCTGTGCCACCGTGCCGCCCTGCGTGGAGATGCTGATTCAAATTTGTAATTATACATGTCTTCCCTGAGTAGCTCATAAACTGTATTGTGATTCATTTTTCATTCATTGTAAAGATAAACAGAGAGCAATGTGGAAAGAACAATGGCTTCAAAAATCCACACACAGAACAAAGTCTTAACCACTGGAATCATTAGATTCTTCTTTCTCTTAACATAAAAAAAAAGAAAAACGATCTTTATAAGATATATCAGAATGGTTTGAATTACCATGAATTAAGCTAAATGCAGCAAAAGATAAAATGAAGATCTAAGAAACATGGCACAGCATCCTGTCCATTTTTGTGTGGTTATGGATTTTTTATCCTTCCTGACTTATTTCTTGAAATTGCTGTTAAAGAAAACTAGAGGATAGGTGGGTGAATGGATCCTGTATTGGTTCGTTTTGGCAAAATATAACAATGTGAGGTTCTTTGTGAGATGTTACACAATTCAAAGATTTTCCTTTAGCATTTCAACATCATAATTCTTCATTAGTTGTGGTAATAATACTTCAAAAACACCTGATATTCTATATGATGTTCCAAAAGGCTATATCCTGGGTCCGCTGCTCTTTTCAATCTGCATGCTTCCATTATGTTAGATTATCTCAAGGCATAACGTGAGCAACCACAGCTATGCTGATGACACACAACTGTATTTATCAATAGCGCCTGATGACCCCGACTCTCTTGGTTCACTGACAAAATGTCTCACTTGTGTTTCTGAATGGATGAGTAGTAATTTTCTCAAACTAAATAAGGAGAAAGCAGAAATCTTATTGATTGACATAAATAAGGGTATTAGAAATAAACTTGATCCATTAGGCTTGAAAGTTAAGACAGAAGGTAAAGAATTTAGGGGTAATTATTGACACTAACCTGAATTTTAAGTCACATATTAATCAGATCACTAGGACACCATTTTTTCACTTAAGAAATATAGCAAAAGTTAGACCCCTTACAACTTTGCAAGATGATGAAAAATTAGTTCACGCTTTTGTTTTTAGTCGACTAGATTACTGTAATGCACTCCTCTCAGGACGACCCAAAAAAGACATAAATCGGTTACAACGAGTGCAGAAAGCAGCTGCTAGAATCTTAACTAGGAAAAAAAAATCCGAGCACATCTCTTCAGTTCTGATGTCACTACATTGGTTACCTGTGTCATTTAGAGTTGACTTTAAAATAGCAGCCTTCTGCTGTTATGCACCTAAAATCTGGAATAGTATACAAATAGAAATTTACCAGGCTAATACTGTGGAGCATTTTAAAAACCTACTAAAAACTTATTAGTTTAACATGGCTTTCTCATAGCTACATTTTAGTGTAACCCTGATATTCTGTGTATGCATTTAATTATCTTTTTCTTTCATGGCTCCACAATCCATACTCACCCCTACTTTCTCTGCTGTTCTTTTTCCAGTTTTCTGTGGTGGTGATCTGCGCCTCCACCACCGGATCAAAGCACCGTGATGTCCCTACATTGATGGATTGAAGGCCAGAGGTCCACATGACCGTCATCTTCAAGTTCTTCCACGTGAAGCCTGAAAACCATGAGGACTGATTGAGATCATTTATGTTAGGTAGAATGCCCAGTGTGGGTTGGGTGGTCTCGTGACCTCAGAACCCCTGCAGATTTTGTTTTTTTTTTCTCCAGCCCTCTGGAGTTTTTTTGTTTTTTTTTTTGTTCTCCCTGGTCATCGGACCTTACTTTATTCTTTGTTAATTTGTATTAACTAATTGACAAAGTGTGGCCTAATTTTTATATGTTTTCTTCTTTCTTTATTTTGTAAAGCACTTTGAACTACATCATTTGTATGAAAATGTGTTATGCAAATAAATGTTGTTGTTGTTCAACTTAATTGCCATATGTACTCCATACAATGAAAATCTTATTCTTCGAGTCCTCCAACAATAAACAAGAATACTCAGCAACAGACAAGAATGCACAGCAATAAACAAAAACCCCTCTGGTGCAAAAAAATGCAAAAAACAAAAACAGAAGTAAGAGTACACGTGCAAATAAATGATTCAGTGTAAGCTCTGCGGGTATATGGTCTTACGATGGCCTTCCATCCTCCAAACTCGAGCGAGCCTGCAGTGCTGAGGTGAGGGGCAGTGGATGGGTTTTATTTACAAGCCTGAGGACATAAAGGGTAAAACTGTCTTTTAGCCTTGATGTTCTTTCTGCTATACTCTTACAGCATCTCCCTGATAGTAGCAGTATCAACAGTTCATGTTTTGTCCTCAATAATGTTATGGGCCTTCCTGAGAACTCTGGAACTATAGATGTCCTCTAGTGCAGGGAGTGCTGTTCCAATGTTATTTTGTGCCAATTTTACCACCTGCTGTGGAGTCTTTTGGTCCCATGCCATACTGTCCCCAAACCAGACTGTGATGGAGTAGGTGAGGATACTCTCAATTGTGCATCTGTAGAAGTTGGGATAGAGCTTGGCACGACAAATTTCCTCAGCCTTCTCAGAAAATACAAACCCTGCCTGGCTTTCTCTGCCAGGTCTTTAGAGATCCTTAGAGATGTGGCCATTCTCTCCACCTCAGTCTCTCCAATGTACAGTGGTGAGTGCTGTCCTCTCTTCCTCTGTGTGTCAATAATCAACTCTTTGGTTTTTGCTGGTGTTGAGAAAGAGATTACTGTCCTGACACTACTTCACAACGTCAGCCACCTCCATCTTGTATGCTGACTTATCACCCCCTGGAATTAGTCCAATGATGGTAATATCATCCACAGATTTCATTTTACTTGACCATTACTTCCATGTTCTCAGGGCATGATGTATTCAGCGACTTGTGCTGCTAATTTACAGCTACAGAGACCTGGGTTAAGACCTTGGCCCACTTGTTTGCTTGCATGTTTTTATCATGTCTGTATTGTGTTTCATCAGATATCCTTAAGAAGAGTAGGTTAATGGACATATTGTCTCTAAACTGGCAGGGGTTAGTATTGCCTTGTGCCTGATGATGCCGACATGAGTATTTAGACTCCATGCAAATCTTTACTGAATATTTTTTTACATTTTGATAAAAAGTATTTCTTGTTTAAATATTACAGAAGCTGGACAAACACTCTGCCAAAGAATGAACTTACATAGGTTCCACATTAACTGTTTCAGGGCTGATGTCGACTTTTGTCAAAATTCAGGAGTAGAGGATGGTAATAATCTGTAAACTGCAACAAAACTCACCCTTACGTTATAGTTCAACTCTTTTTGCTAGAAGGAAAGTTACATAGCTTTGTTGATTTTACCTCGATTCCCTATGCATGCATGAGTAGCAAAGAGCAAACAACCTCTAAAATGGCACCGACATCTGGCGAGAGATCAAAGAGAATGTGCAAAGCAAAATACTCCATGGACGTTTTACGTAATTTCGTAGAATAGGACTCTGATTTGTCAGACTCCGAGTTTGATGCAAGTGATATGGAGATGGAGATCAAAAACGAAAGTGAGGCATCAGCATCATCTGATCGATCCCCAAGTGATGAACACTTTCATATAGCTGATACGCCTACAGCACTGTTTGCTTGGGAGGACCACCACTTATGATGACAAGAGGCACAAACCAGATTGCGTCACACTGCGACTGCCACCCACCTACTGTGCGAAGACAGCCAGCCCACCATGCATTCCTGCTGACCATCGAGGTGCCCCCAACGCAGCCACTGCCACCAGAGATGCCAAACATGCGCCAACAGCAGCCACAGCACATAGCAACAGACATTTTATGTTGACTTATGTGTGAAACCATTGCTTTGTGTGTTTTTCAGAAAGCTGTTTTTTGGAAAAAATATTCAGCCCTCAAAGAGTTAAGCATGGCAATAGGGATGTTCCTGTAGCAGCTCACTTCAGCAGCCATGGACGCTGTGAGAAGGACTTTAAAGTCACAGTGCTTATGGCCAACTTCAAGATGCAGCAAGAGAGAAAAGAATGGGAAGGTAAACTCATGCTAAAATGTAATAGATTACAACATGGTTTAAATAGAGACAAGAGTTTTATGGCCAGATATGAGGATTATTTACAGTATATCTCTCTGACTGACCCAGACCACCTTACTACAGATCCACATTGTATGGAAAAACTCATCAAAAACCTCAAAAGAGTTTGTTGGACAGTTATCAAAAGATCTGGAATGTTGTTGTTTTCTTCAACCCTCTAAATGATTCTTGGGCTGGAGATTTCTATTCATTTATTACTTTTCAGTTGTCTCACTTTAAGGATTTCCAGTGCTGTCCCTGTCCTGGTGTCTATATAAACACAGGGAATTCCAGTTTCTGCATTACATCTTTCCTGAAGAAGGGGCCTGGGCTGCTTTAAAAGCCTGCATATTGTAATCTGTTCAGTTAGCCAATCTGTTGATTTTGCTTGACTTCTCATTGCATCCATAATGGCTAACATGGTACATATCCTACTACTACAGAATAGTCAAATAATGTTTGCCTTGATACTTAAGAGAAAATAGTCTATTTAAGTCAACACAAGAAAAAAATGGCAGAGTGAGCAGACATCAGTTACAACTGTGGCTAAGAGAAACCATAAAGAATCTTTCCCTTCATTGCCAACATTCCTTCTGATTAAATCAAGGGCAAAAGGTACATCATTCCTTACCTCATACTTGGTATATAAAAAGGAAGATAAAGCTTTCTGGAAAATTACTGAAGTAAAACTAAAATTTGCTAATAAAATAAATAAAACTGGAAGTGAAAGTGTCTGATACTAAGTGTACTTAACTACAAGTAAGTGAAGGATCTCTCACAGTTTTATATCCATCCAACTGAAACAGAGTTACAGGGAAGCAAGTATCGAGCAGAATGGCAGGTGTGACACTAGAGGATGCTGTCACTCCTCAAACCCACTAGACAAACGTCCAAGACACCAGGTAAAAGCACCAGGAAATATTTTAATTTCTTTTTTCCTCGATATAATGTGCCTTCAAAGCACCACCACCACAATACACAATAAATCAATAATCATTAATACAATTCTTTTCCTCCTCTCCTTCCAGCAGCTCTGTCACACTCCCTCCCAACTCCAGCTCACTTCCTGGGTCTCCACCAGTCCTTTATATAGTTCTTGACCCAGAAGTGCTTCTCTTTTTCTGTTCACATGACTTGTCAGCATTTACAGGTCAGATGGAGAATTACATTTTTCTTCAGCCCGGAAAGTACTTCTGTTCTTCCGTCCCCATGACTTGGGAGTACTTCCGGGCTATATGGGAAACTCTCTGCGTCTCCCTGCAGCTTCACACGGTGGCACCCATGGTACCCAGCAGGGTTGTGAAGCCAAACTCCATCTTCCATGATGCCCCGCGGGAATCCGGGGCACCTCTAAGCTGCAGGGAAAACACCATCTAATGTCCTGGGTGTATCAGCCGGGATGAGCTTCCGGCTGTCCATCACACAGGCTAATTCTTGGGCAGGGCGCTAACCTAATGCAGTGTGAACACACACACATCAGGGGCCAGTTTAATATTACCCATCCACCTAACCCACATGTCTTTGGGTTGCGGGAGGAATCCAGAGCACCCACTGGAAAGCCAATGAAGCTCAGAGAGAACATACAAACTCCACACAGGGGGCACCTGAGACTTGAATTCTGCTTTACTTTTTCCGAGGCAGCAACATTACTATTGTGCTGCACCTGCCACTTTTCATATTCAAACAAAGAAATGTTCTTATAAACCTAAAAAAATCAGCCTCCCTTCTTTTTTGTGTGTGATTTGTATTATGATCATTAAAGTATAAACCAACATAAAGCATTGACATTCAGCGTGTGCAGACATCTTAATAACTGTACCTTAATATAGATGAGTAAGCGACAATAGGAGAGACTTTCTGACTTCTCCTACTTTATGAAGGAGTTATCTGTTTCTGAAAAATCCCAAGTGACTTTTTGCAACATGAACATCTAATTACAATTTATTTAAACGGGAAACCTTCTTAACTGTTCCCTGGCAGCTCAAATGCTCCCCATTTTTATTCAAATAACCCCAAACTACACAAAAAGTAAAAGACTGAATTTAACCATAACATTAGTCATCAAAATAAACTCTAATCTTTATATATAAAACTAGCAAAATAACGCGCTTCGCAGCGGAGAAGTAGTGTGTTAAAGAGGTTATGTAAACATATATATACATAAACATATATACTTATATATACATATCTACATATACACATATCTACATATATACATATACACATCCACATATATATACATATATCAACATATATATACACATACATATACACACATACATACATACACACATATATATATATATATATATATATATATATATATATATATATATATATATATATATATATATATACATACAGACACATATATATACATATACATATTTACATATCTACATATATATACACATATATACATATCTACATACATACACATCTATCTATCTATCTATCTATCTATCTATCTATCTATCTATCTATCTATCTATCTATCTATCTATCTATCTATCTATCTATCTATCTATCTATCTATCTATATATAGTACTAGGGTGTTGTACCGTGTTAGCCATTATGAATGTAGAGAAAAGCCAAGCAAAATGACACCTTTTATTGGCTAACTAGAAAGATTACAATATGCAAGCTTTCGAGGCAACTCAGGCCCCTTCTTCAGGCAAGATGTAATCTATCTATCTATCTATCTATCTATCTATCTATCTATCTATCTATCTATCTATCTATCTATCTATCTATCTATCTATCTATCTATCTATCTATCTATCTATCTATCTATCTATCTATATAAATACATATATATCTCTATCTATCTATCTATCTATCTATCTATCTATCTATCTATCTATCTATCTATCTATCTATCTATCTATCTATCTATCTATCTATCTATCTATCTATCTATCTATCTATCTATCTATCTATCTATCTATCTATATATATACATCCCCGTGCTTTGCAGCGGCGAAGTACTGCTTTTAAATTTTTATTAAGAAGAAAACCTTTTTAAATTGAGTGAAAATATACCAATAAGAATTTGTTAAGGATCTGTTTTTTTGTGAAGCTGACTTCACACAGCCTCTCCGCTGTTTTATAAACGAACGTCATATAAGGTCTTCCTTTTTTGTTGCTTTGCCAACGGAAGCAGCCTTTTTATTTAATCCTGTTTTTACGATTGTTCTGTTTGTATATCACGTTGTCAGTTCAGCACTCCGGTTGTAATATGACCAAGCCGTGCAAGCCCACTCTTGAGAATGCAACGTATAGTTGTACAGGAGAAAAGCAATCTTGCCTGAAATCAATGGCAACCTTTTGTAGGTCTATGAACTTAATTTAAACTTTAGGTTTACACGGTGCTTTCTTTCCGAAGTACCTGCACTCATGAATATGTCTGTATGTGTCAGTCGGTCAAATCCACGCGGTTCGCACCGGCGAAGTTCTGCTTTTAAATTTTTATTAAGAAGAAAAGAAAACCTTTTAAAATTGAGGTAAAATATACCAATAACAGTTTGTTAAGGATCTGTTTTTTTTGTGAAGCTGCCTTCACTCGAGTGATCACTTCGAGCTTTAAGCCTGAGAAATCACCCCGTAAATGCACACGTTTAATTGCACATCTGTTAATATGTATGCTTACAAAGTGTTAAAAGACACTCAACAATTACACAGTATTAAAAGACACTCAACAATTAACGTCATTTACCTTCGTTCCCGCGTTTGACTCGTGCTGTAAATCTCTTCCTTGTTTTCACTTCACATGATTACGTAGGAGGCGTAATACGTGATGACGCGATACGTGACTCCGCCTCCTCCATTAGAGTATATGGACAAAAAACAGGTTCCAGTTATGACCATTACGCGTAGAATTTCGAAAATGAAACCTACCTAACTTTTGTAAGTAAGCTGTAAGGAATGAGCCTGCCAAATTTCAGCCTTCTACCTACACGGGAAGTTGGACAATTAGTGATGAGTGAGTCAGTCAGTCAGTGAGTCAGTCAGTCAGTGAGGGCTTTGCCTTTTATTAATTAGTATAGATAGAAGGTCTGTCTGCCTGTATGTTCCCCATACAATTCTACACCCTTTGTTATGTTATGGGAATTGTTGTCCTCTTTGAAGCTCAGAACTGTGACCCTGAGGGTCTCAGTGGATTTTTCTTAATTCCATTGTGCTACAATTTACACACCAGTGCCACCTGCTACTCAGAGCAAGTGAAACATCCCAACAGACTGAAGCCAGACTAGTAGACAAAATGACCAAAGCTTAACATTACATACCGGGGCAACACCATGTGCTGCTTCCATCTATTGTAATATTAAAAGGGGTATTTTGCACTTTTTGCAAGGGGCGTGCTGGGTGAGTCTTGATGAAGAGTGCAAGTGTAGTACATCACAAGGGGGAATCAAAGGGTTTGCTGTTTAACTTTTGTTTTGTCTGGTTTTCTTCACAGTTTAGCCACTATGAAGCATCTACCTTGAGCTAAGAGGACAAGTCAGATGTAACAGCATTCATGATTATAACCCAGCAAGGACTTACCACAATTCTAGAATCCAACTGGTCCCGCAAAGAACAAATTCTTGGCTTGTGAAAGCAGAGACATTGATAGAGAGGTGGTGTGAATGACAGTTGGAACAGCAAGCAATAACAACAGGGTCTCCTTTAAAAAAATAAATAAAATCTTTGTTTAATCCATTATACTAATATACTCAAGCAATGTAGGGTACTTCGGCTAGTAAAGTTTAATAAAGCTCTTTACTTCAACTTCATCACTTCTAGTTTTGCATTCTGAAGAATGGCCTTTTTGTTTTTTCTTTGTCTTTCCTAATGAGTTCACAATCTGCTTTGGACCTGTGATTCCCAGGATAATGTGAGAAGACATGTGAGCATTACACGTGTCCAGGTGAATAAACCACAGCACATGAACACATAGTATACTTCACCGGACCCTAAGAATCCTTTTTGGAGGAGTGTGTTCAAAAATGGTGGCCTCAACTGAAGAAATAACCGAGACTGGGATTGCACATCTTGTGGTAGAAAATTATGAATGCCCTGATTTAAGCAATAAAACACAGGCAGGAGAAAGCATCAATCGTTATTCTTTATCTAAATCACCGAAGAGACAAAAAGCATCATATTAGTGTTTTTTGCAAAGACAAAATTGTCCTCTGTGCTATATTTATACAATCCATTGATTAGGTCACTATTCTTTAAAAGGAATTCATTACAAATTTACAAAACTTTTAACATGATTGGTTACACCTTGGTGCTAACAGAACATGGCAGATGTTGATACCTTAGATGACCACAATTTAATTGATAGTGCTGTTTGCTTAGGATGTACATGACATTTTAAATGTATTATTTTTATTCTTATTTTAGGAGATGTGTGAATTTCACAAAGAAGAGAAAAGAACAATGGCCTATATATATATTATGGTCCAGCTGGGTACAAAAACAGGAAACAGTATTATAGAAGAAAGGCTATGCCATAAATATAACATTTTTCTCTTAATGGGTCATATAAAATAACAAGAAATACATTTTCATAGTGAATAATAAAATAACAGCATCAGCTTTTAAGCATGAGCCCAGAAGGACATGAGATTCAGACACCCGCCAGGTCCACACATAGAGCAGGGTTCAAATTCAACTCTTACGATCTCCAATATCCAGCCCCTCCCAAAACATCTAACCCCTCCTTAAAACATGCAACCCCGCCCCTTTCTGCAGGTTGCAGTAAGATGGACTTGAAATGAAAAAGTAAATGATCAGGAGTTAACACCAGTGGCACACAATTTAAAATCATCCAAGATTTTTTGTGTAGCTAAAGCAGGGGAAGTCCATATTTTAGGTAATTGATTGAGTAAAGCATTGTGCATATTTGAGTAGCCATTTTGTTTTCTAGTTTAATAGCATGGTAATGAATGTGTCCAGTAAAATATATCAGACTAAAAGTAGCCATTTGCATTTGAAAATGTAGCAAATGAAAAGTAGACATCAAATGTTACATTCAAGTAAAGCAGAGATATTCCCAAAACATACTCAAATACAATAATAAAGTTTTTTCTATGGTGATACTATATAACACTGCTTTACCCCTCACCACTTTTTACATTTGTATACCCCTTGTAAAAGAAGTGTCACTTTTTGTGTTATGCTTTTGGTGCAGCCTTTGATTATTGTGTGCTGAAGTGCATCTGCTTCTCTGTTATGCTAGTTAGTCACAACCAGTCATCCTCAGCAAAGGTTTCATTGGTGATCAGAAAGAAGTCTGCAGGATCTTGTCAAAGTCTTAAAAATTTTAAAGAATAAATGATTGCTGTACAGAAAATGGTTATGGATCACTTTATAAAGTATTTGCCTTTTAGAATAAGTGGTGCTGTGTTATGATGTGACTGACATCACAGTGTCTGCTGAAGTGATGACAGTCGAGTGCTGGGTCTCCAAATTCATATCAGCCTTATAAGCGACATGGCGACAGTACTCATAAGTGACGTGTCTTATCCACTGCTGGCTGTTTCTTTCTGGCCTGAACAGGATGACAAAGACCTTCGGCAGAGTGATGCAGCCAAGAATTCCCCAAGAGGAAAACACGATGGACACCCCAAGTATTACTGTCTGCAGGTCTTTGTTTTGACTCACGATTATAAGAAGTGTGCAGGCCCAGATGGCAAGGAAGACCAGCATACTGAAGGAAATCGATCGGGACTCACTAAATGTGGGGGGAAGAGCATTGCTCTTGATCGCCAATACCCATGAGATCAAACATAGCAAGACAAGGTAGCCAAAAGAAATTAGATACCAATAAATGTTGTTGCAGTCACAGGCCACATTAGTAATTCTTTGTCCTTTTGGAAGATAGGTGGAATGAAGGGGATCAATCAACATCCATGCCAAACAAATGGCTACCTCTCCCAGAGTACCCACTGTGATGATAATAATGTAGAGGTGAAGCTGGAGCTTGCTTGGCCTTCCTGCTGTGTTAGCAAAGGCGATCAAAATTCGGCAGGACCTGGCAAGAATACTGGAGAGGCAGACCGAGAACCCCATAGCTGATAGAGGCAGGCCTATCAGACATGTGTTTTTTGTTGGGGTCACAGCAAATAGGAAAGCACTGGAGAACGCAATAATAAGACCTGCCAGGTAGCAATAGAAGATGTTCCCTCCAGAAGTTTTCACAATGGGGGTCTTGATATGGGTCAAAAAAACTGCCAGAGACCCCAAACATAGGAGGATGCCCAGCGGGGACAGGATGTAGATCAAAACTTCATGGGCGATAGTGAGAGGCAGGCAGTCTGCAAGGATAAAAGGGAACAGAAGAAAGGACATCAGCCACATGAAACGAATGAAGCTCAGCAAAGTCGGGTGTTAAAGTTAGGCTGGCAAGTCTGCTTTCTTATTTGGTTGGAGACTGGGGTTTATATGAAATTAGATGGCTGTATACTCCATGTGAGAGTGTAAAACCAATAACAGACAAAAAAATAATGAACACCTTAGAATTCCAAGTATGTATAGTGGGTATGAGGCAGAAGGGTGGGTCGATAAAGGAAGACCATCATCCATCCTTCCAGTTCAGGTTTGCATTCATAGCCTATTTTTTGTTTTGTAACGGATGAAAAAATAAATGCTTTTAGATATATAAACATAGACCCATACAGGGGAGCCCCCATCCCACATATCATACCAAACGAGGTGAAAATGAGTGAAAGAGGAGAAATCAAATTATGAACCAACACAAACCAGCCATTGACTTGTTGAAGAGCATGCAGCTAATTTTCAATTTTATAGCTGGAAGATTGACTAATCCTGGATTCAGATAGTTCTAGAAGGACACCATTATAGAAAGGAAACCACCAGACTGAAAGAGTAGCAAGGCCAGGAAACTTCCAATGGAAGCTGCAAAGGAAGCAGTCATATGAAACCTTCACTGAATGGGAGAAATGGAAAGTGATGGGCTTGTTGTGACACCACTGAATACAAAGCAGCAAAGCAACCACGGAGAGGCTGCAAGTCTATCACAGAGTGTAATCAAACACAAACACACACACTCTCACACAAATTTGAGTCAACAAGTAATTTAACATGTGCGTCTTTGAAATGAATGATAAAAACAAGCGCTCAGAAGAAAAGCCTGTTCAAACAATGAGAGAAAATGAAAACTTCACACAGGTAAATATCATGGCAGAATTGAAAATCATGGAATCATACCTCTGGAGCTGTAAAGACAGGTACATTTACTCAGACTGCTAATCCTTTATTTTTTGTAGTTTTTGGGATTTTAATTCTATCTGCAGTATGTAATCTTTGTTTTACACAGATGAGTCTTATATTTTCAGTGGTAAATGTTGGATTTCTGCTGAACTCCTATGACACAAGTCTGCTTCTGTGCTAGAGGTGAAATGTTAAGACAAAATATTAATATGTTCAGGTACCAAGGCTAGCCTTGTTATTGTATAGTGTGGCCTGCAGGGGGTGCTCCAGCTGCCCAAGCCTGACACAGACAGACACCAGGCACATGTTCCAAGCACAGCACACATTTATTAAGTGGGAAACATTTCCCTATCATTCCCCACAGCTGCACAGTTCAATAAAGCACTTTACAGCACATAGTACTATCTTTGCCTATTTTCTTCTCTCTCGCTCTCTTTTCCTCTCATTCGCCTCCACTCCTGCTCTAGAAAGCGTTGTCCTCTCCCTCCCGACTCTGGCTCCTGGAACGAAGGCAGACGGCTCCATTTAAGCTGCACCCAGGAGTAAAAAGGTGGCTGGAATCACAGGTGTGGTGAAAGAACAAAGTAGGGCTCTGTAGCTCCCCATGGTTGCTACCACGGAACCCAACAGGGCTGTGGCAGACCCCAATTCCCATGGAGCCCTGTAGGGCTCTGAGGTGATGCTGCAACCCAGGGGGAGGGGGCTGCCATCTAGCTCTCCAGGTGAGTCAGAGCCCTGTGTACATCTGCTTTCCTGGTCCTTCCATTACGACAGCCTCCTGGCTGGGAAAGAGCCCCAGCCGTCTGTCTGTCACAATAGATGAGCAAAGAAATTCATGAGAGTAATTAATTAAGCTCAGTCTGTGGTCTCGTGAACGGGTGCCACATCAAATACTCCCCTTGAATAGCTAAGGACTAATTAATCATTTCCCTGATCAACAAAAATTGTGTATCCTGCTTTGATTATTGTTTTAAATACAGCCATATATGATGCAAGAAGAATGGATTGGGGAGGAAGAACATTAGCTCTTTATCGACATCTCGAATCACACAAGTTTATTCAAGACTTAAGACCTTGAATCCATTGATTTTTATAATAAAATACCTCCTATTTGATAATTGTCTAATTGTCTCTTTTTCTTCCACAATATGTATAATATATAGCATATAGACTGTAGGGGGCACTCTTGAACAAACTCTGAACCCAAATAATGGAAAGATTTTTATTCCAAGAAGTAATAATAACAAGGCTACAGGGTTCTGAAGACTATAATACAAATAATAATGAAAACACAACAAACCCTAAACCCTCCCTGGGCCTACGTAATTTTGGATGGTAATCCTATGAAATCTCTTTCCCACCTAAACAGCATACCTTAAGTTCATGGTGCATTTTGATTGTTAGGTGTATCAAGTTTGCTCAACTAGAGCTGCTAATCTTGTTGCTGGACCATGTCAATATGCATGACTGAAAATCGCTGGGCATGTGAAATGTAGCTGCTGTGTGACAGATTTCCAGTAAGATTGTGCTCCCTACTTTTTCTGATAGCCAATATCATATTGTCTGGGTTAAAAGGTACAGTGAGTCCAGCCTCAGTCTCCACCCTTTTTTTCTTTTTTCATTCTGCTGTGGTGTGTATAATGTGAGACATCAGACAGGCGAGCTCCTCTCCTGTTTTTGTGGTCTATAACACCCGTGTTCCTTATTTCTTGTTGCTACAATCCATGCATTGCACTTTCAGATGAACATTTATTGGTTGTCAGCTCTCATACACACAGAGCCCACCTCTTCGACTAAAGATGAGGCATGTCATGGACTAGTTGGAGTGAGTCACTGGGCAAGTCATACTAGACAACTGGTTTTCAGTGGAGTGTACCTCTGAATTCCTCTGACTCACTAGGATTACATCAATGGAGGCTGTGACTGAAATTTACTGGAAAAGTTGTCTAATGTCTCCTCTGTCTATTTTCTGACCTCCCCTCCTCCTTCTCCTTCAGCATTAGTTGAGCTCCTGCCAACACTAAACCTCCCATCTTCAAGCTGACTGATACACTTTTGGAATAGGCACATTGATGGCCTTGGAATCTCCTGGAAGCAGCCTCTTAGTCCTACCCCTAGAGTCTCCAGGTCTCTCTGCAGTAATCAAAACCATATATTCCTTAAATGGACAGTCTATCTCCATCACACCTGTCTATTATCGTGGAGCCAATTGAGAATTGGAAGACATCTGACCTACACTATGTAATCTTCCACTGTCCTCCATTTTAATTTATGTCCCAGGAGTAACTAGCACCCACTCTCCATCCAACATATTGGGCCATAACACCTTCTTTTGGTGATGAATTTCTGTCACCAGAACTGTTACCATTGCCAGTGCACTTACCACCGTGGTATCTTATGGCCCCACTGCTTTCCTGCACTGCCATGTTTGTTTGGCCATAGCTCATGAATTTGTTAATGGACAGACATTTCTGGTTTCAATCTACTTTGTTTCCTGTCTGCTTAAACAAATCTGTGTCTTTATGTGTATCCCTTATGTCATTCATAATCTGTAAAGTCAGCATTTGTATCTACCAGTGAACTTGTCTCAGCGCTCAGTTCCTGCACTCTGTGAAGAACGCTATATAAAACTTAACGGGAATGAATTGCAGCTGTGGCCCCTACCAAGCCTAATGTCATAATATGCACGTATTTGTAATGTTGATTTTGATGCCACATTAATATCTGTTGTGTTAAAAAATGGACAAAAGTACTGAATATTTTTTAAGGACCAGGAGACAAAGAGTCTTTAGTGGTAATCAACAGGAGAAGTGCTATTCTAGGCAGAGTACTGTGAAAAAGGTGCTAACCACATGTACGATGCTTCTCCCTGCCTATCTACAATAGCTAAATACAGATTTACACTACATGGCCAAAAGCACATAGATACGCCTCCAAGTTATTGAGTTCAGGTGTTTCATCGTTATCAGGTGCATAAACTCAAGCTCACAGCCATGTTGGCAGTAGAATGGGTTGTACTGAAGACCTTTGAGACTTTAAACATGGCATTGTCATAGGATGCCACCTTTGCCACAAGTCAGTATATGTAATTTTTGTTCTGCTGGTCAACTATAAGTGCTATTATTGTGAAGTGGAAAGAGAAACAACAGCTCAGCCACAAGTAGTAGACCACACAAACTCACAGTGTGGCCACCGAATGCTGAAGTGCATATCATGGAAAAATCACCTATCCTGTGTTGCATCACTCATAACACAGTTCCAAACAGCTTCTGGAAGCAACATCAGTACAAGAACTGTGCCTATCAAGCTTCATGAAATGGGTTTCCATGGTCAAACAATTGCACACATACCTAAGATCACAATTTGCAATACCAAGTATCAGCTGGAGTTGCTGTAAAGCATGCCACCATTGAACTATGTAGTAGTGTTCTCTGGAGTGATAAATCATGCTTCACTATCTGGCAGTATGATGTACAAGTCTGGGTTTTTGGTGGATTTCAGGAGAATGCTACCTTCCAGACTGTATAGTGCCTTCTGTAAAAGTTGGTGGATGAGATATAATGGTCTAGGGCTGTTTTTCAGATTTAGACTGGGCCACTTGGATCCAGTAAAACGTACTGTTAATGCTACAGCACACATTTTAGACAATTTCTAGCAATAGTTTGGGAAGGCCCTTTTCTGTTTTAGCATGATGGTGCCCCTATGCATAAAGCCAGGCACATAAAAACATCAAGGAACTCAAGAAGCCTGCAAGGAGACCCGAGATTAAAGCTATTGAACACCTGGAAATACGTTTTGTGGGTCTAGTGGTACGGTATTGAATGCTACAGTATTGCTTGATGGGTGCCAGTGGGAGGAAACACATTGTAGCTGACTCTTGTCACTAGCTGTCACTAAATAATAATAATAATAATTCTTTGCATTTATATGACCAGAGCATGCACAATAATACCAACGGCTGTGAGCAATGTTTGTGCAAAATAACAAACTTTAATACTTTTGCAGCTATTATCAGAAAACACAGAATTCTTTGGCAAAATAAGAAAAGAATTTTAGAGAAAAGCTTCTCTAATAAGGTAGAGAAAAAATGTATATATCAGATCACTAGGACAGCATTTTTTCACTTAAGAAATATAGCAAAAGTTAGACCTCTTATATCATTGAAAGATGCTGAGAAATTAGTTCACGCTTTTGTTTTCAGTTGACTAGATTACTGTAACACACTCCTCTCAGGACTACCCAAAAAAGACATCAATCGATTGCAAATAGTGCAGAATGTAGCTGCTAGAATCTTAACTAGGAAAAGAAAATCCGAGCACATTTCTCCAGTTTTGATGTCACTACACTGGTTACCTGTGTCATTCAGAATTAACTTTAAAACACTGCTTATGATCTATAAAGCCTTAAATAATCTCGCTCCATCTTATATTTCGGAATGTCTTACACCTTACACTCCCAATCGTAACCTTAGATCTTCAAATGAGTGTCTGCTTAGAATTCCAAGAGCTAAACTTAAAAGAAGTGGTGAAGTGGCCTTCTGCTGCTATGCACCTAAAATCTGGAATAGCAGACCGATAGAAATTCACCAGGCTAATACAGTGGAGCACTTTAAAACACTGCTGAAAACACATTACTTTAACATGGCTTTCTCAGAGCTTCCTCTTAGTTTAATCCTGATACTCTGTATATTCAATTAATTATCATTACTATTCATGGTGGCTCCAAAACCACCCTACTCTCTCTTCTGTTCTTTTTCCGGTTTTCTGTGGTGGCGATCTGTGCCACCACCACCTGATCGAAGCACCGTGATGTCCCTACATTTATGGATTAAAGACCAGAAGTCCACATGACTGTCATCATCAAGTCCTTCCATGAGAACCCTGAATACCATGAGGACTGATTGAGGTCATTTATGTTAGGTAGAATGTCTATAGGGGGCTGGGTGGTCTCGTGGCCTCAGAACCCCTGCAGATTTTATTTTTTCTCCAGCCGTCTGGAGTTTTTTTTTGTGGCCATTGGACCTTACTTTTATTCTATGTTAATTAATGTTCTCTTATTTTAATTCTTACTTTGTCTTTTTTTCTCTTTCTTCATCATGTAAAGCACTTTGAGCTACATTATTTGTATGAAAATGTGCTATAGAAATAAATGTTGTTGTTGTTGTATAAAGAAAATATCCAGTATCTTTATTTAATGATAATTTGAAAATAAAAGAAAGCTTAATAATAATAAAGACCTCCTTGTGGTTACTTGTACTTACCCGTCCCATTGCTGAAAGTCCCTTCTGAGCAGTTCTGACACCGACTACAGCAGTCTCCGATCATTTCAATTCTTTCCATGATTTTACAGGATTTAGAACACAAAGATGGGTTTTGCTAAAGAAAAAATCAAATGGAAAATAACACACAGCTTTGATTACTAATTGCCATATTTTATTCTGAACAATAACAATGATGACCAATCACTAGACCTCTCCTTAATGACCCCTGGTGTCTCTGAAGCCCCAGTGCCATTTAAGCAGATGTTGTATTTATGCATCTTCTAGTCCTGGAGTATGTCAGACTTATTGATTGTAGTTGCTGATCTCATCACTGGACTTTGCCAGTTAATGTGACTGAAAATCATGGGCATGTCAAATTTAGTGACTGAATGCCAATCTTCCAACGTGGTTGTGTTCTTCCTTTTTTGCAAAGTCAAAAACATGTTGCCTGACAGAGCTGGTGTTGTACAGAGGGTTAATGGGTACAACAAGTCACTCTGATTCTTGATGATAGTTTGGCCTTATTTTGGAAGTGAGCACAGAATGGTATTTAAATGATTTCTCCTTGCAAGGAGCATACATCCTTAGAATGTGTGCAATGGAGGACAATGACACACTCAAATAAATATAAAAGTGTGAAATCCATTTAGAGCAGCAAGAGAGAAATGATACAAAAGTAGGGCCAACAGAGAACACTTAAATACAAGGGCTGGTGTTTCTCTTTTAAGATAAAAGCTAAATATCTTTACCATCACTGATATCCAAAATTATATTGTTCTGGGAATAAACAATAAAGTGTACTTACAGAAAGAGAGATGTTGTAGCATGTCAAAGTTTTGTGGGTCTTAGTTGCTGCAATTACGTATGCTGTGTAGACATATTCATTTTCAATTGCATTCATAATGTAATCTAGGAGAGCTGATGTTGTGTTCTACAAAAAAAAAAAGAATTAGAGCAGTTTAATATATTTCCATTTCAAACAATAATTTTGCAAGAACCCAAGTTTATAAAACTTTGTGATGTTACAGATTATCAATGTTTATTTTTTTTTTTTAACATTTGTTCACTTTTTAAATCTGATTTTGCAATTACAGGGCCACAGAGGACCCCTTTACACCTGGATTTAACATTTGTTTTGTATGTGGACTGTAGCCAGGTAGGCCTATATTTAATGTCCACATCATGGCCTGATACAGGTTCGCTGTCCACTTACCTGCTTTTATGGAGATTTAAAAACGCACAGCAATTAAAAGATGCACAAGTGAAATGACCTGAGTTGAGGACTGCACAAAGTACACTTGTTTTCTAATGCTGTTGTGTATTTGTAATATTTAGCACTGTCATTATTTTATGTAAAAATGTCTTCTAAGAATGTTTTTGAACTGGTTTGTTTAAAGAAAGATTTTCTGACAATAAAGAATATACCCGAAGTGAAAAGAGTAAAAAGAGACATTGTTTTCAGGGTTTTACTCCCCACCAGAGTCTTTAGACAATTCTGTTAAATGCTATTTCAGAATTTGAAATTTGTTTTTGTGCAGTGGTGTGTAAAGCTGCTGCTTGTGACATCATTTAGAAGTGTTGCTCTTGAACACAGAGTACACTTCAATATTCTATCTATCTATCTATCTATCTATCTATCTATCTATCTATCTATCTATCTATCTATCTATCTATCTATCTATCTATCTATCTATCTATCTATCTATCTATCTATCTATCAGTGGTGGGCCGTCAGGGCCTGCAAGGCCTTCTCTGCTGGCCTAAAAAAATATCTGAATCACAAACTGATGTTAATTATATTTTGTCCATGAATACTTATTAAATAATTCCAAATAGTTTGTCCACTTCCTTTCATAGCTTTCATAGCTCATGGTTGTGTTGCTTCCAGACATGTATTTTCGTATTAAAGCATGTAACCAATCACATTTCAGCCATCATTTGTTGCCAGGCAGGGTCAAAGTCAAAGAAGTCTGCCCGGAGGCCTACACAATCCATTCTGCAGGCCCTCTAACACAAAATAAATGTTGATTAAACTGTTGCTTCAACCAATCAGATTTTGAGTTGGTGTCACTAGGGCCCTCTAGCAAGCGTACGGCAATGTCACCGTATTCAGACCCGTTGATTGGATAGATGGTGTAATAGAAAAATCTGAATGAGAGCATGGGGCAGCTGTACACATTGGTATGTTTGGCGGTGACCATTCCCATGTCCACTGCTTCTGTCGAGCGGATATTTTCAGCCCTAAAGTGAATTAAAACTTATGCCAGAAATACGACAGGGCAGGTTTGACTTTCAGCATTAGCTTCGATGGCGATAGAAAGGGACTTTGTGATGGAACTGAAGCGCACAGATAATCTGTACGACAGAGTAATTGAACTGTTTTTGAGGAAAGAAGGAGGATGGATTTTGTTTACAAATAATCCAAATTTCTGGTGAGTAAAATGTTGCGATTTTCCTAAATAATATTGCAAGTTTATGAGTTATTATTGATGTTTTCTATGTGTGTCGCGGCTGTAGCTACAGTAGAAAGGAACTTGTTCACCCCTGGTTTGTCTATTCAATAAAGGCATTTATTGTGGCTACAGGAGTTATCTATCTGGCGATGCAACGGCTCTTTATACTGTATTTCTGCATATTAAGATGGTTTTTATAACCATACATTAGATTTTGAGGGGCGGGTTGATTCAGACGGAGCACTACTGAAGGCCTAGGTGTGAAATGCACGGTCTGCCACTGCTATCTATCTATCTATCTATCTATCTATCTATCTATCTATCTATCTATCTATCTATCTATCTATCTATCTATCTATCTATCTATCTATCTATCTATCTATCTATCTATCTATCTAAAATCCAACGTCTGTCCACTTTCACAGGAGAACTACTTAACGGATTTAGATTCTGGTTGATTTTGTGACTTCACTCATTGCGCTAAGAATCATAGGTCGCTTGCAGGAACAGTATACTTGCACTAATCTGAGACAGAAGCTGCGGGTAGGGGGGAAGCATGATAACAGGAGTGGAGACCTGGGCAGGGCCCTCCTCGCTGTCCTGTTTCACTTCTACATGGGCAGAACTGCAGGGGATGGCTAGTCTGTTATATAGTGACTTTCATTTCTATCTATCCATCCATCCATCAATTATCCAACCTGCTATATCCTAACTACAGGGTCATGGGGGTCTGGCCAACACAGGGCGCAAGGCAGGAAGCAAACCCTAGGCAGGGTGCCAGGACACCGCAGGGTGCGTGAGCGCACACACACACACACCAAGCACACACTAGGGACAATTTAGGATCACCGATATACCTAACCTGCATGTCTTTGGACTGGGGGAGGAAACCGGAGCACCCGGAGCAAACTCCATGCAGGGAAAACCCAGGAAGCGAACCCAGGTCTCCTTACTGCGAGGCAGCAGCGCCACCCACTGCGCCACCATGCCGCCCCATTTCTATCTATCTACCTATTATGTAGGCCTTTCACATCTATCTATCTATCTATCTATCTATCTATCTATCTATCTATCTACCTACCTAACAATTCTCTGTTTACATTTAAACATTACATTTTGTGTTATGCCAGATTTCTTTTGCATACTATATTTAGTATCATTATAATCAATGTACTGTATATTACACTGGACTCATAAGTGGAAGTATGCTTAATGAGAATAAATTGAATTGACCTGAAGTTTTCGATTTTACTAGTTGTGTCTAGAATTGGGTCCTAGAATCTGGCTATTATTATGCAAACAGAACAAATTAATGAATATATAATGTGTTGCAATTATTATTATTGTTATTATCCAAAATATATTGATTAATTAACTTCATTAAATTATACAAATAAAGTGTCAAAATTAATTCACATTTTCACCTTTGCACAGCAGCGATAGCAACTATGACATTAAAGCATATCATCAGAGGATTTTGGTATAAAATACTTGCACCTTTAAAGATTTAGACACACCTTTCCCTTTGTTTCTCTTGCTGCCTCCTGTGATGGTATTTGTATCCATGCTAAGCACACTGTAATCTCAGTATCTTCTCAGTGATCTCCCTGCACATACTCAGGCTGGGAGTGTTCAGCTCTTTTGTAATCTTCAGGCAGATCATGGCCATGATCCCTTCAACATGGCTGTGCATTTCAGTTACAGCACATTCACTTAATTGGTGTTTCAGAAAAAATTCTAGCCATGTGAACTAACATCACACAAGAACAGCCATTGTCAGAGTTGCAATCTGTGCTGTGTTTTCGATGAGGCCACTCCAAGGTACAACTTAGAACATGGAACTAAATGTCCGGAGACAGATAATGCATGCACTCCAGTGCTAATGACAGCATTCAAAGAGAGGAGTAACAGCACACCACACACCCTCCCCATTCTCACCACTGTATTTGACATGAGGTCGCTCTTATTTTATCACAGATCTCCCATCTTTGTTGCCCACTCCAAGTTTTATTATTTATTACCAATCCTGGTTTTACATTCAGAGCAGTACAGGAGTAAAAATTAAATTAAAAGGTGAAAACATTCTGAACTTCTAATGTGTACTTACGTTTGCCGAGGTGAGTGAGGAGTTGGTCCAGTTCTGACATGTGGACAGGTTTTCCAGACATGTGCTGTTGACAGCTTTATAAAGGATTTGAATGAGACTGTACGTCTGTCTTAGTATACTCCTCTGTAAGTAATATGTATCATTATTGAAATCCCAAGTTTTGTTCTGACATTTTACAGTGACATTCAAGTTGTCTGCAGTTCCTTGGATTTCATATGTTTGATTAGATTGCATCAAATTTACTTTGACTACCTGAGGAAAAACAATACATACAGTAAAGCGTTATCATCAAAAAACAAATTTCAGAAATTTTGGAAGGTTTATAAAATTAAGCTATTGTAGTTAATGTTACAGATTTTCTTGAATGACAGCAATATAGACAGTTTGCAATAATGTTAGATTATTTGTGCAAAGAGGTCACAAAGATAAAAACTAACTGTTGAAAAGTACAGAGCAGAATATTCCAAATTATTGGTGGGTTGGCGATGCCCCTAGTTTGTGTTTCTATGTAAGTACGAGTATTGGGGGAGTTCACCAGAAAATGTCAAATAATAAATGGATAGGTGAATTGGCCTTAGTGTGTGTTTGTGTGTGTGTGCCCGTGTTCGATCCGCAATGGATTGGCGGCCTGTCCAGGGACTGTTCCTGCCTTGTGCCAAATGCTTGATGGGATAGGCTACAGATTTTACCCATGTTCCTGCTCTAGATAAGCAGGTCTGGAAGATTGCTGGGTGGGTATTGATAACAATCCACAAAGAGATGTTATACGCTAAGAGATGTACCTTAAAATACTCCTCAAAGCCATAAGTGTCCTGTAACTCATGGTAGAGCAGAATTGTGCCATTTAGTAGTTGACTGTCCGATGCCAAGTCCTGAAGTGTTTCAAGGCAACAGAAGATTGTTGGTTTTGTTTTGTTTTTTGTGACAGTTAAAAGCTGCTTGAAATCATTTAAATTACCAAAAAACAAAGTGGCATTATCTGGAGATTCCAAAATTTTTTTCCTGATAACATCTTTCTTCTTGGCAAAATTATTGAACACAACTGTCCAGTCATTGCAAAAGTTTGAGCTGTTTTGATTTTCAAACTCGATGTAGTTGTTACAGGATTCGTAAGCATTTCCCACAAGGGTCCATTTTTCTTGAGTAAAAAATGACTCCACTGTGTGTCCAAAAGTGGTTATGTTTGGTTCAAAAGTGACTAATCCATTTTGATTGTACACAATCTGGTGAGGAAAAAAAAAGATAAAAATTAGACTGAGCCTTCTAACTAAGAGTTGGTCCAGAGTTTCTGCTTTAAAGCGTACAGTACATTTGACAGACAATGGAGCCATGGACCCATGCACTTCTCAGGGCATCCACACAGGAGTCTGCAAAGTTCAAAGGACAAGGCCAGAATTGTGCATGAAAATACAGCTCTTGAAAGTTCAGATTCCAGTTATCATCATGCATCTCCTGTAATGAATTTTATATAGCAAGTGTCCATTGGGTTAGGTAAACCTGCTAAACCCAAATAATAGAATGTATTAATGGTGGAAGCCCAATAATACTCAGGCCTGCACTAATAGGCCTCTCCTCAAACTCACAATGTATTGGCTGTTTAACAGCGCCATTACTAACAGAACATTATCAGCACATATTATGTAATATTTCAATCCAAATGCAAAACATTACCAGCATGGATTTCTTTTAGATTTCTTGCAAAATGAAAAACATTATCTATATATATATATATATATATATATATATATATATATACTGTATATATATATATACTGTATATATATTATGGACTGTACGTATATATATTGTGGTGGACAGCCAGGACCCATGCCCAGCCTGGATGCCCCTTTGACACTGGGACCGGGAGAGCAGCCATGGAATGCACACTACGTCCCCCAGAACGTGTGGTGGCAGCCCTCCTGGGTTACATCGGGGCCACAGGAATGGGACTTCAGGGCTCCGTGGCCACCACTGGGAGGAGCTGCACAGCTTAATGAGCCCATGTGGGCTGGAATGCAGCCACACCCGGAAGTGCAGCCTGAATTAGGTTAATTATCATCTGAAGCACTTCCAGGTGGGCTATAAGAAGAAGGCTAATATTTTTTCGAAAAAGCACACAAAGCAATGGTTTCACACATAACTCAACAGGCACTGTTGTGCCTGCTGCCGGCGCCTGTTTGCAGAAGCAACGGCTCGACGGCCAGCAGGAATGCACGGTGGGCTGGCTGCCTGTCTGCCTTTGTGAGACGGGTACACGGGGGTGGCAGTTGCAGTGAGACACAATATGGTTTGTATCTCCTGTCACCGTAAGTGTCTGTCCTCCCAGGCGAACATTGCCATAGGTGCATCAGCTACACGAACGTGTCCAGCACCATGATCAGCTGATGCCGGTACCTCACTTTCGTTATCGATCTACATCTCCAGATCACTTGCATCAAAATCAGAGTCTAACAATCAGAGTCCGATTCAACGATAATATGAAAAATGTCATCCACAGATTATTTTGCTTTGAGCATTCACTTTGGTATCTCTCCACATCCCATTTTAGAAGCTGTTTGCTCTTTGCTACTCACGCACGTAAAGAGAATCAATGTCAAATCAACAAAGCTAACTTTCCTTCTAGCAAAAGCATATCAAAACGTACTGTGACAAGAAGATCACTGATCTCTATCGATCGCTAGTGAGACTGAGGCTTTCAAAATAATAATCGTAATAACAAAAACTGCATTAACGCATGATAAAATAATTGTCAGTATTAATTAATTAATGCATTAATGTGATAATAACGCATTAACTTGCACAGCAGTAATATATATATATATATATATATATATATATATATATATATATATATATATATATATATATATATATATAGTAGGTGCCATGAAGGAAGGACAGATGTCCTAGCTGGGATGGAGGGATTCTTGCCCAGCCAGGAGGCCATAATGTGTGGACTGAGTGAACAGACATACCAGGAGCAGTCATTCCCCCAAATGACAGGGGGCAGTGTTCCTCAAGGCTGAACCCAATTAAGATACCACACAGGGTGGTATGGGAGTTAAACTCCAGAAAAGCAGCCCTTTGGATATCGCCAGAGGATGCTGCCGAGGGATGACTGCCCTGGTTTCCATATGAACCAAAGTGCTCTGGATGACCTGAGCATGATACCGGAAGCAGTTTCTCCATCAGAGTTAAAAGAGAACAAATTAAAAAAAAAAAATATTTGAAACTGGAATTGTGTTGGGCATTACTGTGTCTGACGTTTGGGGCTCATTGCTGCCCCTTGTGGTTACTGTATATATGTAAAATGGAATGTTTCTCGGTCTGTCTGTCTACCTGTCTGTACTTTCCTTATTCAACCCTACACCCTTTGACTAAGCTGGACCAAATATTGTATAGTAGGACCACACAGACAAGAAAGTCTACTTTGGAACCCAAAATTTTGACCCTGAGGTTCCCAGTGATTTTTCTTCCCCCATGTGCCGTAGTTTCACTCCAGTTCCTCCTGCTGGCTCAGACCAAGTGAAACATCCAAACCGTCTAAAGCCAGACTAGCAGACAAAATGACCAGAGCTTTAACATTACTTACTTGAGCCGTGCTGTGTGCAGCTTCTGTCTACTGTAATACAAAAAGGAGTATCATGCAGTTTTGGTGGAGGTTGCTGGGTGAGGCTTGATAAGTAATGGAAGTACAGTGCACCACAAAAGAGAATCAAAGAGTTGTTGATTAACTCCTGTTTTGTTTGCTTTCCTTCATAATTTAAGCACTATGAACCATCCACCTTGCACTAAGACGAGTCAGATATGACAGCAGCGTTCATAGTTACAAACCATCAAGGAATACTGTAATTCATTGGACTAAAAAAGAACTAAATATTTACCCTTAAGAGCAGAGACATTGATAGAGAGGCAGTGTGAATGATGGGTGGGACAGCTAGCAATAACAACAGGGTCAGCATACAAAAAACCAATAAACTTTTCACTTCTTGCCTTAACCCATTGTACAAATATAGCCAAGCAAAGTGTAGTTCAGCAAGTCATCTCATATTTTGTAACACTGCAAACTAAATGCCACAAAATATCCTTAAAACATAATGATAAACAAATCAGGTAAATAACAGGCCCTATCTTACTGTGCTAATTTTTACAGAACCCACATTTGAACTTTCTCAGTTATAAAGTCATTAATGACATCTGCAAAACTCACTTGATGGAGAAAACTGCAAAACCATTCATGCTTTCTTGGTACATAGTTGAGTGTAACTACTTTCTCATGAATTTCAGACTGCTATCTTTAAAAGGACACCATGGAATAAATGAAACCTGGATGAGGTGGGAGACCACTTGGGTCCTGTGATGGACAGTGGGGCACATAATGGCCCATTCGGTTCAAGTCCTTTTATTACGTTCTCACCTTCTGCAGCCCAATGCAGTTGTTGCCACCACTCTTGACAATATTGTTACTGATGGCGCAACTATAAAAAAAAGAATTTCTGTGCACGCCAACTAGCCCAGGGCCCACAGTAAATGTCCCTGTTCCCCATGTCATTACCACACCATGGTCATAAGACATTATTACCTTCAGAGCTCCATTTCCAAACTCTAGTATATAGTCCAGTGTGTCTTGCGTGAGGTGAAGAAGTAAAGGCAGTTCAAACAGAGACCAATATTGTTCATAGAAGCAGGATCCACAGAAAGTGAAGAGCTTGTATCCCACTGTAAATCCAGAATAAGCCACTTCCATGTCTTTTAGTGCAACCTCAAGTGCAGTAACCACTGTATACATGAATGTGCTGTTTTAAAGAAAAGAGAAATCAGCAATGGGTGTAAGAGCTATTCTGGTATGATGTTTTATTATACTGACAAGCTCTGTTAAAAGTTTAAATGAAGGTAAAGATGCCTAACTCAAAAGCATGTCCTATCATAAAACCTTTTGGACCTACTCACTCCAAAGATACCCCCTTATATCTCAGCTCATTATGGTTTTCGGACACAACTGTTGTTTATGTTGTGTCAACAGGCACAGAAATGAATCTGGAGAAACAAAAGGCAGAGGAGTATTTATCTAGAGAGCAGGTTAAAAAAGATACCCAAAATTGCTTTTATTTTACTGTTTTACAGTCTCAGCTCTATAAATGCATGTTAATTCTGTGTGACAACTAGAGGATGCCACCAAGCCCCAAACCCCAGAAACAACTACCAGAGACGCATTCCTGGGTCGATTAAAATCTTTTTTATTTGCTCAAACTGTGTACCTTTTACAGACTTCCTTTTCCAGTTGTCCAGCATAAACAGAACATTCCCCTTCCCTATGCATTACATTGCATTGCATTGCGTTCTCCTCCATGATTCCCAGTCAAGTGTTGCCTTTCGTTTCTCCTGGCTCTGAGTCCCCAGGGGTCTCATGTATAAATGGTGCGTATGCACAAAAATGTTCCACAAGCCCGTTTCCATGCTCAAATCGCGATGTATAAAACCTAAACTTGCCGTAAAGCCACACACATTTTCACGGTAGCTCCAACCCTGGAGTGCGCAAGATCTCTGCTTGGTTTTGCAAACTGGTGGCACTCAGCGTCAAAGCATTGCTACTGTTCCTATGTGGTTTCCCTTTCATTTTTAGATCCACATCCCTGATGCGGCTTTATCATATACACTGAAACTAACTGCATATTGTTTATTAGTTTAATGCATCTGATTGCAATTAATCTGTAACAATATAATGGTCCAGGGAATAGCCAAAGTATTCCAAATACCATAGCTGCTTTAGCGTTGTTACTCTCACTGCACCTTCCTTTTCTTCTTTCAGCTGCTCCCGTTAGGGGTTGCCACAGCGGATCATCTTTTTCCATATTACTCTCACTGCACCATTCGGAGTATTTATATCACTATATCTGAGTGGGGAATCACAGATCTACAGCAGCTGATCGGAAAGAGAATTATCAGTATACAGCATCAAGCACACGCTGCCTCAGCCATTCGCTATTTGAACTGCTCTCATACGACAAACGCGTCAGAGCCATTCCTGCACAGACCTCGCGGTTCAGAAACAGTTTCATCCCAAGAACTATAAATGCACTCAATCAGTCCATCAAGTGCTCCTTGTAGAACTGTTTGTATGTTTGTACTTATAGGTACAATTACCTCACTGTAAACTTGTGATACAGTTATAATATTGCACAACCTGAGGCACTTTATAAAGTGCGTATTTATATATGATGACGATATCATTATTAAGATGAAATACAGCAAAATATGTTTATTATATTATACAGATAAATCTTTAACTTTATTTAAATAATCTATATTGTTAATAATTAAACATGCGAGGACACTGTGCCGCAGTGCTAGCGAGGAGCTGGCGCTCCGTTCGCAGATTGTTCCTGCCTCGTGCTGTATGCTGGAAGGATAGATGGATAGAATAATTAAACATGTACTACGAAGATATTTCAATGTTTCTTAAAAGTTTTGAAGAATCAGTGTTCTAAGTTTACAGATGGCTTAACGTCTATTAAAGAGCTGATTGTGTGGCGATTGGGTATTTGGAGAAAGAAAAGTAAGGACAGGAATTGGGGGTTAGTATGTTTGAAAGAGACAGTACTGCTACAATAAAGTATTTCATCGAAGGTCACGCATGGCGCAGCAAGCATATTGCGTGAGACATGAACAATCACTGCGCCACCGTATTCCCATGTTTAATAACATGCTTTAACTCCTATCATCATGAAAATTACATCACGTATACATCTCAGTATTTTAATTATTCAGAGAGCTGTAATATCACGAATGTAATGGATTCTGTGTCCTGTCAGAGGAAAAGAAAGATAGATAGATAGATAGATAGATAGATAGATAGATAGATAGATAGATAGATAGATAGATAGATAGATAGATAGATAGATAGATAGATAGATAGATAGATAGATAGATAGATAGATAGATAGATAGATAGATAGATAGATACTTTATTAATGAAGATCAAATACAAAACAAAGCATTTAACGTGTTACTTAAGTTACGATGGGATTTGAGAAACTAGTAAATTAAATGATTTTAAGATGAAGTTTATGAAGTTCTACTTTAATGACAACATAAACTACGTGATTAAAATGGAAATTTTGAGATTAAAGTTGACATTTTGTGCTTTTTTCACACTGTGTGCCTTTTTTTTTTTCTCTGTACCCTAATAAGCTTTCATATGACATTCAGACGGTGGGCTACAACTCGCCTTTTCACTGCGACTTTGATATCTGATGACTTTGTGAACTTGAGCTTTCGAGTTTCTCCGACACGCTATGTCACTCGATCAACTTCTTTTTGTTGTTTATACCACTGTTTAAACCAACAAATAGTACGTTTTACCTTGCCTCCTCTTGGTATTCGCTGAAATTCTTCTATTTTTCCCTCCTGCTTTTGCCATTGCCTTTTCACAGAAGGCTGAGCTGAAGGGCTATTTAAATTGATTTGCAAATTCAAAGAGGTGTAATTCTGGGAGGAGTTTGGGGTAGAACAGCAGGCACATGCACGTGCGTTACTTTTCACACTGACCAGGATTTATGTAGCGGAAGAAAGTGGAAGTTGGCGTTCACACAGATTTATGCATCTGGATTTTTTTGTGCGTACGAACATTTCCACTTTTGTGCTTACGCCATGTTATAGTGTGAGTTCTACGCACGCCGTTATACATGAGGCCCCAGGTTAAGTGGAGGGATCTCTTTTAAAGCCCAACCTAAGCGTACTTCTGGTGCACAATCTGTTCAGTCCTTGTACTGTCAAAATTCAACACCTGCCCCTAGCCAGTCCCCACAGAACCTGACAGTACAGCTGCATGAGGCCACAACTCCCATGCTGTCCTGCACGTAAATACCAAAATGTCAACATAAATACAGTAGGAAAGGTATATCAAGTGTCCTCTGCTGTACTGATGCAAATGTAGTACACGCCTTTCACATTTTTTAATGTGAATTTCATTAATTTCATATTAATCACATATTTTATACTATGATATAAATGACAAATTAAACTTCATTAAAAGTTCAAGAAAAAGACATGTTAAAAGAAAAACAAATCAAACTGTTTTCATTTTATGATTTTTACACTTACTCATTGCCTCCATCTGTACAAACTTCAAACATCCCTAAAACATACAAGTCGCCCTCTCTCTCCAACAAGCATGGCAGACCAGCTTGCCCCATGATCCCCAAAGAACATCCCAAGATCAAAAAAACACTAAAGATTGGGATGTGTTGCATTTTCAAAATTTCCCTGAAAAGCAAAGAGTTAAAAAAATTAACATAGTAAGAACTAGACAGATATTAATAGCCTTGAGGTCAAAAAAAGCTAAAATAGATTTCAATTAATGAATGGCTGCTGGCCCTTGGTGCCAGTTTAGGGGAGGTTCCTGCCTTACACGCAATGCTTCTGGGACAGACTCCTGCCATGTGTCACCATGAAATTATTTAAACCGGTTTAATAATGTTGTATTATTATCGATGGCCTTAGTTTTTCTTCCATTTCCAAATATTCCCCTTCTTATATTCAAACCTCTACTTCCCTTAAGGCCATGTCACATTAAACGACTAGTCCATTGACTTTCAGTCGTAGACCATATTTACATAATCTTAGCGAGTCAGAGGCAGTTGCTTAATGTGACATTTCCAGTGACTCAGTCCAACTAGGCCAGGTACAGGTACTCTCATCTTACTCCCAGGATCCCAAAACTTGCATTTTAGGGTAATTGATGGCTGTGAACTGGTCCAGTGTTAATGTCCCATGTGATGGGTTGGTTCCCTGCCTGGCAAAAGATGCTGTCAGATTGGGCTCTCATTCCCTCCACTCTAAAATGGATTAAATGAATTTTCTAATGAATGAATGATAATAAAGTTCAGAATTAGAATTTACATCTATTTTTTTATAACCTGCTTTGTGCATTACAGTTCTTCACTGGGTGCAGAGCACTGGATACACAGCCCAAAGCAACCTTGGCAGGGGTACCAATCTGTGGCAAGACAAACTCATTCACACTTCAAAAACTGCAAAGTTGTCAGTCGCCCTAACCATCAATATCTTTGGAAATTACAGCACGGAGAGAAGAACCACACAAACATGTGGAGAACATGCAGACTACACAGAAACAAAGAACAAGCTAGGAGTAGAACACAGGAGAAAATAAAAACAAAACTGATAGCCATTATGATCAACACTGCACATCCTCTCTGTGACACAGAACTGAGAACATTTAGCCAATGAATTATTCCACAGAAGTGTGTAAAGAAACATGACTAGGGCTCCACTATGGCAATACACCTACATAGTGCTTCACTGTGACTTCCATCTTATCTTTAGCCAAGTCAAAAGTTCTTGTCTTTCTTTGTAATTATTTGTGTATATTAGCGGGAGTTCTTATTTTATTGTTAAAATATTTCTAGAGCTTCTGTAAAAAGCTCAGTTTCCCTCTTGGTACAAATAAAGATATATCTATCTATCTATCTATCTATCTATCTATCTATCTATCTATCTATCTATCTATCTATCTATCTATCTATCTATCTATCTATCTATCTATCTATCTATCTATCTATCACAGCACTAAACTGTACATTGCCAAAATGTACCATCCTAATATCCAAAGATCAATTATGTATTTGCTAACATAACAATTGTGAAAGAAGATTAAAATGTATGCATGGTATAACTTTCAGGTGCATTCATGGACATGCACTCTTAAAACTATTGGTCCTTTAATGGCACTTTACTAGGTTGTGTGGATCCTCACAGCTCCATTGCTTGATAAAGAACCAATTCATTTTGTGAAGGGTTCTTTGCACATTAAATTAGTTCTTTGGGCATTGAAAAGGTTGACAATATGTAGACAAAACAAAAATCTTTAATGCATAGCAGGCTACCTGGCAGGATCCGAACAGTTCAAAAAAACCTGAACTTAGCCTGTGTGATTGTACTCTTTAAGAATCCAATTAAAATCAGAAACCCATCTGAGTTTTAAAACTCTGAATCTATCTATCTATCTATCTATCTATCTATCTATCTATCTATCTATCTATCTATCTATCTATCTATCTATCTATCTATCTATCTATCTATCTATCTATCTATCTATCTATCTATCTATTACTGTATATAGTGCATTTCGTATCTATCTATCTATCTATCTTTACATCTGTCTGTACATGTGTCTATCTCCTTACAGCTGTGATAAAACAACACTTAAATTGTACATCACCATTCCATCCTTATATCAAAAAAATAATCAGGAAACACAGATTAGGTTCTATTAAAGTATTTAAACAGTAGTATAAGCGTATTTGCTAACATAACAATTGCCAAGTACATATTTGTTCACAGAGGGATGCTTGCATAACGTGTTTGTTGTTCTATTTGTCTCTTAATAAGTGACTTTTTGATTTTTTTTTTTCTACTTTTATGGTTCACTTATCTCAAGCAGCAAAGAAGTGTGGGGGTGTATCAGAAAGTCCTGCAAAGACCCTGACTTGTTCTGGAGACCATTTTTAGCCTTCAGGAGTGGTTGTCAACCAAGTAAAAGAAAACAGAGCCAAAGAAAAATATACAAGTTGAAGTGACCCCTCTTGAGGTACATTTAAAGAATGTTTCTCTGTTTTAGATGGACAAGTTCGTAAATTCACCAATGCTTCTCAATGGGAGATTTTGAAATTTCAAAAATGTGTACAGCTGTAGCTGAGATGCAAAAAATTCCTGATTTTAAAACCATTCTCACTTCACAAAGTAACACAGACTAAGTTCAGGTTTTCTTGATCTTGCTAGGTAGCCTACTATACGTTAAAGATCTCTGTTTTGTCCACATATTAGGAAATTTTATAAAGGCTAAAGAACCAATCTCATGTGCAAATAATCTGTCCCCGAATGAAATGATTCTTTGTCAAGCAATAGATAAATAAGGGACCCCACAACCCAGCAAATGCCATTAAAGAACTGCTAATTTTAGGAATATGAATCACAACATAAAACTATGAAAACAGTAAAATCTTGTGTTGTGAAAAGGGCCATCTTATGGAAGCTTCCCTAAGTTGATTAACAGCGAAAATTAAATAAAGCAACATAAACTAAACATGAATCTACACATCTACATCTTTGGAGATGTTGGAGGTAACCAATACAAACATACAGACTCCATACAAAAACAACTGCATGAGATCTAAAGCTAAAGTTGACTCTGGATCTGTGAGACAGCAGCACTTATTACTGTACCACTATGTATTACCTTGTGTGAGATTATATTATAGTGTCTGATCCAATCATCTACGCATTTTTGAAACCATTTATTGTAATTTCATAGTGTGTGTGGTTATGGGGGACTTCTTGTTTATCCCACAGTAAGGAATACAAGTGAGCAACAAACCCTGAGAGAGACATTAGTCTGTTGTAAAGCATTTTGGAACACTGGAGCCTTGAGGTAGCACTAACCACTGTGCCAAAGGATAAACTGTAATCAGCAAATGAAAAGCTTACTTCTGCCTTACCTGCTCATTTGAATTTTGAAGCATTAGCAGCATCTAAAACATAAAAAAACAATAAAATCACATGCTAGTAGTAATACAACCTTATTGAAGATTCTACCAGTAGGTTAATAAAGGAAGCTAAATAAAGTAACATCTACTCAACAGTAATCCTCTCATTTTATAAATCTCTAAAAACTAATGTTTTCACATTAAACATCGTTAATACATGCTTTACTAAACAAAAAATAATTACATTTAATGAAGATTAGGAGAAGCCTATTCATTTCAGCCATATCAGAACTTCATGAAATCCTAACTCACAGTAAAGCTTGAACCCTGGAATGCAAGCACAGGTCTCTCTGATGTTGGCACCTGCCCACACTCCATAAAAGACTGCACTTTTTTCATAGGTTATGACAAGGTCCAATCAGAAGATTGTTGTGGTTTATCTAAAATAACACACATTCTTTCCTTCCATTTGCACTGATCTGATTTGCATATGAATTCAAGAGCTACTGCAATGGATTTCAAAAGTGTTACACACAAAAATCCTGCTGAACTTGTGCAGGAGCCCTGAAATCTCACTGTGGAAAAGTAACATTGGCAAGCTTCCCCATTGTTCATATAGGATAACGAGAGTTCTTATCCATCCATCCATCCATCCATCTTTCAGATCTACTTATCCCACTACTGATTTTCATGTACAGTATTTTAACATGGAATGGTAAAAGCTGTCTCTTTTCCTAAGACCAAACCTTTGGATAGTTTGAGGAAAACCATATGCATTTAAGAGTTCATGTCCAGTTAGAATTGAAACAAGACTTGCTGACCTCTAACGTATATATCTATTCATTCAGCCATTCACCTATTTCTTTTTTGAGCCTTAGTTCTCTGTTAGAGCTGTGGAGTAGTCTTGGTAGCCACAGACTTAATGTAGGAAACAGCTCAGAATGGGATACCAGTCAATCACAGGTCATAGCCATCCACACAACCAAAGAGAACCACATTGTTAGGATGGAGGGAGTTAGTGAAGGGCTGTGTCAGCTGGCATCTGCAATGGAGAAAAAAGGTTAAAATGTTATGTTCACACTGAAAAGGAAAGAAGGTTAAAGACACATTGTTTTAATTGTGTAGCCTTTATCAGATGTGCAACTGAAAAGTAAAGAGCAGGTAAAGCAGATAGGAAGGGAAGGAGGGAACAAAGCTGGAGAAGGTGAGAGTAGGCAAGAAAAGGCCACCATTGAAGAAAATGAAGGGAGTGATTAAAAAGTTAGACGGTCATTAAGACCTGGAGACATGTGTGACCCCAGGCTGAAAATGTCCTTGTCTTTGCTGTTTTTGCTTTGAAAAGTGTCTTTGAAGCCCTGTGAAAGAACACAAACAGGGAGATCCATGCGGCTGTGATCAAGGGATATGAAGTGTTCTTCAACTGGCTTTTAGAGGTCTTTGGTTTTAACGGCTCAGACGTGCTCCCTCAAATGTAGATGGCTGGACACTTCCTACAAGAGATGTAGTAAATCCGTTTTTTAGACTGACAAGAAGCCTGTTGTTTGATAATGAATTTACCAGAGGGTGTACATACTTATGACTTATTTGCTCCTGTTACAATTCAAAGTGCCTGATGGGGAATGTGGCTCTCTTCTGTGAACAGAGCTGTGGACGAGAAGTGTACATAGGTTAGGTGGTCAATGGAATGAAATTTATAAAAAGGATGAAGAAAAAGAGCTTCTGTAGAAGGATCAGTCTGTAGAACTGGAAAATTTTGTTTGATGACCTATGGGAGAGTGTTAGGGTTGAATGGGAGTACCAGTGGGATGTGGGTTCCATTGTTGGATGTTACAAGGTTTATTCCTGGCTTGATTGATGATGCCTGTCCCCAATATGAGATGGGTATCCTCTGTCAGAATGTCTCCTCATTATTAGGATGTCAGAATAAACTGAAGTAACACAGCATTAATCCATCCTTTTGTCTGGGCTACAGGGGCCCTGGAATTACTTCATTAATTAATTACTTTTGGTTTGGTTCTTCTTTTGGCTGCTCCCATTTAGGGGTCACCATAGCGGATCATCCATCTCCAGCTATCTCTGTCTTTTTCATTGTCTGCCACACTGACTGCCTTCATGTCCTCCCTTTCCACATCCATAAACCTCCTCTTTGGCCTTCCTCTTTTCCTCTTGCCTGGCAGTTCCATCCTCAACATTCTTTGTCCAATGCACCCCTCATCTCTCTTCCACACGTGTCCAAACCATCTCAATCTAGCCTCTCTGAATTGGCCATCAAACTGTCGTACCTGCATTGCCCCTCTAATATACTCATTCTTAATCCTCTCAGCCCTCGTTACTCTAAGCAAAAATTGGATTAATGAATTACTGACACACTTTAAAAGAAATATGTGTTCTTTGTTTTCAAACAAATATTCCTGCTGATTCAGTCCTCTTTAACTCCTTTCCTATTATTCCATTAGACCACTCGCCCACTGCTAGTCACAGGCACGCATCATTAGTACTGTATTTAGTGATGGAGGTCAGCTACTGACACAGCGCTTGCGGCAGCAGAATCTCTGAATATGTTCTGTTGGAAATGTAAAGCATGTGAAGAGGAAAATGATTTATCGTGTTTTAACAGTGACAGTTGTTCAGAAATGGCCATTGACAGTAGATGTATCCTAGTTTTAGCGTTGAAGAAGCATACAAAAGTTAGGATTTTGTACAAATAGTAAATTTTGATGAAACTTCTAAAATGTGCTTGGTGTGTTAGGCAACTGTCAGAGATGCCATTCAAGTAATCTGCCAGGCGCAAAGCAGATGTATCAGGCACAGGAGAGCCATTACAGAATTTAAATACATTCATAAGTGATGGTATGTCAAATGTAAGCCAAACTGAGATGAACAGCAATTCAGCCAGGGAAGCTGAACTCTTGAGACAGTAGTGAGAAATCCTGTTTGAAATCAGAGCTGTTCACTGACGCACTGATAGAGGGATTCACTGGAGTCTAGATTTTTTTCATGTTAAAGTTAAATGTCGTTCAATGTGTCAACTACCTTGCAATGGAATGCATATATACATGATGTCTTTATTGGTTTTAGCAAATCATAATTAAAAACATATCAACCAAATCATGGACTGCTTTACAGTACTGCACACAATTTTCTTGACAGTTTAAAATGGAATACAAAAGCATATTGCATTTTGACTCACGCCCATGGACTGGGTGTCATAACTAAAAAGAAAGCAAATGTATTGCATGTGGCTGACCTGCTTCTCTGACTGTATTTCATTTTGATTCAAGACGACTTGGTAATCATGCAAAAACTGAATGCAATCAAGTGTCCTTTCAGTGTCTGCATTTGGTGTACTAGGAATACCAAACATGAGTGTGTTCACACTGAAAAAAAAATGAAATCTAAGTGAAAAGTGACTACCGAAAAACTTGTAAGAGATTGGATAAAAAATAATTCTTCTCTACAAGCAATGCCAAAGTCTAAGAAAGCATTGCGTTTTGGACTTTCGCCTTTCAGTGGACTGGAAAAGGACTTGAATGACTGGATTGTGGAATGCAGACAAAATGGATACATTGTGACTCATTCGAGCATTCGGATACGGGCACTTCAATTGGCAAAAGAAGGAAAGTATTTAATGATCGATGGTAAGCCTTTGTTGGAATTTCAAGCCTCGGCTGGCTGGTTGACGCCGCGGACTGTGCCTTCATCAGCGAACAAAAATCGCGCAGAAGCTGCCGAAAGATCTAGAAGAAAAGGTCAGTTCCTTTCATAAATTTATTATCAAGCAAAGACAAAGGCATGACTTTGATCTCAGTAACATTGGTAACATGGATGAAATGCCAATGACATTTGATATGCCGGGGAATCGAACTGTAGCAGGTGTTGGTGAGAAGACCGAACTTATTAAGACAATGGGCCATGAAAAAACCCATTTCACTGTTGTCCACTCTTGCTTGGCAGATGGTACAAAGCTACGCCCAACGATAATATTCAAGAGGAAGTCGTTCCCAAAGAACATAAAATTTCCTGCAGGCATTACTGTTTGTGTACACCCCAAAGGCTGGATGGATGAGGCTGGAACAAAATTGTGGCTTCAACATGGGTGGGCTAGGCGATCAGGAGCAGGGCTAAAAAAACTCCCGTCACTTTTGGTGTGAGACATGTTCCGCACTCATACATCAGAGGATATGAAGGATGAAGCCAGGAAAATGGCGACTACGTTAGCTGTTATTCCCGGCGGATTGACATCGATGCTCCAGCCATTAGATGTTTGTTTGAACAAGCCATTCAAGGACAGAGCACGCAGCATGTGGCAGCAGTGGATGTGTTCTGGAGAAGTAAAATTAACAAAAGGATGGAATTTGATGAAACCAGACATTGATTTAGTAGCTAAATGGGTAAAGGAAGCTTGGGACTCAATTCCACCAGAAAATATCAAAAAGTCGTTCTTGAAATGCGGCATCAGTATTGCTATGGATGGATCAGAAGATGATGCCATCTATGAAGACAAAGAATCAGCAGCAGATGGCGACAGCGAAGAGGACGATGTTTATGCTGACGACGTCACGGAAGAAGACTTTCACGTTTTATTCAGACATTCTGATGACGAAGAATCGGACTTTGAAGGATTTGAAGAAGACACTTAGGGCCACTTTATTATATGCGAGGGATTTGAATACGAATTTATTTGCAATATTCTAACTTTAAGAGAATAAATAAAAATGTTTTTGGAGTTTTAATTTTGGCTTTCTAAAATTCTTCAAAGATTAAAATGTTGAAAGTCTGGGCCCAGGTACATTGGGTATAATTATGAAATTCAAAGAATTTGATAGCTGTCAAGTTTTACCCCCGACTTATGCGTGGGTCATAACAAATTTCATGATTATCAGCTTAAAAATACACTCAATTTATCTGCGAGATTGACTAATACGTGAGTATCTACGGTATATCAAGAAATTAAATCTTGTTTTCCTTATTGTAAGAATTAGTGACTTATCAAAAGATTTTTATTTACACTTCTTTTGCTTACCATAAGCAATCTTGTCAAGTAAATTTTGCTTACCCCATTGGTGGATATTTTTACTAAATAAAAGCAGTGCACCCAAACAGGAAAGTGATAAGGCAGGGGGTCCACCATCTCATTGATCAGGTAGAAGCTGCCGATGTAAATAATCATTTCATTCTCTTCCATGAACACCAGTTGTTGGAAAAGGCCAATGTAATAAAAGCAGCAACAGGACAAGAATTTCCATTTGCTACAGTGACATCATTAAATACATTCAAGAGCTGATATCCCGAAGAGCTGCAGCACACAATTATGTGGTCATCAACCAGAGCGTCCGTACACCGATATTCTTTCTAAATATGCACCTTTATAAACTAATAAGTTTGTGTGTCCATCAAGTTGCTATGTCTCTGTCATTCCAAAAGATGGTGCATCACTAACATTTTTAATAACAAAATGCTCTGCATTTCTCATTTCAATAGACTCACTAACATTAACACTACTTTTACAAATCCCATACCAAACAGCATATAACTGAAACATGTGCATTGTATGGTGCACTGCAAACACTTAACACTGAGGTTGATTACTTTGAATTCAATGTTATTTTTCATTTCATCTCCTTTGTCTCTTTCTCTCAAAATAGGGAGTTGAAGAATCAGACTCTCTCTGTTTTTAATATTTTGCCTGGCCCACTGTGCTCATCAGATGGCTAGCAAGTATACTTGTCATTGCTATTTTGTGACCACATAGATTACAATAATCATTACATTTCATTCTCAGACTTTCTTAGTTCAAATCAAGCTCTTGAGGGGGCCAGGGTCTATCCTGCCAGTTCATCACGGCGTCCACTCCCCTACTCACTCACACTCACACTGACACTGGGGACATTTCAGAATCACAAATTAACCATAGGATTAAGAGGCGGACTCGGCTTGCTGTAGAGTGTACCCGGCTTTACCCAGGACTGCATTTTGAAGTTGTATGGTCTCCTTTGTGACTTTTCAGTCAGTCAGCACTTCTGCCTTCATTAACAGACACTTACTTGAATGTCGGGTGTCAGATTAGTCCTGATGTTGTATGCAATGCCATTCACATCCCTGCTGACACTTCTGGCTTCAAGCTCCTCACTTTGCCTCCTATGCTGGCTTTGCCCCAAGGCGTGCATTGCTCTTCATTAATGAAGCGCTGCCACTATGACACACTCTTTCAACATCGCACATCGCACACACCCTGTATTAGTCAAACAATGCATTCTCCCCATGCTTTTTACTTATTGTATTTTTAAATTATTTTTCAGGAATGTACTTAAAGCGAGCATTCAGGATGCAAGGTCTGCGGTTCCTTTCAATTCATTTTCTTAGAATCATTTCAAATATGCCATTGTGCCATTAAGTGCAGGATGTGGAGGCGGATTTTCTATGGGCATGTGAGGTGTTTACCTACAGAGCGCCAAGACGGAGAGGCAGGATTCCCACACGGTTCCACTTGCTAGACATTTTTAATCAGTGCTTGACCAGTAAAGGATAAAATGTAATGGATACTGCTTTACTAGAATTCCAAGTAGCTTCAGAAGTCTACCAGAAAACCAAAACGAAAATTGCAATGAAGAATGGATGGTTATGAGAATGTGTTATGTGTAATGGAACGTTAACGCTCACCCTTGTAAGGAATAACAACTGAAAAGATTTTTGGCAGAACTGGCACCCCCATTTACCTCCTGTCAAAAAACAAAACAAAAAGAGGAGGGTTAGGTTTATAATACGGTTTAGGGTACATGATGGTTTTGTATCCTAAAACCTACTTTAACAAAGCTGTTTAAAATTCAGAAATAATTTCAATTCAAAATATTATTGCAAAGAACTGTACATTATATACTGTAGCAAATATAATCTCTGCAATCAGAATAATACAAATGAAACCAAAAATGGATAAAAAGGTGATCTTCTGTAGACAATTAATGCCAGCCAAATGGGATGAACAAGTATGGCAACTAAAGGACAAAATTAACAATAGAATGCTGAATGAAGCCAATGTCACATTATGTGACTTCAAGTTGTTGCCTATGCCAGATTTGCCGACTTCAGTTGCTCATGTCTTCACCTCACCATATAGATTTACACAACTGAACATTAGTTGGCACTTCAAATTTAGCAACTGCGTGGTGACCTTTCAGCACAGTTGTGCCTGCCCCTTTTTTATGACAGCCAATAATGTGTTGCCAGTGCTGTAAAAAGAGTTAACAGGTATGGCAAGATCAGCCTCAACCTCTGCCCTATTTTTTCTTTTTTTCCTTTCTATTGTGGTGCATAAAACACAAGACATCGGACCGACAAGCTTCTGTTTTGTTTAAGAGATCCAAAACACCTGCATTCCTTATTCCTTGTCACAGCATTAAATCCATTGAACTTCAGAATGATCATCCATTGGTTGTCTGCTCTCATGCACACAAAGCCCACTCCTAAAACTAAAGAAAAAATCAAAACTGTTTTATTTTGTTGGAGTGAGTCATGGTCTAGTTGGAGTGATTTGCTGGGCATATCCCATTACACAACTGGATTCATGTGAGTGACAGTCTCCGACTCATTGACATTATGTAAATGAAGGCTGCATATGAAAATCACTGGAAATGTTATCAAATGTGACATGGCTTCAACCTCAACAGGTTGGATATTGTGTCCACCATGTGTGATGGACGATTCGCTTTCTCAGTCTCTGTATTACACAAAGCACTCCGCTATCTAAGCTTTGTTTCTCTATTTATATATATATTGTGGGAAATAGCCTGGACACAGACAAGTAGACATGTTTTAAAGTCACCACACACATTTATTTACAAATATATACAATGGTCAACAAGCACAAACCCAGTGCCACAGCACCAAACATCCCAACGTCCAGGCCTCTTTCACAATGCCTTTCCTCTTCTGGCCGCCTCCACTCCTCTCCTCCGACTTCCGTCGTCTTCCACCCGACTCCAGCCATCGAATAGAGGGAGGCAGCCCCTTTTATCCCCACCTGGACGTGCTCCAGGTGCCTCCCGATTAGCTTCCGCCGGCACTCCCCAGTGTGGCGGAAGTACCGGCTGCGCACCCAGAAGCACTCCGGGTGTCCCTGGTCTTCTTCCCCCCAGCACTTCCGGGTGTGGCGGAAGTGGTGAGGGCCAGGGCTCCACAGGCATCAGGGTGCCCCCAGGCGGTGACCACGGGCCCCTACAGGGTTGAGCTTCAAAGCTCTGTACCCGTGGTCCCCAAAGCCACCAGGGCGGTCGCCCCCTCGTGGTCTGGAGGAGGCGTAAGCCCTCCTCCGGTCCTCATGGGCGTCCCAGCTGGGTACCACCCCCAGCCGCATGGCAAAATATATATATATGTTACATAGTTTACTGTCAAATAATGCAAAGAGTACGCGACACGTGTTTCACCCTAATTCTGGGCTCATCAGGCGTACACACTTCACTGCACCCTTCGCGGGGATCGAACCTCGGACGTCAGCGGCAAAGCCCCTTTATGTTGCGCCATGGCATGTGATTCGTTTATTTGACTGCCTGGAGATCGGAGTAATTACATTTATAGCATTTGTAGTCTGAAACACAATCTGATTGTATGGGTGGTTACCTACCAGGTAACGCTTGTGGTTGGTCTGCAAGTCCGCCACGCCCTCTGTTGTGAGAAGCAGATCATAGAATGTTGCATAATTTACTGTCAAATAATGCAAAGAGTACGCAACACGTGTTTCGCCCTTACTTGGGCTCATCAGGCGTACACACTTCACTGCACCCTTCGCAGGGATCGAACTTTGGAGAGGGCACCATGGCGGATATTTACCGACTTGCAGACCAACCACATGCATTACCTGGTAGGTAACCACCCATACAATCAGATTGTGTTTCAGACTACGAATGCTATGAATATATATATCACAAATATGCAAACCGTATCATAGACCTTCTCTTCCGTATATATATATATATATATATATATATATATATATATATATATATATATATATATATGTGTGTGTGTGTGTGTGTGTGTGTGTGTTTGTGATGCACCATCTGTTGTAAAGAGAAATGCAATGCATATGTTTTTGTTAAGTGCCGTTTGGTATGGAATTTGTAAAAGCAGTGTTAATGTTTGTGATGCGCCATCTGTTGGAATGACAAAAACAGCACATTTTATTAGTACAAGTGGTGCACCATTTGTTGCAATGACAAATGCAGTGCATTTTATTAGTAAAAATATTTGTGATTTGCTATTTTTAGAATGACAAAGACATAGGAACTGAATGGAAACATAAACGCTTAACCTTTTTTGAACGTGGGTGTCACAGCCAAACGTAGAATGTTTAATGTTAATGTTAGAGCTGCTTAATTTCAATAATAGAATATCAGTTTATTACCACTATTTAGAATATGGAATAGTCTTTTACATCCTTTAAGTTAATATGAAATAAAACTTTCTTAATTATATCTGTACACAGAGTGTTAATTAAGCCAGTTAGGAAATGGTCTCAATGCTATGTAGCATGGACTATTAGATATGTTTGCAGTTTGAAAATAGGAGATGGCATACAGTTTTCTGACTGAGCTTAATGTGCCTAAAGTGCAACTGTATGAACGAACTTAGAGAAACATGAAACAAGATAAATAAGCCTCAGACAGAACCTTTCTTTAAACAAGAACTTTCTTTAATATCAATTTTTTCTCTATTTTTTGGTGTGAATTGTTTTGCTTTGAATTTTACTAAAACCTTTAAATCTAAGCTATTTGGTCTGTGGAATTATTTTGAACACGCGTCATATTATTGCTGGAATCATTCTATGAATGACAATTGGGTAATGTAAATAAAAAACATTTTCCGTAAATGTTGCTCTTAATTAAAGCAATGAAATCTATACACATTTTTTACGCAAATTATACTTGTCAATGTGAGACCCGATCCTAGAAATCTGAGTCAGTTGTACTAGAAATGGGATACGTAAAGCATTAAATCCTATCCATTATGAGTACAGTTAATTTGAGTTAGCTGATAGCAACATACCCCAAGAATCTTTTTTTTTGTATAAATTACTGATCTGAAGTCAAGGATTGCTAGCGTGTTGAGCTACTGTGAGTAAATGAGTCTTGTAACATATACAATATAATACACTTTTATTGTTCACTTTGATGTTGTAGGACATTTTTTTTATTGTTGTCATTTCAGTAAAACAGGTTGTACAAGATTTAATGGCATCGCTTTACATTCATCATTCCCTATTAATTTCTTACTAGTTTTACTTTTCATTAAATTTAACCACAGAGTTATTTGTGCTGGCAGCAGGCGACTCTTCTTATTTATTCTTGACCTGAGGCTATTCTTGTTCCTTTGGGATATGCCAGAGACATAAATTCACATTCAATAGAGAACTGTCAGCCTGTTTTTGCCTCCTCTACTGGGGAGCAAAAGAGGCTTCAGGTGTGGTCATGTGGGTCTGCATCATATGACGGTCAAATGTTTTTCCCTTCTGTCTAGTGAGATATCTACCACCTGCTATGACAGACCAAGACCTATTCAGCATAAGAATTTTCAGAAATTAATTTGACGTACCAGTCTTCATGACACGGAATCACAGCAGATAAGGATTGTGTAATGCTGCACTCTTTGCAAGGTCTTCCAAGCTGTCACTTCTGGGTCTCTCGATGACTGGAATATGACAATGATGACCTGTGTTGACTTGTGCTGTCTTAGAAAGCTCCTGCCGATGCTAGTTAAGTGTGCTTGTCCAGAGCCACCTTTAAATTATATTGCGTGTGTTGATAAAAGTTACTTATGAAGGCTTTGAAATCATTTCAGCTGTTTTATTTTTTTTGTCCAGTGCCTCCCGATTCACCAGTGTGAGAAAATCCCCACATTAACATACCATCTGACTCCTCTTTATGTCTAGTTATGCAAGACATCACACTTTTTGAGGTTCCTCCCTAGTTTTAGTCCTCTAGACCCAAGATATCTTCTTTTCAGGCCATTTTGTGCAGAAAATTATACAGGTAAGGTTGGGGAGCATGCACTGGTACAGTGCATTGCCACACCCACCACACAATGAAACAGCTTGGCATCCTGGTTGGCAACCCCCTAGGCAGGCATGCAGTCCTGGCCCACCCACCCCCTGGAAATGACCCACTATCTGTTTCAGCCATGTGTTACGTGGGTGTCACATTGGCCTAGTCCAGCCACTGGGGTCCTCAACAATGAGGATCCTATAAGCCAGATCACCCTCAGGGAATCCCACCACATGGCCATAGTGCTGTAACTGATGCTCATTCAGAATGCAGGTAATGTGCCTCTGCCTGAGCAACTTCTCATTTGACACAAAGTCAAACCAGCGGTACCCAAGGATTCTCTGAAGAAATACAGTACTGAAGAAGTCCAGCCTTCATCTCAGGTCACTGGATAGTGTCCATGTCTCACAACCATATAGCAAGACAGGAAACACCAGGACTCTAAAGACTTGGATCTTCGTCCTTTTACAAAGATATCGGGAGCGCCACACTCCCCTTTCCAGCGACTTCATGACCCACCCATGCTCTCCCAATCCATCTACTGACTTCATAGGAAGATTCACCAGAGACATGAATGTTGCTGTAGAGGTAAGTAAACCTCTCAATGAAGTCAACACTCTCTCTGCAGACAGACACAATGCTGGGTGTGCCTAAGAGGTCATTAAAGGCCTGGATCTTGGTTTTTATCTTGGACACTTGCAAGCCCAGGCCCTCAGACTCCTCGCTCAGTCTCCCAAGAAGCCTGATCTGGGCCTCCATTGACTCCTTGAAGGTCATAGCATCATCTGCAAAGTCAAGAGTAGTGAATCTTTCTTCACCAACAGATGTTCCACAGCCCTGCCCAACATGCAGTTCATGCAAGCATTGAACAGAGTAGGAGCAAGAACAGACAGCTGACAAACCCCAGAATCAACTGGGAAAAACCCAGAGGTTCTGCCTCCACTCAGCACAGCACTCACTGTACCAGTGTACAGGCCGGCCGTGATATCCAGTAAGTTTGGGGGGATCCCGCAAAGTCTCAGGATGTCCCACAGAGCAGCTTGACCAAATGAGTCAAACGCTTTATGAAATTCGACAAAGGCTGCAATTAAATTCTGCTTATATTTGCGTTTGTCCCCATGAGAACCCTTAGTGCCGGGATGCAGTTGATGGTAGACTTCTTAGGTGTAAAACCAGACTGCTCCAGTCGCTGGTAGGTGAGTAAGTGATCACAGATCCTATCGGGATAACCCTAGCAAGGACCTTACCCAGCACCAAGAGCAGTGTTATCTCCCTATAGTTGCTGCAATCCAGGCGATCACCCTTCAATTTCCAGATAGGGATAACAAATCCCATTTTCCAGTCAGTTAAGATGATGTCTGTCTCCCAAATGGAATCAAAGATTGCTTGCAATACAAGGAGGACAGCCTTACCACCAGCCTGGAGAAGTTCACCCCGGATACCACAGATCCTTGCAGCCTTTCCTACCCTTAACTGGTTCACTACCTGTGCAATCTCAGTGAGACTGGGTGGTTCACAGCTAATCGGAGGATCAGCCTCGAGAACCGTGGACCCAGAGATGTCCAACGTCCTAGCCAGAGGATCAGCTTTAAACAGATGCAAAAAGTAGCCAGCCCAGTGGATCATAATTGCAGCGTCATCCATAAGGACTGTTCCATCACCCCCCCTGACTGTGATTCTCCGAGGAGCAGATTCAGATGTGCATAATGCTTTGACTCCTCTGTAAGCAGGATGTGGGTCACTAAACCATAGATGGTGTAACAATTGCTCTCTGATTCCTCTAACAAGCACCTCCTTATCTGCCCTCAGAGCCTTCACAGCCATCCTTCTCAGTTCCTAGTACAGACTGGAATTGTAATCAAGCCCAGGGTGCCCTGCGAGATGAAACACCTCCTTATGGGAACACCAGCAAAACCAACACAACCTTCAGCAACCTTCAGGGTCTTGTCAAAGAGGGTCTCCCACATCACATAAGGAATCCCTGTCGCACCCAAGTCAGCAAGTTCCTCACACAAACTGTGTGCAAACTCATAAGAAACAGCCTGATCTTGGAGTCTGGCCAGGTCCAGCCTCATTTTTCTAGTAGGTGGTAGCCTACTGGACCTAACCTACGTTGTAGATCTTCAGCATAGCAACAAGTCTGTGGTCAGAATTCACAAACTGCACACTTCTGTAGACCCTGCAGTTCTGTAGGAGCCTCCAGTGTCTGCCCATGAGGATGTGGTCGATCTCCTTCACCGCACTACTAGTATTAGAGTACCAAGTCCAACGATGTAGCTCAGGGTGTTGGAACCAGGATCCAGCGATCTACAGACCCTGACCTTTTGCAAAGTTAAGGAATATGGAGCCACTTTCACAGCTGTCACCAGACCCATGGGGACTGACATAATCCTCATAGCCAGCCTTGTCAGTGCCAGTGGTCACCCATGACCAGAGGAGTGTCACCTTACGGGCACTCATCAACCACTGAGCAAAGTTATGAATAAAATGTCTCCCTCACTCAGATATCATTCACCACGGTTGGAGCACACACCAAGACAACAGACAAGGCACCCAAAAAGTGCCATAATCTGAGCTCATAATATGCTCATTGAAAGGAGTGACATCGGACACCATTGGAAGGAGCCAATCCACCACAGCAACAGCTACTCCCTGAGTATGACAGCCATGTACTTCTACCTAATGAAGTAAAGCCTTACATTTCTCATTAACATATTAAGGCGAGTTACACTAATTCATGCTTTTTTAATATGTTACTTACCCCATGTGGTTTGTAACGATGGCTCAAAAAAATTGTTAATCTCACGTTTTCATGTATAATGGAGATAACACTATTTCTGATATAATTGACTTCAATGGTGACCAACGCTGGACAGCAGTATCAAAAAGTGCCCATAAAAAAATCTCACGCTACTAATGTTTCATAATTCACATGTCAAGTCATCCAGTCATATGCTCACATCACAAACGCATGTATTTTTACTAAATAAACCATGTCCTGAAAATGTTCTTGTCTACAAAAACAGACCATGCTCAGATTTGCCCTAGCTTTTGAATTGTATACCAGCCTACCCCTAACTACTCAATTCATTGGTCAGGAGTCCCGCCCAGTAACAATGTAATTATTGTCTAACACTGCGCTTCACGCGATAGCAACAAAAACTGTGCACCTAGAGACATATAAAACTAAAGATTAAATGTTAAAGACAAGACAGTGATTATCAGGAAGAGACTCTGTCTCGTACCTGTGCATATCTGAGATGCTTCAACAAGCAGAAGGTCAATTCACATGTGCAGTTTCACAGAGTGCCATTAAATAATCCTGAGGTACAAACATAACAGCGGGAGTCAAGACTGTAATTCAAATGCTCCTTAACATTTGAATGCATTCAATCTTTATTGAATAGAGTGTCCGGAGGTTTATTCAACAATATTTTAGTTAACATTCATGTGTCTGGCATGTTGTGAGCATGTAACTGGATGGCTTGACATGAGGATTATAAAAAATGCATGTAATATGAGATCTCTTAATTGTTGTTTTTGATATTGTTTGCTGTTGTCCAGTGTTGATCACCACTGATGCCTATCCTATCAGAAACTTTATTATTTCTGCTCTTCATGGGAACATGAGATTACATTTTTGTCCTTGGCTATCACTATAAACTATATGAGGTAACATATAAAAAATTACCTTTTGAGTGGAGTAGATAGATAGATAGATAGATAGATAGATAGATAGATAGATAGATAGATAGATAGATAGATAGATAGATAGATAGATAGATAGATAGATAGATAGATAGCTCGATAGATAGATAGATAGATAGATAGATACTTTATTAATCCCAATGGGAAATGCACATTATCCAGCAGCAGCATACTGATACAATAAATAATATTAAATTAAAGATTGATAATAATAATAATGCAGGTGAAAAACAGACAATAACTTTGTATAATGTTAAATGTTAACGTTTAAACCCTAGGGGTGGAATTGAAGAGTCGCATAGTTTGGGGGAGGAACGATCTTCTCAATCTGTCAGTGGAGCAGGACAGTGACAGCAGTCTGTGGGTATTCTTTTAAAGAAATCGGGTAATATCTTAACCACATGCAGAATACTTCATTTATACTCACATCCCAGAAACCACTGCAATAAATGGCTTCAGAGGCCTCTACTGATGGCTGGAGCACATGTAAGCATGTTAAGAAAAGGTAAGAAGGTTACTGAGCCACTGAGGTTGCGTCACCTCTAATATGCTGATCTGATTGCTTACATCTTGCCTGAAGAAGAGGCCTGAGTTGCCTCGAAAAACTTGCATATTGTAATCTTCTTAGTTAGCCAATAAAAGGTGTCATTTTGCTAGACTTCTCACTACTGTTCTGCCAAAAAAATGTAGTTCTGCTAGACTCCTTCAACTGGAGAGTTAATTAGGTACGCTCTCCCGCCATCTTTTGGCAGTTCTGCTTACTGCAGCCTCCCCGAAGAATCAAGGGATGCCTATGGAACAAATGAAAATTATGGGGGTCCACATACAGCAGATATGTGCAAAGAATGACCTCGACAAGAGTGTAAAGGGTGATAGAAGCCAAGCTCAGCTTCTCTGCTTCCTGCTGGGTGTGATATTCCAATTGCATCCACAGCCGTGTGTTATTTTTTTAAAACATACTTTTGTATTACACTTTTCCTGTTTTCATCTAATTTTTTAGTTGTCAAATTTCCTTTTCACATTTTTTTTTGGGTACAAAAACAACTGACACATTTTTCATGCTCACACCAACAGAAGCTTATTCTTGCCAAAAAAAAAAAAAAAACTGTATTGTATTTCACAGATATTTCCTTCTCTGGTTATCTAGTGACAGCTATTGACAGTGAGATTAAGTAGGCAGGTAGCTTGGAATGAAGTGACAACAATTCAGCAACAGTCACTGGCATACATTTAGTTTTAATTAAAGTAAAGTTTAGCAGGTTTAGTGTATATATATATATATATATATATATATATATATATATATATATATATATATATATATATATATATATATATAAAGAGAGAGACATATAGGCAGTGTGGCAACACAGAGTTGTCATTCCTGTCCCACAGCACCAGGGTCTGCATGGGGTCTGCGTGTTCTCCCCATGTATTTAGATTAGATTAGATCAACTTTATTACTGTAATCCCATGTGGAAATTTATATGCATACAGCAATATAAACATTAAAAAGCAAACATACAGACTCACCAAACAAATAATATAATCAGTCAATCAATAATAAATGCATATTGTGCACAAATTGCAAAGTGAACTTAAAGAGTATAAGCATTTAGTTTGGGTTGCTGGAGGAAGCACTGAACTGCCTGATACCAGTAAGTAGAAAGTATCACTCCGATTTGGTAGCAGCTTCACTGGCTTCCAGTTAAGTCCAGCCATCCATTATCCATATTGCGGCAAGGTGTCATAGGAATTTAATGGGTGTTCCAGGCAATTCACAGCACAGCGAAGACGAACCTGTCAACCTCGCTGTTATGATATCTCGGACTGCCACCTGGCGGATTCTTCCAGATTTACGTAAAGTACGCGCAACTATAAACAGTACGATTGCGTAGCAGTAGCGTCCGAGGGAGCATGCGTCGCGTCGCGTGAAGTACAGTATAAACCTGGTCTTAGATCCACTTCCTCCATCACTTGACTGTCTGTCCTACCACCATGGGGAGCAGAGCATTCAGTTACCCTGCTCCCCAGCTCTGTAACTCATTACCTTTCGAGCTTAGAAACATTGATTCATTCTCACTTTTCAAATGTAAACTTACAACTAATTTGTTTAAGACTGCTTTTTATCTTTGACTACAATTGCTCTGACTGGTTTTAAATTTATTTCTAGTTTTGTTTATAATGTGTGTTTTATCTGTTGGTCGGTGTTCTTGAGTGTTTAAGAAATGTACTATTATTATTAAGAATCGAGCTACTTATACAGTTTCTCACAAGCGGCGTCATTTGAACGTACTGTATTCTTTCTTGAGTCTAGTGCACTGAAGTAAAATTCTTGAACAGGCTAAACCCACCAGTGTCTTAATAGGGACTTTTATTTTGACACAGAGAGTAACTTCTCGCCGGAAGTCATTCTGTCATTGCAGATGTAACGTTTCCGGATTGAAATAGCCGCGCTTTTGAATCGTGTAGTAGTGGTAGCTTGTCAGAGGAGTTGGCGATGGCACAGATTTTCCAAGTTCTAAGGTGTTTTTCTTGTAAAATGTTTCAGGTACACCAGGTAAGTCCCTTTATTTTTTTCTCATTTGTTGCTTTCAATAATTTCATTGGAGCTCTAATAAAGGAAGCGAAGCACAACAATGATTATTTAAAAGTTAGCATTATACCTGGCTCTGATTTTAAAGTTTTAAGCTCATCTTTTAAACATGAGAATACTGACAAAAAACGGGTGAAATGCTTCACAAAAACTAGGCGACGTTCTCCCATCTATGTGCAAATGGAATTGGGACAGGACAAGGAACATGTTAAGTCTTTGTATAGCGTCTGTCACAACGGGCAAAAAAGAGGAAAACTCCTCTGCATCGGCATTATGGAGAAACAAGAAAGAAATCTTGTTATAAGATATATAAGCTAATACTTTCGTATCTACCCGTTTCCTGTCATTGTTTTCTTCTATGACACAATATGCCTAATGTGCCACTGAGTATGATTGTTAAATATTGTCTGTTTATCCCTTTGGGTGTATACTATACACTGTATAGTAAATGTTTTAGTATTACATGTGATAAAAGCTAAGCCGTGATTTTTTCCCCTCTCTTTCTCTAGGTAAAAAAATCCAAAAAATGGAGCTGCAAACTTTGTGGAGAAAAACAATCACTGCAGAAGGTATAATCTCATTGCTGTTATCTTCCTGTATCCTAAATGGTTGTTTGCTTTATACTAGCCACAGCTTTTTAATTTGAGTTTCTTTATTACATTTCTTTTTTCCAGGTCTATGGACAGGGGACTGGTGCAGAATGCAGACAGCATGTACAGAAGCTTAATAAGATACAAGGGGAATCCATCATGTCATCAGAATTTAATGAACGGTATTGTATAATTTTTTTTTAACGCTTTATGATGACAAAGTTGGATGGTGCAACTGGCTGTGAGTTACTTGGATATGGAGATTGCAGGCTGAGGTGCTCCGTATGCCATGTGTATTTGTACTCCTTGTGTTAAAATATCTTTATATTTTAACATCTTACAAGTTAAAGTAATGCTGTCTGGTCCATTTACAAATCTGTATTGCCACCGCCACTGGTATGTTTATGTCCGTTTTTATTTACTTTTCTAAAAGCTCCTGATGATCATTAAAAACAATCAACTGGAAACCTTTAGAAATACTGGTGTGCAGGTTTTGAAATGACCATAATGGTAACCTCTGTCTACTCTGTATCTTAATTTCTTTCCCTTTTCCCCCTATTAAGGCAGCAGCAGGAAGATTTCTTTGAGTCGCAGTCCCCAGAAGACTTAAATACTGTGTCTCACAAGGTGAGAGACTCATAACTGTACCTTATCTCGAATGTTTTTAAACATATAATACATGGCATCCTTATTTGTGACAACACCTTATTTAAATAAGTGGTGCAGAAATAATTACATATTGTTAGATTATTTCCAAAAATGATAAATAAGTGCTAAAGCAGTAACCATTGTATTTTTTGGAGTAGTAAAATTGTTCTGTTTGTGATTGAAAACTATCAGATGTTAAGACTGTTACATTCCAATACTGTTTCATATTGAGTAAAGTTTTTTTTTTCCCACCACCTAACTCATATTTGTTATTATCAAAGGATAAAAACATTGATTCAAATGCTAGCCGTTGGAATAAATACTTGAGTAGCACAGAACAGCAAGCTGTGGATGAATGTTTGCCGTTGCTTACTGAAGGCACAGACCTGTACTTGGATAGAGATGAATTCTATTCAGCCAAGTGTGCACAGAGGTAAGAAATACACTGCGGTCTTCCCTTGAGCAAGGCCCTTAACCTGAAATTCTTCATTCTGGGTATAGTAGACATTTTCTAATAGTAGACGGATTGGGAGAGCATGGGGGTCATGAGGTCACTGGAAAGGAGTGTGTGGCGCTCCTGATATCTATGCAAAAGGACGAAGGTCCAAGTCTTTAGAGTCCTGGTGCTTCCTGTCTTGCTATATGGTTGCGAGACATGGACGCTGTCCAGTGACCTGAGACAAAGACTGGACTCTTCGGTACTGTGTCTCTCCGGAAAATCCTCGAGTACCATTGGTTTGACTTTATGTTGAATGAGCGGTTGCTCATGGAGTCCTGAACGAGGCACATTACCTGTATTTTGAGGGAGCTTCAGTTACGGCACTATGGCCATGTGGTGTGTTTCCCTGAGGGTGTTCCGGCTCATAAGATCCTCATTGCTGGGGACCCGAGTGGCTGGACCAGGCCAAGGGGTCGCCCACTTGACTTGGTATGATGTTAATCTGCATCCAGCCCTGCTAGCAGGTCCTCCATCTTACAGGGAAAACTTGCAAGGGAAAATTTGCACACAGTGTTCCAGTGTGGTGCTGAGATGTCAGCTGCTGCACTGGGGTCCCAATCCTGGTGGTTTGTCATGTTGTGGGTGTGGCAACATGTTACTAGCGCATGCTCCCAAACCCCCCCCCTTGAGTTTCTTTGGATTTGCTTTTGGATTCTATATTTACTTATCTGTATACAGTATGCGAAACATTGGAGCAAAGAATTCAATCTTCGAGTTTAACAATAATGATTACCGGGAAAGTTAAGCATATAAAATCACTGCCCCAAGCAGGTTAGTGCTAATCCATCCATCTATCCATCCATTTTCCAACCCGCTGAATCCGAACACAGGGTCACAAGGGTCTGCTGGAGCCAATCCCAGCCAACACAGGGCACAAGGCAGGAACCAATCCCAGGCAGGGTGCCAAACCACCACAGGACACACACAAACACACACTAGGGCCAATTTAGAATCGCCAATCCACCTAACCTGCATGTCTTTGGACTGTGGGAGGAAACCCGCGCAGACACTGGGAGAACATGCAAACTCCACGCAGGGAGGACCCGGGAAGCGAACCCAGGTCTCCTAACTGTGAGGCAGCAGCGCTACCACTGCGCCACCCGGTTAGTGCTAAGGCAAAGTGTTAATTATTTTGTTTTGACTAAACTGGCAGTGTCAGAGTGGATTTATCCTCCTGTACACAGCCTTTTGAGCTAACCAAAAAAAAAAACTGATTAGCCTTGGAAGGTGAATGATGTATTAGAAGTTTAATTAAAATGGAAATGGAGATGAACTGCTCATAACCCTGCAAGGGCAGCAATGATCACTTGGGTAAATGCCAAATACAATGTGGAAATAGATCCATCTATTTTTCGAAACCAGCTTTATCCTGAGCAAGACTGCTGGAAAGCTGGAGCCTATCCCAACTAACTTAAGGCATAAGGCAAATACAATCTATGGGGAGGGAAATACAGAAATTAAATTTTAGGATGGCATATTTTTGTGATAAAGCATGGGAAAACATCTGTAAAATTTCAGTAGCTCAAACAAAAAGACAAATTGACTGGACCTTAGGATGTGAAGTTGAGTTGTTTAGTTGACCAGCTTGCAAATCTTGCAGGTATTACCCATTGGTGATATTTGGTAACATAGTATGAGATTTTCTCCTTTGATTATTTAATATAGTTGTTTTAATATGCAGTATTATTGAAGGTCAATCATTTTCTAACCCACTCAGTCCTGAACAGGGTCAGGAGTGGTGCTGGAGTCTACCCTAGCTAGCATAGGACACAAGGCAGGAACACATACCCCGGACAGGGTGCCAGTCTATCACAGGGCAAACATACACTCACTTTATTTTTTTTAACTCAATTAGAATTGTGATTTGGAACATTTCGAAGCTAGTGAGGTTATCAATATTGAATTTAACATTTGGATTTCATTTTGAGATCGTCAAAGGTTTTAAGTACTGCATGTACCCATCTTGCAGGATGTCAAACTTGTGTTTTCTATAGAAGAGAATAATCAAAGGTGTGGAACAAGAGCTTTCTGGCAAAAAAAAAAAAAAAAAAAAAAGTGGAGCATTACTTAATAACTGAACTATACACAAGTTTGAAGATTTAATCAAATTGTAAGATATGGGAAAGTTACGCTTGATTTCATTACGATTGAGTTGTCTTTTTTTTTTATTATTAATTAAAACCCTATGTGAAAAACTGAAGGTCACTTAAGTCAATACCATTCATAATAAGCACTATCATGAAAGATGCGATTACTGTCATTTTCAATTGTTAGGAAGTTTGAAGATGTTTTTAATAATCACCTGTTTTTGGTATTGACAAGGTCTAACTTCATATAATTCAAGCTGACCATACAACTTTAATTTCACAGAAAACATAAGCAAAGTCGGAAGTTCTTTGCAGAGTCGCCTAGTTTGAATCAGAAAGGGATTTGTTGCAAAAAAACCCAAGAAAAGGTATGAAAATTATGAATGTAGTATTGTTTTAAATACAAAGTTTTAGGATTCATGCCTATAAATTTGCAGAATTTGATGTGGTCATAGTTTAAAATGTGGCCAAAAATTTGTCAATAGTTTTAGTTGGCGTATATGCATCGTGTTCTTATGCCCACAAGTGTAATTTCATTTTTGCACACTAATTTAAACTGAGGCCTGCTATGTCAAGTAGTACACTGTACATTGGGAGGATTCATTTAGTAATTTGTCACTCTTGTTGTATTTTATAGTGCTTGGACAAAGTTGTACCTTTGCTACAGCGAACTGAAGAATCGAAATCTTTAAGTGAAGAAACTAAGCAACCTTCATGTTATACAAAAGCTACAGCCGTTTCAAATGATTTGTTTGACAGCATTGCTTTGCCTAAACCCAGTAAGTGGAATGCCTATTCCAGGAAAAGCATACATGAAGAAATTCCTGCAGCTACAAAGTTGTGCATTTATGGACCACAGGAAGTAAGCTGTAACACAGCTGATTTTCTGCCACAAACTAACTTAGTCGCAAATAGTAAATTAGCTCAGTTTCCTTTAAATTGTCCAGAATTCTGCACACAATTTATAGATAAAGTATCTAAACAAGTCCTGCAAGGTCCTTCGCCCAGTACACTGCCCAGTGTTTGCCAACAACCTTCACTTTCTCTTGCTTTACCTATTAGTAGTCAATCTCCCAGCACTCCCCTTTCCCAGCCCCATTTCAGTGCACTTTTCCAGACAGATGAGGATTTTGAAGAGTGTGTGTAACGTCAGTATAGTTTAGAAAATACAAAACATTAGAACACAATGTTTCAGAATTTAAATGATGCATATTGTTGTTTATGAACATGGTTTTGAAAATGTAAAAAATTGTTTAACTTCACAATAAAGTTTGACTGTAGTTTCTAACAAGTGTAAGACCTCTGAACAAGTATGATAAGAATAATAAGGCAGGAAAAAACATTTTGCTGATCAAAATTTATTTAAAAGGAGGAAAATGACAGACAGTAGTAATACAAGTTGACAAAATCCTTGCTAAACTCACTCACAGCACCAATGCTAAACACTCTCTTATTAATTGTGCTGGACACAGAGCCTAGTAGTTGGATAAAAATCCCAACCTGACCAGCAGTGTTAGGACTGGACCAGGCCTCTAAGTGGTGAATCTGATCTCCTCTCTTCTAGATCAGGGCTAATGATCTAAACTTACTGAGCATCTTGTGATGAGGACATTAGGTTTTTATTTTTCCTTAATATAGCCAGGCTTATAAAAAGGCTTTTTATACTCAGAAAACCCTAACCTTTCCTATAATTTATTTGGTCCAATAGATGGTGAGAATTAGTAAGGAAACTGCATAGTGCTTTATATTTTTCATAGAATTGAATTGTGCTAGTTTAAGCAAAAAAGAAAAGAAAAAAAAAAAAAGATTTGGATTAAAAACTGGCTTTTCTGCACAATTCTATAAATTCTGAACTATTTCTTTTGCGTAGGATGATGTTTTGCATATTGGATGGCATCAAGTGCAGAACCAATGTCATACTTCTTGATTTGGAGGAGGCGAGTCAGCCAGCCACCTTCATCTGTAAATCCCATTGATAACATGTGTGACAGAGACTCTACCAGGCGTGGATCTGCATCTAAAAAAGAAAAAGTAGAATATGTATCAGTATCACAAGTCTCTTTCTAATTCTCAAAACTGAATTGAATGGCAATATACTTAACCAAACTGGGTTAAAGGATAATTCAGTTTGTGTTGATTTTTTTTTTTATATATAAAAACAATTGTTTTGCATTATTTTCTGAGTAAAATGAAAATCTGACTTACCTTGGGGTAGATGAGGATAAATCGCAGCCTCTCTCAAGCCTGTAGGGCCCTCTGCTGCAGTATGTGGAAAATTAGCCTCTTCCAGCCCTTGTGTCATCTTAAGAGACTGTAGTTCCCCTGTAGAAGGATCAACTTCCTTTGGGGAGAGATGGGTCCACTCATCATCCATTTCCTTTTGTCCCTGATGTGGAAAGAATACAAAAATTATTTTACATTGAAAGTCCTTAAGTGAGGTGTGTGATAAATGGTTAGTTTAATCTGCAAGGTTACAAGGAAGTGGAAACTGTTTTTTAAAAGTTAACTTTCTGACAACTGGAGCCATAAGTGATGTTTTACTGGGCATTCAAAAATATCCTTAAAATAGCCATTTTTTTTTCTTTTCTTTAAATAATCAAAGCAATTCGAATCTAGAATTACAAAATAGGACCTGGAAAGGAAAGAGTTTATACTGTTATATTGACTTGAAATCATACCAAGGAGCTAGCACCATCACTCTGCACACTTTCACATGGAAGCATCTCACTTTCCATAGGGATTTCTGCAGTGTCCTCATTGAAACATGATTTCCCATTTTCATTGGCAGTAGCTGCAGAGGCAGACGTGCCTGGGGTCACTTTTGTTCTCTGGCCAGCATGCTCTACATCAATATCCACATCAATGCCTGTAATAAAGAGACATTTAAATTGGCAGCTGCACAAAAACTGAATTAAAGTGAATGTAACAGTCAACTCAGAGAGGGATTCCACACTTTATTTCCAATGTGTAGAGGACTGCAAAATGTCAAATGTGTACACGATCATAGCTACAAACTACATACAACAGGCATAGCGGCTTCAGCGATTTGTCACAGCGTTTCCTGCGAGTCAGTTGCCTGCGCTCTAGCATGGTGGAGTCTCATTACACTTCACAGTTCTTCAACAAGAAGTAACACTGCCTGAGCCTGGCACTTGCATTCCCAGGTCTTCCTATGAAAAATAACTCAAGAACAGCTTTTTTTCCCTCCCTTCAAAAAAATAAATGAATTTTGAGGAGTTTACAAATATTACATGAAAACAATGGTTTCTACTCAGTATGTCGGAGGAATAGAAAACAATTATATTCATGATTGAGAGCCAACTCTTTAAGCTTCCTCATAAAGCATACTGTGCATTTTATTGTCCACACACCACCAAAACCTGAACATACAGTTGTCAATCTATGGTGCATGGTTTCTTACATTATTCTAATAAAACTGAAGAAATTCTTAGGAGCACTGTACAAATACTGGGTAGGGTCCTCTTTTAGCATTAAAACCGCCTCAATTCTTTGTGGCATGACTTTCATTAGATAGAAACATTTGAGTTTCTGGTCCATGTTGATATGAGTGCATCACACAGTTTCTGCAGATGTGTCAGCTGCACATTCATGCTGCAAACCTAATATTTTACCACATCCCAAAGTTGTTCTGTTGGATTCAGATCTGGTAACTGGGAAGAACACTGAACTCAATGTCATGTTCATGATACCAGTTTGATTTTTGACATGGTGCACTATCATGCTTGAAGTAGTCATTAGAAGAGGGGTAAATTATGGCCAGCAACAATACTCAAATAGGCCATGACATTCAAGTGAGGACTGATTTGGATTTGTGGGCCCAAAGTGCACCAAGAAAACATCCTCCGATTCATAGCACCACCTGCCTGGACTGTTGGTGGGTGCATGGATTTATGCTGTTGGTGTCAAAATCTGACCCAATCATTGTGTGCTTTTATCAGATTCATCAGACCAAGCAACATTTTTCCAGTCCTCAACTGTACAGTTTTGGTGAGCCTTTGCCCACTGCAGCCCCAGTTTTCGGTTCTTGGATGACAAGAGGAACCAGACATAGTCTTCTCCTGTTGTAGCCCATTCACTTCGAGGTTTGACAGGGTGTGTGTTCTGCTCACCCCAGTGGTACAGAGTGGTTGTCAGAGTTACCATAGCCTTTTTGTCTGCTTGAACCATTCTGGCCCTTTTGTTCTAATCTCTGTCATTAACAAGAGGATTTCCAGTCTGCAGAACTGCCACTCACTGGAGGGTTTTTAATTTTTCACTCTTTTCTCGGTAAACTCTAGAGCCTACTATATGCGAGAATCCCAGCATATCAGCAGTTACAGAAATATTCAAACAAGTCCATTTTGCACCAGCAGTTCTACCACACAGTCACAATCACCAAGACCAAATATGCTTCCTCATTCTGGTGTCTGACGTGAACCTTAACTGAAGCTCCTGACTTGTAGCTGCAGGATTTTATACAATGTACTACTTTCACATGATTGGCTGATCAGATAACTGTATGGCTATACTGGTGTACAGCTGTTCCTAATCATTTATTTTCTCACTGAGTGTATAAGACCCTAGCGGTGTAGTACTAGTGTGTTGGGTTAGATGCTTGTTTAGGTTTTGTATATTGGTAAGCTGATAGCTTCTGGGTCTTCCAAAAAAAAAAAAAAAAAAAAAAGAGAAAAAATATATATTTACCTAAGGGGCTCAGCATGGCTGCAACTCCCTCACCGATGTTTTTCAAATAATCCACATTTGCTTGGTTGCAAGCACCTCCAGCTAGAATTGTAAGAAAAATAAAAAGATAATAAATAAGAAAATTGGGAGTGGTCTCCCCTAGACTTTCTCGTATACTCATATGAGGATGGATATTTGAGGAGTAAACCGCAAGACAATGGTTATAATTTTTATATTATGTACATTAAAGAACCATCAACAACAAGTCAAATCCAATTAATAATATATTAAATTATAAAGGTAAAGCTGACTAAAAATCAGATTCTGCAGCTGCATGAATAAAAGGTAAAGTACCACTTCTGGTTAGTGGAAATAGCCCAAAAGTTAACAGAAATCTACATTATGTATCCAATACTTGTATGCAAAACTTGGTTGACCCAAGTGAAATTGTTCTCAGGTTATCGTGTTCACACACACACACAGACAGAATTCCAAAAATTGTTATTTTTGGACTCTGGGGAGGTCTAAAACATTGAGATCGTCCAAAAAAATCAATTTCGAGATTTTGACCAATCACAATACTTTCCCTATACGAGAAAGTAAAAAATGGATGGGTGATGTAGAAAGTCAAACTCCTAGTGATTTTTATCCACATTAACATTTTGTTATGATACATAAGAAAACAATAACTAAAATTTAACCTTTAACTTCTTGATTACATCTTGCTTGAAGAAGGGCCCCGAGTTGCCTCGAAAGCTTGCATATTGTAATCTTTTTAGTTAGCCAATAAAAGGTGTCATTTTGCTTGACTTCTCATTACATCCATAATGGCTAACACGGTACAACACCCTAGTACTACCTTTACCTTCTAAAACAGTCAACTTCCAAAAATGCATTTTAATTTTAAAACTGAGCGTCTGTACCTTGGCTGTTAATTCCCATGGACACAAGACATGTCTACAAAGCTACGCTGGCACTGTACTGAACCACATTTATACCCTGGCAAAAAAATTGCAGGCAAAATGAGGACAACAAATGCTGGATGAGAGATTGCTTCAAGAACATTGCATATTGGATGAAAAAAGTTTAGTGAAACAAAACAGAAGAGAGGCTGAAAACAAAATGTGATCATTGCCAAGTACAGTAGTCTAATCACGTAGCAAGAGAAACCTGAACTCTGCTCCAAATGTTGGGCACCCAACATGTCTACAGAAATTAAGGCCGCCCAGTTATTTACAGCCTTTTTGAGTGAATCACATTGCTTTTCTTGCAAGGAATTGTGAACACAGAAAAGTGACCACTGCAGGATTGAGCCTGGGTTTCTGTTGACCAATGCAAATCTGCATGGACGGGATGATACAGGAGCATGTGTATTTTTCATGTCCCATACAGAGAGGTTGTGCTACTGTACAACCACCAAGCACATCAATTCACATGCAGGGTCCACCCTGTATTATTGGGAAACAACCTTTCAGACTTGCTTAAATCAGAGTGATGGGGGCCAGCGTTTATCATAGTAGCATCGGGCACAAAGTAAAAACCAACTGCTTGTCCACTTCTGGATAAGTCCCTTTGGGCCCCAGTGTATGCAGGTCTCTGACTTCTGACACTTGGTGTCTGCATTCACTTGTTATACATACAATGACTAGATGTGGGTTTCAATCCTAGGACACTGGTTACTTGAGGCAGCAGTGCCACCACTGCGCCACCAATATTTATACTGTGTGATTAGTAAGAGCTTATCGCAGTATTGGATAACCAGTCCTGGATGGGGCATTTACTCATCAGAGGGCACACTACTGCACATACCAACATTTGGCTGTACCAGGCATCTTTAGCGTCACCAGTTAACCTTACTGTACATGCATCTTTACTTTTTGTAGACTATTATTTTTTGGCATGGTCTCATTAAAGAAGACTGAGAGGGCACCAATACAGTGCATTGCCGCACCCACCATAGGATCCCAAATTAGGACCCAAGTGCTGCCGTGCAACAGGTGACACCTCAGCACCACACTAGTTCAAACTGGAGTGGAACAGTGAGGTTTTCTGTACAGTGGCTGGAATGCCAATCCTGCCGCCAACACGCAAATTTTCCCTTGCAAGTTGGAGGACCTGTTCGCAGGTTAATGTCCTAACCAGGACGGAGCAATTGAAGGTTAAGGGCCCAAAAAAAGTGGAAGCACTTCTGGCATTTATGGGATTAGAGCCAGCAACCTTTCAATTGTCAGTGCAGATCCCTAACCTCAGAGCCACCACTCCACCTCACTAAAGTAGGAAAGAAAAGAAAATAAGCGCTTACTCCCCTCACTACGTCTGTACACCAGCTCCCCATTAAAACATGACCAAATTTGCACAATATGGGTTATTGAATTGCAAGGTACCTGCTTGCTCTGGAGCACTTGCTGAAGTGGACTGAGGACCAGGCTTGCCACACTGGGCTTGGTTCTGGGCAGCAGCCCACATGCAATGAGGAAAACCGTGTCTCATTTTACGCAGCCATTTTCCACGGGGCAGCCACTACAAAACAGGACATGAGCGATGATTAGCGAAAACGCACAAGACAGTCACATCTACTTTTACCTTGTTCCACAGGAATATCAAGTAGCACTTACACAAAGTTATTTGCATGGCTGTGTATTTTGCACTTTTTTTCTTTATTTGGGCAGGAGTAATCATCCCATCAGACTAGCACTACATTTTAAAATAATGTTCCAGATAAGCACTTTGTGACAGGGCACCAGCTTAGCAATGCAGTACCAACACTAAGACAGGAAGCAAGAAATCTATATAAAGAGGTGGTTTAAATTAAAAAGGCAGGAAAGACCTAGGACTCAGGCTCCTTAGACAACCTGTCACTTGCATGGTTACCTCAGCCATGTGCATGGGAATCCAAATGGGAGTCAAAGGGTGCTCACGATGAAGTCCCTTAGCCTGGCATGGGGAGCACAGATCATAGTTGGGGCAAACCGAACACTTGAAGCGAGTGCCCATAACTGGACCATCACAGCCATCACAGGTAACCCCTGGATGCAGCACATTCGTAGGAAACTGAGGAGGAGGAAAGGGGAACATGGCTGCCCCAGGAGCAAAGTGAGGAGGCATCTCACGCTTGTTCTCCTTTTTCTCTGTATGGACAAAACACACAAAAAAAGCAGATTATAAAACCAGAATACTGTACGACAATCTGATGTAACAGAAGCACAAATAAAAAGAGTGTTGGACACTAAAGCTGTATTCATGTGGTTAATATTTATTTCAAAAATCTGATTACGGGTACTGTATTAATGGAGAACACCTTTAAAATGTTAATATAGTGGTAGATTTAAGAAGAGGGAGTAACTGGAATGCAGCCTTAGTCACCTTTAAAATTTTTCTTCATATGTTTAAAACTTCTTGAAAATTTTACTCCACAGCAGCAGCAAGTTGTTAAGCCTACCTTTAATGAAGATGCGGAAAGTGTCATCCTTCACGCAAGACAATCCCATTATGAGCTCCTCATCAGTGGAGAAAGCAATCATGTCTCCATCTTCATCTAGAACAAAGGGAAAAAAAAAAAAATATATGAATGATACTTCTTAAACTGCTTTAGCATGGCAAATCAAGGTAAGCGAAACTTTGTGTCTTTGAATTCAAGCATCTATGTTGCTAACCCTTGGTCCAATTCAGGGACTGGGTTATGGTCTATTCTGGCAGCTCTGGGCACAAGGCAAAAACCAAACATGGATGGGACGCCACTCCATCACAGGGCACACCATTGTGCAAATCTACAGGCGCTCACAGAACAGATTTAAAAACAACACACACATTTGGGATGTGGGAGTACTGGCAGTCTGGGCATGGCACTCAAACCATCTTCTGGGGCAGATGGGCAGCAGCGCAAACCACTGTGTCACCCCTCTTTACACTCAGAAAGACACAAATGTGAAAAGAGGGTGAAATTCTGAAAACGGCGACTCAATGTTGGGCACACCTCAGTTGAAGGGCTTGAACATCGGTTTGGCTTTAAAATACAGTGGAACAGAGCAGTGCATACAAAGAAAAGGCATTCACATGGGAGCAAGCTTTTGAATTGGAGACCCAGTGCCTTCTCAGAGAGTCTGGTCTTCAATTCAAAAGCTCCTAGCCCAGCCAGTGGAGTATGGAAATTCTCAGGACCACCACACTGCAAAGGTGCATTTGTTAGATTAATTTCAAACTTTTAATTGTCTCCATGTGAGTGTGCATGTCTAAAAGTGTTTGGCCTGTGTTCCATCTCCATGGCTAATGAATCTAATGATCTCAGTTTATTCAGAAATGTAAATGTATAAAACTTCACAAAGGATTTAAATATTTTAATCTCTGAACTACATAATAAAAAGTGCAACAATTCAAGACTCAAAATGTGCATCTTCTTCATTCGGGGTTGGCTGCTTCTCTTTCAGAACAATTATGTAGAACTGTGGTAAGGCACACCGCTTGTGTCCAACGCTTTACTTGTTTTGGCATCTATTGTATATTCAATTCAAAATTTGCTACCCATTTTAAAAACAATTGTGTTCTCTTTAAGCGCTTGTACGTTTTTTTTTGTTTATTAAATTGATGGCGGAGTGGTGGCTCTGAGGCTAAGGATCTGCGCTGGTATCCCGAAGGTTGCCGGTTCGAATCCCCGTCAGTGCCAAAAGAGATCCTACTCTGCTGGGCCCTTGAGCAAGGCCCTTAACCTGTAATTGCTCCAGGGGGCACTGTACAATGGCTGACCCTGCGCTCTGACCCCAAGGGGTATGCGAAAAAAACTAACAAACACTGTTGTAAGTCGCTCTGGATAAGAGCGTCTGCTAAATGATGTAAAATGTAATGTAAAATGTAAATGTATGGCTCCAATTTCCTTCTGCAATCCAAAGCCATGCCATCTGATTGACCGCCTGGATGTCCAGTGGTGAGCAAAGCTGCCCAGGATTTAAATAACCAGACTAGATGGATAAGAATCTATAGACTAGGTCAAAGGAAAGAATTTAATTTTTTTCTATAAAACACACTTCCAGTTAGTTAAGAAAAATGGAAATACTGTATACATCTAGAGACGACGACTGGAAGTGGACCCAGATCACCAGCTGGCTTGATTCACTCATCTCAACACCATTGAGCACAAACAGATGCTGACCTCTGGATTACTGTCAGCCCACCAGAAGGCTCACTTAGTGGACATTGGGCCAAAAAGTGTGTCCTTGAGTTTAGCTAGCATATCTTTAGGGTGTAAAAATAAGAGGAAACTCCTTAAAGACAAAGCTGATGAGCCATTTTTGAAATATTTATTTCATGTGCATTCGTAATTTTAGAGATCTATCATTAAGTGCTTTCAGCTAACAAATTATTCAGCAGAATCGTGTCAAGATATGCAACTGAGGCTATCGATGGGAATATGCCTTTATCGTGCCTCACCGTGGCTGTGACTGCTCTTTTATCTTTAGCCAAGTCAGAAATTCCTTTTTAGTAATTCAGATGTGTTGAGAGGTTGTTGTTGTTGGTGATAATATTTGCTTACTGTATTTATTGATCTTCTATAAAATGCTAAATAATGGGACAAAGTACGGTCTCTCTCTCCATCTAACACTGCATTTTGACTAGTGAAGATTGGACTAAGACACATCCAGAACTCTAGCCTGACAAGTGAAAACTAAGCTTTTTCTCTGCTAGCTTCCTCAGTGACAATTTATCATTAAAACTGAAATCTGAATGAGAAGTATTGTTAATTTAGCACATCCAAAGACATTTTTTGCAATTTTATCTTGTTTAAATATAATTTTCTATATTTCTAATTGAAAGCTCTGTGGAAGTCAATGGAAGAAAAAGTCTTTCTATTGAATATTTCTCTCAGTACATTGTTGTTCTCTTAAATGATCGTTTTGTTCAGTCGAGAACACATTCAAGTATTTCAAGTTCAAATTCTAAGACTGTTCTGTATTATAAGGACAGCACAGTGGTTGTCCTCGTTGGGTCTACCTCTAAACATGCGACATTTTTCTCTCCGCGTCCCCAAAGTCCTATGAGTCACAAACTTGGCCGAGTGGAATTTTCCTGCAGTGGTTCCCAGTATTACCACAGTAAATCCCAGCTCTTCACAACCCTGGATCAGAATAATTTGGTTTGAAAATGTTAATGCAGTTGTGTTTTCACGTTTTTTTTTTATTTTTTTATACTGGACTCCAAGCCTGTGCAAGGGCTTATACCTTCAACACTGTAAATCTGCTTTCTCGATGCTTCAGTTTAGCTACTCACATTATTTGCCAGTGTGATTTTGTGTAAATACTAGCTGTGCTACCCATCTAAGACAGATTTAAATTTTTAAGTAATCAACATTGACCTTGGCATTAACATTTCCAGTACACCACCAACTGGAATGCATCGTTATGCTTTCAGTAATAAAAAGGCATTACTACAAGTGATTGTGAAGCACCACCTGTTGAAATGACAAATGCACTGCATGGGTCTCTGCTATACGCCATTTGGTGTGGGATTTGTAAAAAGCAGTTGTTCATGTTTTTGACATACTATTGGAATGACAAATGGTGCAACACAAACTTTTTTTTAGATGAAACACATTCCATGGTTTGGGGGGGAAAAAAAAAAAAAAAAAAAAAGGCCACACAGACACTCGTCCTTTTATTAAGGTGGAAGATGCCGTCATGTCTTGGCTGGTTTTTGACTTTGGATTTTTCTTCCTGGTAAGGGCAAACTGGGAACTAAGGGAATTATTCACAATTCCATGAATTATAATTCATTGCTACCTTGTGCTGGGTGAAGGTTGTACCTTTATATCTCAAGTATTACTACTTAATTCTACAAGTCATGATATATTTTAGTAAATACTTTACCATGACTCCTCCTGTCGATTACATTAATAACTAACTAAATAACTAAAACGGCCAGTGCGTGTGTTCCAATATTTTTTTAGTACTACATTGCTCACTTTCCCAGTTTTATGTCGGTCTATGTAACAAAGGTGTTGATTCATACCACAATGCCCAAGCCCATAATCTTAAAAATAATTTCTTCCTTTCTACCTCGAGGATGCCACTTATTATTTTTACTAAGTTAAATAACTCCTGAAACTTGCGTGCTTTTTCGTTATGAACAATTAGAATACCACACCCCCTTTAGCTTAAACCCCTCCCAATTCATGTAAAGTAGGGATCAGGAATGCCCCGCCCATTGGACAGCAAAACAAAACTTCGAGACGGAAGATGTCGGACGATCGAGTTTTTTTTTTTTTTTTTTTTTTTTTAACCCTCACTGTATGGATGAATGGATAGATGAGTTTTCGTAACGTGTGATTTGGGCGACTGCGACACTTGTCATCACTGTAATGAAAATTGTAAAACAGAGTATTCTTTTCGTCTGAAAAACAACAAGGAAGTACGGGTAACGCGTCACGCGTCAATGGCGACTGACAGGTCATTGACCGCAGTGGTAACCGCCGCTCACCGATTAGAACATTTATTTAAAAAAAGTTCAGAAAAGGTACTGCAATGCTCATTTGAACGTAAACATCAAACCGAATCCACTTTCGCACGTACAAGTGCCGAAACCAATGTGCACAGAGCTTAGCCGGTAACCAATGGGTACTGCAGGCAAATGTGCTTTAACGAATGTCGCAGTTGGCAACACAAGTTGCATCGCTGGATTTTTAGGCATGTACTTTGAGTGCCCCCTTTTATTCCTCTCTTTGCATGTGGCAAGACACGGGAATTCTACAGGAGGTCCTGCAGAAGATGCGCTGCCTTCCAACTGCCACTATCACTAAATTTGCGGTTGCAAATGATGTTGATTACCCAGCGCCCAAATTAAAAAACGCCGTCTTACCTTTGTAATACATCTGGAAATGCCCATTTGCAAGGCTCTGAAACACCTCGGCCACCTTGCTGCTCAGGTACTCGAAGTTGGAAGAGACTCCCTGGTCCACGGTAAAGCGACGGATCTCCTTTTGCACCTCTTCCTTGCCGAGTAGATACGCTTTTACGGTAACCGCCATGTCTCTTCACTCTGCACTGCTGTGACGCACTCGAAACTGAAGCTCTTGACAACAATGGCCTCCTTCTGCTGCTGCTGCTGCTGCTGCTGCTGCTGCTGCTGCTGCTGCTGTTGCTGTTGCTGCTGCTGCCTGTCAGGCTACGGACTTGACTCTAAATGATGCACCGCTAAGCTCCCTGCTTTTATACTCGGCGTCGCAGATCTTTAGCTCACGGAAAATCCCTCCCATGAGCGAAGACGAAGGCGGAAGAAGACGAGAGGCGGCTTCAAAACAAACAAGGGGCCCCGGCGCTGCCAAGGGGGGTTCGCGAACGACTCAGGATGACAATGCAAATCGGATTTGTTTTCTCAGTCTAGTCATTTTTAAACTACAGACTAAAACAGCAATTTGAAAAACTTTTCACTAATACGAAAAAAAGAAAAATCTCCTTAATTTAACAACTATTAAGGCAATGTATCCACGTATACACAAAAATATATCCATCCTTCCATTATCCAACCCACTATATCCTAACTACAGGGTCGGAGTATTGAATTAAACGCAATTGGAAAAGGGCAACGGATCAGGAGACATAACCTTAATTGTTTTTTAGAAATAATGATAGAATAATATTATTTTATAAACAAGCCCATCAGAACGCATTAAAATCTGTTCCATACCATACTTAAACCAAATCAATCCATCCATTACTCAACTCACTTACTTAAGAGCAGGGTCAGTAGTTCACACATTTGTAATCAGCAAGGTTTTATATTTTATTTTTTAACACACAAGATGCAATTCCTGATAGCAAAGGGACAAATAATCCTGTTCCACAGCCACAAACACAATGGTGCCAACATAAATGTGCACCTCAAGTCTGCAATAAGATGTCAGGGACCACCTCGATTTGTTAACACATCCCCAAGGCATGCATTACATTAACTGTATAATAGCTTGAGAGAAGCTAAACGATGCACTGGCACTCATCCTACGGTTGTCTTCTGCCATATGCCTAAGGTAAGGTTTTTGGTAGGGAAAACAAGGTTAAAAATAGATGATTTTCCACGCCAGAGTAAGAACTCACTCAAGGTCACACACCTGCAAAAATAATCCCATCCCTGAGTTCTACAGGCTGATTTCGTAAGGGCCAAAGATTAACTCCTGTGTTCTAATCACATTTTTGTCAGCGATTCCAGCCTGGAGTCTGTTTTGGGTTTGACACAACAAACTTCACACGTGTGGGTTTGGGGACGTTCTTCTATTCTTCTCTACCCTTCCTGTCAAGCTGTGTCTAATCTAATGGAGATCGTCTATGGATAGCTATTTTCAGGTCAGGTCAGATGTTCTTTTGGCTACAAATCTGGACTCTGAATGGGTAACTCAAACAGATTCCCAGAGTTCTCTCTAAGCCATTCCTGTGTTGTCTTTGCTTTCTTCTTAGGGTCATTATCCTGTTGGAAGGTGGACCTTCAGCCCAGTCTGAGGTCCAGAGCACTCTGGAGTAAGTTTTCCTAAAGGATATCTCTGTACTTCGCTCCATTCAGTTTTCCCTCAACAGTGTCTAGTCTTCCAATCCCTGCTGCTGAAAAAACAACTCCACAGGATGATGCTGCCACCACTATGCTTCAATGTTGGAATGGTATTGCGCAGGTGAGGAGCGGTGTCAGGTTTCCTCCAGATGTGATGCTAATCTTGGTTTCAACAGACCATGAGAATCTTGTTTCTCATAGTTTGAGAGTCCTTTAGGTGCCTTTTTTCAATCTCCAGGTGGACTTTCATGTGTCTTTTCAAAGGAGTGACTCTTTGGCCACTGTGCCATAAAGCTCAGATTAGTGAAGTGTTGTAATGGTGGATTTTCCTCTGGACGTTTATCTCATTTCTACACACGTTCTCTGGAGCTCAGCCAGAGTGACCATCACGTTCTTGGTCACCTCTCTTATAATGGCCATTCTCCCCCATTTTTGGGGGGGTTTGCAGCTCTAGGAACAGTCTGGTTGTTCAAAATGTCTTCCATTTAAGAATTACAGAAGTCTCAGAGCTCTTGGGAACTTTCAATACTGTTCAAACGTTTTTGCAGACTTCCCCAGATCTGTGCCTGGACACAATCCTGTCTTTAAGCTCAGGAGGCCATCCCTGTGACCTCATGGCTTGTTTTTGCTCAACTGTGAAACTTTCTATGGACAGGTGTGTGTCTCTTCTAATCAGGTCCAATCAGCTGAAAACAAGGTGTAGCAACTTCTCTGAAGATGATGGTCAAAATAATGGGAAGCACCTGAGCCAGAGCAAGGGGTCTGAATGCTTGTGTCTGGGTGATATTTCAGTTTTATCATTTTTAATAAATTGGCAAAAACAAAAAAAAATCACTTTGTCAGTGGTATTGAGGGTTGCTTGATGAGAAGGAAACATGAATTTAAATGATTTTTAACACATGACTGCAACATAAAAAAAGTTTGAAAAATGTGAAGGCACAATATGATAGATAAATAGAACTGTATTTGTCCCCATGTGGAAACTGGACTTTTTACAGAAGCTCAATAATTAATAAGTATACTGTATGTGAAAAAACTGTTTCCCTGCAGCAATTAAGAAAGTATCTCAAAAAAATTTTTTAAATTGAATTATTATATTATGACTAACAATAAAGCTGAGTGGAGGTGCAGAGTGGTAGCTCTCTGGCTCAGGCTCTGAGCTGATATCTGGAAGGTTGCCAGTTCCAATCCCATTATGACCAGAAGGGATCCTACTCCATTGGGCACTTGAGCAAGGCCCTTAACCTTAAAATTACTCCAGAGGTCTATCCCTGCACTCTGACCCCCAAAAGGCCATGGAAAAAGACCATTTCCACTTAGGGATTAATAAAGTATATCAAAAAAACAATCTCTCCCAAATATAAACCAGAATGACTGAAAAGGATGATAACTACAAAGAAAGAAATACTTTCAGAATGCATTAATGTCTGTTTGTTTCCATTTTTTATTAGTATTATAACTAAGTTTGTATAAGATAACGATGTTTAAGCAAAGTAGCTGCTATGCTCCTGACTAAGCATTTCTTCTCCTCAGCTTACTTCCCACTTTTCCCAGAGTAGATGGCCCCTCTGTCCCTGCAGCTAGGAAAATACGTGAAAGAAAAGAGACAATCAGAAAGTAGGCCTCATGGCGTTATTGCAGGGCACAGGCTGATGTGCCCAGACTTGGCCTTCACAAGGCAGCGGCCCGTCAAGAGCATAATTCCTGCTTCCAGCCTTCCACATGTACAGTACACAGTGTGTATTAAATGTGCTGTATCATGTGTATTGTAGGCCTCAGTTTTGGTCACATACCCCTTGCCTTCCCCCCATATCCCCAGCCTTTAGGACATGTCACCTGCTTGTGAGTCAGCATAGCAGTCATATGATCCTTTATGCAAGGTGTAACCAGTTTTTTATTGGTAAGAAAAGGGTGACGTTATTGTTCATTTACAAAACAAAATACAGCAAGCACAAATGTGGAATCTCCCTGACCTTCTTTCTGGAGCTTTCTACCCCTTTCTGGATGCCAGGCTTGAGTTAAGTGGTGAGTTAGCATATAGAGGGATGTTAAAAGATAAAGAAAATAACCTTTGAAATTAATTTCATAGTTTTCTTTGGGCTTAGTCATCCGTCTTTGAATTTCCTAACCAGCTAATTCAGTTTAGGGTTATGGGAAGCTGGTCCCCATCTGGGCAGAGCAGCGAGGAAGCCAACCCTGAACAGGGCAACAGGCCACCATAGGGCACACTCACCTGCTCACACTGGGTTATTATTCTTTTTTTTTCTGAGTTGCCTCAAAAGCTTGCATATTGTAATCTGTTCAGTTAGCCAATAAAAGGTGTCACTTTGCTTGACTTCTCATTTTTCTGTAATAAATTTAAGTAGAAATTTGTAATTGGTGGGAGAGCAGAATAACCTGGCAATCAAATATGTATACAGCACAGCACTTTAAACAGTAAAAGAGATTTATACAGCTGGGTGAAGTTGGAGTCAAGGACAATGGTCTGTGTAACAAAGATTTTTCTGTCCTTATTTCCACCATGTCCACCATGCTGATGATAAGATCATTTATGTAAATCTTTCTGTCTATAGAAGTAGCGCCCATTCAATGATAAGACATCTTGCCAAAGCCTATAAAATCTATCCAGCTATTTTATTTTATATTAGTGTGTGAAATGGACTATAATATTCTCTTTAATGTAGCCCTCCTTAATGTAGTATAGCTTAAGCCCTGTCACACTACACAATTTTTCAGTTGTAAACTTCATTTACATAATTTTCCATTTATGTATTTAGCCGACTCCTTTATCCAAGGTGATTTTCAACATTTGAGATATAATTTTTTACACTTCTTTTGTTTTTGGGCAGGTGGAGTGACTTACTCAAGGTCACAAATTGTCAGTCCCGGGATCAGAACCCAAGCCTTAACCACTGTGTCAAGCTACCTTAGCAAGTTGGGGCAGCCATGATTGCCAGCCGTATAGTCTGATAACCCCTACGACTCAGTCCAACTACTCTGCAACTCAACCCATTAAAAATACTCAATCCAAAAATGAGATTTATTTTTAAGTGTTAATTACTTATCCATGTACTTTGTGGTGACAGCTGAGGAAAATTTTAATCTCAAGTTTTCACACAGAACAGCAATAACAAAGTTTCTGATAGAAGAGGCATCTTTTGTGACCAAAGTTTGACACACCAAACTTCTCAAAGCATAGTTTCTCAGTTTTTAACTTTTAATAAATTTGTAAGAATTCCTAAAATCCTGTTTTTGCTTTGTCATTTTGGTCTGTTGAGTGTTGTTTGATAAGGAAAAAATGAATTGAAATGATTTTAGGATAAGGCTACAACATAACGTAATGCATAAAAAGAAAACAGGTCTGAATGCTTTCTGGAGTCACAGTATGTAGTGTGATGGCAGCTTCACTTCCCACCAGTGTAATAGCACTAAACAATCCTGTACCCCTCCCTCCACTCTCTGGCCTGTCTTCTGCCTGCCAGATGTGCATCTCCTTTCTGCAAGTTTACAGGAGGTCTGGGTGGAAGAAGCATTTAAGCCGCTATGTAAGAACCGCATCTGGTATCATTGTCATAACCACTACTGGGGTCTACCCTCCTGAACTCCTGTGGCTATCCTTCTAAAATCATCTTAAAAATTCAGAAGCCTCCACCAAAATACTCGTCAGGAAGTCTTGCATACTGTGACAGATCTCCTTTCAGCAAGCTGTCTTTATTTAATAAGTGACATGTCCTTTGTGGTCCTTTCCCTATTTCTGCTCCTTGGGGACAATCATTACAGACATATAAATATGCCACCTCCTGGTGGTATTGTTATGAAGCTCTTGGCATAGCCATATACAGTGGATTCAGAAAATAGATAGATAGATAGATAGATAGATAGATAGATAGATAGATAGATAGATAGATAGATAGATAGATAGATAGATAGATAGATAGATAGATAGATAGATAGATAGATAGATAGATAGATAGATAGATAGATAGATAGATCTATAAATATTCAGACTCCATCACTTTTTTTCACACTTTGCAGTGTTGTAGATTTAATTGTAAATTGATAAATGTACCATTTTTGCCCATCAATCTACACTCAAAAAAAAGTGAAAACATGTTTTCAGAAAGATTTGCACATCAAAATCTGAAATCCCTTATTTCTGTAAGTATTCAGACCCTCTGCTGTGGCACTTCATATTGTGGTCCGGTGCACTGAACTGATTAGAGTCCATCTGTGGCAAACTGAATTGATTAGACATCATTTAGAAAAATCACATACTTGTGTATAGGAGGTCCACAATTCACACTGCATGTCAGGAGAAGAACCAAGTCATGAAGTCCAAGTATCTCTCTGTAGACCCCTGCAATCAAATTATGATGAGGCATAAAACAGAGCAAGGGTAGTAAAGCCATTTTTAAAGCTTTCACTGTTGGTACCACTAGGACTCTTCCTAGAGTTAGCTGTCCAGCTAAACTTAGTTACCAAGCAAGAAGGACTTTTGGGTAGGAAGGTGACAGAGAACCCAATGGTCACTCATATATGGCTTCATATATTCTCTACAGTGATGACAGAATCTGTTGGAAGGATGACCATCTCAGCAGCACTCCATCAATCAAGTGTTTATGGTAGAGTGGCTAGATGGATGCCACTCTTGAATAGCAGGCATATGGCCGCTTGCTTGGAGTTTTCCAAAAGGCATTTAAAGGACTCTGATCTGAAAAGACCAACTCCTTTAGCAGAACTTCAAGCATTTTGTCTACTGAAGAGCAGGCACTGCACATCAGCTGCCGAATACCATCCCTATGGTGAATAATGATGGTGGTAGCATCATGCTTTGGTGGTGCTTCTTGGTGACAGGGACAGGGAGACTGGTCAGAAATTAAACATGAATGAATGCAGCCAAATACCGAATAGGTCCATGAAGAAAACCTGATCCAGAGTGAATACATTCTCAGACTAATGTGACTGTTCACCTTTCAGCACAACACTAACCTATAGCATACAGCCAAGACAATGCTGGAGTGGCTTAAGGACAAGTCTCTGACAGTCCTGGAGTTGCCCAGCCAAAGCCCAGACCCCACAGAACATCTGTAGAGAGACTTGAAGATGACAGTTTACAGACACTTTCCATCCAATCTAACATCTGGGGATCTGCCAGGAAGAATGGGATGAACTGCCCAAATCCAGGAGTGCAAAGCTTGTAGATATTTCTCCAAGAACACTCAAGCCTGTAATTACTGCTAAATGGGGCTTCTACAAAGTACTTAATTAAGGATCTGAACACATCTATGATCTCTGTGAACAATTATATGAATTTTCAAAACTTTCTGAAAACATGTTTTCACTTTGTCATTATGGGTTATTGAATGTAGACTGATGGGCAAAAGTGACAAATGTAACAATTTAAAATTAAATCTACAACAAAATAAACTGAAGAAAGTGAGATGGGTTCTGAAAACTTGCCAGGGCTTACCTTATTACTGTCAGGGTCACATAGGACTCAATTCCTATCCTGGTGCCTGTAGTGAAGGCCTCTGCCTGGCACTAGTCTACAACGCTTAATATTGTTAATGGTATCAACACCTAGTTAATCCTACATTCTACTTTGTTTTAAACAGAGAAGCCAAAATCACATGAATACGTCACATGTCAGAACAAATATTTTGACTAAGATGATCTCTAATGGGGCGGCACGGTGGCGCAGTGGGTAGCGCTGCTGCCTCGCAGTTGGGAGATCTGGGGACCCGGGTTCGCTTCCCGGGTCCTCCCTGCGTGGAGTTTGCATGTTCTCCCCGTGTCTGCGTGGGTTTCCTCTGGGTGCTCCGGTTTCCTCCCACAGTCCAAAGACATGCAGGTTAGGTGGATTGGTGATTCTAAATTGGCCCTAGTGTGTGCTTGTTGTTTGTGTGTGTCCTGCGGTGGGTTGGCACCCTGCCCGGGATTGGTTCCCTGCCTTGTGCCCTGTGTTGGCTGGGATTGGCTCCAGCAGACCCCCGTGACCCTGTGTTCGGATTCAGCGGGTTGGAAAATGGATGGATAGATGGATGATCTCTAATCAATACCAATTGCCTGGTCTTCTCTTCTCCAGTAGACATGCTAGCAGTTGTGTCTCTCTTCCCTGTTGTTTATTGCACTCTTACAGCCTCAGCTTATTCTTAAAAATGTGGAATTTGTGCCATCAAAGCACATTGGTTCTTGCTGTCTGACTCTTAGAGATCTGCCCGGCCTCGTTCTACCTCACGTCCTCTTCCTTTTCAATCTGTAAGCAGCATTGCTTTGCAACATTTAACACTAAAATGTGATATTAAGTAATGCTCAGGAGATACTGTATGTACTGTACATATCTAACAGACTGTGTGCCCTGTGACGAACCTGCACCCTTACAGGGCAGCTTCACATCATTGCTGCTGTATTTTGCTGATGCTCCCTGTGACTATGAACTGGGTAAACCGGTCTAGACAATGAGTTGGCAGAAATAATGAGGTTAGAAAGGTTTATTTATAATAGCTTTTTCCACCACTATCTGTTCTTGCTTATATAGGTAGATAGAAAGATAGAACTTCAATTGACCAAAGAGGGACATTTAGCTTTTTACAGAAGCTCAAGAAATACTTTTACAAATAACAGCAATAGCAATCCCCAAAATTAAACAAAAAGAATTATGAAAAAAGAAGAAAAAGTCTGACTTGGCTAAAGATATGAAAGCAGTCACAGTACAGTAATGCACTATAAAGACCATAAGGTATGAAGAAGACACCGTAGAGTTTCTTTACCCACTTCTGCTGAATAATTTATCAGCTGAAAGTCCTCAACGCTAGTGTGTCTGAGAGAGGATGTGCAGCAGTGTTCACTTGTCTTCATTTTCTCCTCCTTCAGAGAACCCCCCTCCCCAAAAAAAACAAAAACTCACTAGCATTATTCGACACAAGGCAGGAATTATTTCAGGAGAAACAACATGTGTGTCCATGTGTGATTAATTAGTTGAAACTCCTTTTAGCTTTATATCGATGTCCATGGAGATAATGCAGCCATAAGGAAGTTTACAGTCTGCTTACAGAATTTCTTTGCTCTTATGTTCATTTCTTAGGTAGGTGATGCTTTTTGTGTGTGTATGTTTCGGGGCTTGCGGTCGGCTCCCTCAGAGTTTTAACTCACTTGTATTTCTGTAGTACTAGGGTGTACTGTGTTAGCCATTATGAATGAAGAGAAAAGCCAAGCAAAATGACACCTTTTATTGGCTAACTAAAAAGATTACTGTACAATATGCAACCTTTCGAGGCAACTCAGGCCCCTTCTTCAGGCAAGGGGCCTGAGTTGCCTCGAAAGCTTGCATATTGTAAACTTTTTAGTTAGCCAATAAAGGGTGTCATTTTGCTTGGCTTTTCTCTACACTCACTTGTATTGGGAATCCCAGTGGCTGTCAGATGAGTATAAGAAGAAAAAATACCAAATAAACAAATTGAAGTAACCGCTGTCAAAGAATAATTGAATCAGTAATCTAATTCTTAGTTGAAGTCGCAAAGAACGCTTCTCGGACTTTGCAGATTTGTCATTGTTTTTCAAAAGGAGCTTTTGAAATTTCAAAATTTTGCACTTTTCGAGATATCTCAAAGAAAACTATAAAGTCTCGCCAAATTTCCTTGAAGATTAAGTGTATCACATTTCAATAAAACTGATTCAGCGGGTTGGAAAATGGATGGATGGATGGATGGATGGTCAAAAGGGGCCGAGTTGTTTCATGCGTACTGATGGCTATTACTATGCGAACGCACCTTTAGAGCGTTTCTATTTTAGATTTTCCTTGTAGTTCCTAAATTTACCACTAGGTGTCAGTATGTCCTAAGAGTCCCTCGTCTCATTAGCCGCAATACTTTGGCCTCAGTCATAACAGGATGAGCAGGAAAGAGGAAACTTCCCTTTTTCTAGAACAATTGAATGTACAGCTCTTATCCGGGAATTTTACAATATTCCCACAAAATAACTCTGGTAATGGGTGGTGCCAAGAATGCCTAAACCATGACAATTGAATTCTGTCAACTGAAAATAGCAATGGTTGTACTTCAGGGTTCTCCCAGCTTGCCAATCTCCTCATTCTGTTAGACCAGCAACTCGGTGCATGAGCTTTAGGTCCACTGTGCTATATTTTGTTACTTATATAGTTGGAACCACGAATCATTGATGTTATGCTTCAGCAAAGGCAACTCCCCATATTTATATGTTCTTTTTTGGCCCATTTCTGACTCTTTTGTTTATGTTAATATTGTTCATGTTTATTATTTGTATAATTATGTATCCTTCATCAGTATTGTTGATCATTTGCTTTCTACTGTCTGTTTCTATGCATTTTTTTTACTATGTTCAATGTGTTACTGTATGTGGGTGGTTCCCCAAGAGTCATGGCCATCTGTCTTAAGGAGGTTAGTGAGTACATATATAAACCATTGACACATATTTTTTGGAAGTCATTGTCCACTGGGGAAATTCCAAAGCACTGGAAAATGGCAAATATTATCCCATTAGATACAAAGGGTAAGTGGGCAGATTTAAGCAACTATAAGCCAGCAAGCTTAACGTGCATCACAGGTAAATTAATGGAAGGAAGTATTTACTGCAGGATAAGATGGAGCAACACATGGCAAAAACAGGAGTTTTACTGAACAGTCAGCATGGATTCAGAAGAGGAAGACTGTGTTTTAGTAACATGCTGGAATTTTATTTGGAAGCAAGAAAAGGGTATGATTAAAGTGGAGCGCATGATATTATTTATCTGAACATTCAGAAAGCATTTGATAAGGTGCTACATGAAAGGTTGGGCATCAAACTAAAAGAAGTGGGAGTGCAGGATGTTGTGTGAAGATGGGTGCAAAATTGGCTCAGACAAAGGAAACAGAGGGAGATGGTGCATGGAACCTTATCAGAAATGGCTGATGTTCAAAGTGGTGTTCCCACAGGGGTCAATGATAAGGCCACTGCTATTTTTAATATATATGAATGATAGGAATAGGAATATAAATAACAAGCTGGTTAAATTTGCAGATGATACCAAGCTAGGTGGATTCATTGAATCCTTACAGAGAAACTTGGACAGCAGACTGGCTTGGGCAGATGTGTGGAAGATGAAAGTTAATGTAAGTAAATGTAAAGTATTACATGTAGGAAGAAAACATGTCAGGTTTGAATACACAATGGGAGGTCTGAAAATTCGAAAGTACACCTTATGAGAAGGAGTTAGGTGTCTTAGTGGACTCAACACTATCAACTGCCAGGCAGTGCTCAGAAGCCATCAAGAAGACTAAAAGAATGTTAGGTTGAACACGTCAATGTTTTCTCAGTAAGTATGTTTCTAAAGGCCATTTATGGGCCATCAATTAGGACTAAAGCAGCTGATATTTATTTGCACTGATAGGGGGCTGTCAGGATTGCTTTCTAAATACTGACAGATTTCAGCTGAATTCGTGGCTTTCCATGACTTTTTTGCATCTCCTTCTCTTCATGTGTTCAATACTTATTCCCTATGTCATTTCACTTTATTACACATAACTTAATTTATGGACTTATTTGTTTTGATTTCTTCGTATGTGTGGATTACTTGGGTTGTGTACGACATCTGGTGTAAATTTCATGTCAATCCATCCATCCATCCATCCATCCATCCATCCATCCATCCATCCATCCATTATCCAACCTGCTATATCCTAACTACAGGGTCACGGGGTTCATGTCAATAGCCCCATTTGAAATTTATTTACTAAGAAAAACGTTGATGCGTTCATTACTTATTCTCCCCAATGTATATAGCACCTTGACATGTGGAGTGCCAGTCCAAGGAGGTTCTGTCCAAGCTTTATAACTCACTGGTGAGACCTCATCTGGAGTACTTTGTGTGGTTTTCAGGCTGCATAAAAGACATAACGGCACTGGAAAAAGTTCTGAGAAAGCAATTAGTTGCCCCCCCCCCCCGCCCCCGTGTGAATTCTCAAGAGGGTCTCTCTTCGTACCACATCACTTTAATTTTGCATGTCACATATTTTGCATAACAGTCACAGTTCTTATGGTGAGAACACAACACACGAAAGTGTCACAGGTAATAAATCGTACAGGGACACGTTGGTTCCTGAAAACGCTTTTAATGACTGTGTTAGATCCATCCACGAGGACTCTGTCATACATGCAGAGGGGGTAGAGTAGGGGGCTAAGCACACAGGCCCGTGGGACACTAGAGTTCAGGGTCAGGGTGTAGGAAGTGTGGTTGTCTAACCGAACAGACTGTGTGGTCAGATGGTCATGAAATCCAGAATCCATTTGCAGGGTGAGATGCTAAAGTCAAGGCTCACTGAGCTTTGTGACCATCTTGGAGGGGATGATAGTATTAAATACTGAACTAAAGTCAATGAATAGCATCCTCACATAAGTACTGCTGCTGTCCAAGTGGGCCAGGACTGTTTAGAAATTGTATCTATAGTGTAAACTGATTGCGATCCAATGAGTAGGATAGACATGCTTTGAGATGAATGAAGATCAATGACTCTGAGTACTTCATAATGATGGAGGTGAATGCAACCAGGAAAAGGTTATTAAATCCCACTGCGGTGAATTGGTTAGGCACCGGCACAATTGTCATCGTCTTGACTCAGGTTGGAATAGTCTAGGCCAACAACAGATTGAAATTGCTTGGAATGCTCTTGGAACAAAAGTGATTGAGGATCAGAGATTATACTTGGGAATGTAACAGGGCAGGCACTTCAGAATATATGGAGGGTTAGGGTTAGCAGAGCTTTATATACAGATAAAAATATTCAGTTCTAAAGGACCACGGACATCCTGTGCAATGATATTAAGAGCAGTGAAATGTCCTCAGATTTTCTTTTTCTGGATGTCCCACAGCCAGTTTGTCTGTCTCAGCGTCTGACGGTTTTCATTGCAGCTACTTTTTAAATTAGTAACCAGTAACTAATGGAACACATTAATTAATTACCCTGCTTTTTAAGATTCAGAAGACTTAAACGTTCTTTTTTTTCTTTAACCAGCATGTAAACAATAATGAGAAGTAAACTGAGCCAACAGATGACCAGCTAAATCAGGGCTATAAAAATGCAGTTCTTTTTTTGCTCATTTTATTAGTTAGAAGACAATTCTTGCTGTTAATGATACAAATTATTTAAATAATATATTTAATTGTATGGCATTATCTGCGGTGGGTTGGCACCCTGCCCGGAATTGGTTCCTGCCTTGTGCCCTATGTTGGCTGGGATTGGCTCCAGCAGACCCCCGTGACCCTGTGTTCGGATTCAGCGGGTTGGAAAATGGATGGATGGAATTGTATGGCATTATATTGTTTAGCGCCACACTAGTTGTTTCCAAAACAGCTGATGTTTGTCATTTTTTTGAGAGTACAACTGAAAAGTGGACCAAATGTGGACCAGAGCAACTTACTACTCTACAGAACTTCACACCATTCTTTTACTGACGCAGGTATTACATAATAGCCGCAGATGTACAATTGGGATCAAATTAACTGGTCATCTGCTAACCATCTTTGGTTTGCATCTCACTATTGTAAGGGAAAAAGAAGCAATTAAAGGTTCTGAATCTTTAAAAACGAGTAACTCAAATGAACAAGTCAGATGAGCTCCATTTTTTTATGCAGGAATACTAGAAGCAAAATGAGCCTAACAAAGCCAGGCAGATTTTTGGAAACCAAAAAGTCTTTGCCAAGAAAAAGCAGATGGCAAACAGCTAATGTGACAATGGATACTATTTACTACACATTCCAGACTTCATCTCTTGAAACTAGAGAGTTTGTAACAATAAAGTAGTAAAAATCCGACATGCACATATGCAAGTTCTGAAACTTATGACCACAAATTGAGTGTTTAAATAGCAGAACCCCTTTGGGTCTGAAGTCGAAGTTGTCTTTTGTTTCAGTCTTTCTCAGCTGCTTGACTTTTGGCCCCTTTGTTCACATGCTTCATGCCCTTTTCCGCACCTCAATTAATTATCCAGTAGTCCCCTGACATGCATATATAAAAAGGACAAGTCAGTCACTTGGTTTCTCTAAGCCATTGCGGAAACCATTCTGTATTTTTTGTCAATTTTGCCCTCTTTTCCTCCAACTTGAAGGGAAAATACAGGGGTTGGTGGCAGGAATAGCACTCTAGCCATTATGAAAAAACCTTACATTGTTCCATTCAAACTAGTGTGGTGCTGAGTTGTCACCCATTGCACGGCTGCACTTGGGTCCTAATTTGGGATCCTGATGTGGTTCTTCGTGTGGTCGGTGCGATAACGCATTGCATCATGTCTGGCAGCATCAACTTGTTTTTGCAAAGGAAAGTGATGAGCAAGGATGGCAAACCTCTGGTGATGCTAGCAAATGCAACAACTGGATATAAAATTATTGAAATTGAATGGTTAAAACTTGAAAAAGTAAATAAATGGGCTCTGTGTGTGTAAGATAAAATATTAAAGCACAGACAGTGTGAATAGGATTAAGTGTCAGTAAGGATGGTGAGATAACTCAGGAGAGGGGTTGCCCAATATAGTTTGCGGCCTGTATTGAGAAATGGCGGCACACCAAACCCAAGACACAACCGCACAGGCACAAGTCCTAGGTTAAAAAAAAAAAATTATAATAAAGTACCTCAACAAAAGGCTTCTTCGTAATAATAAACACAAGAATGACTCTCATCTTCTCAGATTTGGTTCTCCTTCCTCTCCTCCCAAGTGAGCTTTGTCCTCTTCCACCTGAGTCCAACTCTTCTGGATGATATTGAGCAGTTTCTCTTATCCTAGACCTGGGAGTACTTCTGGTGTTAGGGCATAGCCCGGTCAAAGTCCCATGAAGTAGGGATCATGGACCCTGCAGCACCCACCGGCAGCATCCACAGAACTCAACAAGGCTGCCCAGCATGCCTTGTGTGTGTCCGTATACATAGCATTACCCAGGGATGCTGCCACCTAATGTGTCAATGGAGCATGTAGCCCTGACAGGTTGTCTCCCCCTGTCCTTCCATTACACTGGCCTCCTGGACGGATATTAATCCTCAGTCCAATGCCAGTGTACCCACTTCCACTCTGGCATCTTTTGCCAACCTCCTGGCTAAGGCAGGGGACACCCTGCTACACATCCTGTCCACTCGCCACCTGGGCCTTCTGGCCAGGTAAGGGAAGTTAGTCTATCCTGCCAGGGATGTCAGTCTCTGCATGCCATTCATTACAAGTCCTAATTAAATGTCTCCTACCACTTATGGTATTGATATAATCAAACCTAACAAAGCAATAAAATCTATGCATGAAGTTGGACATTTTAAAAATATGATGTATGTGGTGTGCAACACCAGAACAAGAAGAAAGAATCAGCTGTTTTACTGGAGGGTACACTTGGTCATATTCATTCATTCATTTATACCAAGCAAATTTACCAATCATCCAGAAGCAGAAATACATACAGGAACCTACACAACAACAACAACATTTATTTCCATTGCACTTTTTCATAGAAAGGATGTAGCTTTAAGTGCTTTACTACATTTCCAAGATGTAGTTGCAAAGAAAAACAAATTAAATTTAGATAAGAAACACTGAATAAATAGTACACAAAAGAAAGATAAATAAATGCACACATTGTAAGTAATCATGGGGGACAGACAGGGTATGGTAATTAGACGAGGAAATGGCTTCTTGCCCTGCTGGAGGCATATACTGTATATATTATGGACCAGTGGAAGCTGGAGGCCAGGAAAAGTTCCATCCCCCATACAACATGTGGCAGTGGTTAGCATATACAGTACAAGGTGCTACTCTGGTTGAACCTCTTAACTGATGCTTACAAGAGCATTGGGCTTGCCTACAAGCTACTGCTAACGCTGCCTGTGTCGTAAGTGCAGTGTGAAAAATCATTCTCTGTGTTGAAGAGAATCAAAAGCCGCCTGAAAACCACAATGACGCAAGAACATCTTGAGTCGTTCAGGGTACTGGCACTTGGACATGACATTGACATTTGGCATGTACTCTAATAACATGTAAACTGTGTTACTAAATTTTTAATTTTTCATCAAATTTTATTTCTAAGCATGTCCTCAAATTTTAAGTTGTGTCTAAACAACAGTGTACAGATAAAGTTTGTCAAAAGTTTACATAGAGTTCATATCATAGGCTCATAACAAGTAGCAAGCCACGTACTCATCGTAAATTTTAAGAAAATTACAATGAATAATGGGCTAAGTGGGTCGACTTCATCATCTCACTCGAAGGATGCCCAGGCCAGTTTTGAGACCCAGTCCGCTCCTGAACTGAACACAAAATTTATAAAAGATAGATATAATGGTAGGACTCACAATATAAAGCCTCCACTTCCCCAGACAGTACAGACGCTACTGTTCTTTTTTACTGATGACTTCGGTGTTTTCCTTACATAAAAACAATTAATTACATTTACATACTGTAGTACTAGGGTGTTGTACCGTGTTAGCCATTATGAATGTAGAGAAAAGCCAAGCAAAATGACACCTTTTATTGGCTAACTAAAAAGATTACAATATGCAAGCTTTCGAGGCAACTCAGGCCCCTTCTTCAGGCAATCAGAAGGGGCCTGAGTTGCCTCGAAAGCTTGCATATTGTAATGCAAAATGACACCTTTTATTGGCTATGGCTAACTAAAAAGATTACAATATGCAAGCTTTCGAGGCAACTCAGGCCCCTTCTTCAGGCTGAAGAAGGGGCCTGAGTTGCCTCGAAAGCTTGCATATTGTAATCTTTTTAGTTGGCCAATAAAAGGTGTCATTTTGCTTGGCTTTTCTCTACATTTACATACTGTAACACTTTTGTCACTACTCAAAGTGTTTTACATAGTGTGAACCACAGGGGGTGCCAGAAAACCCCAAACACAGCTGCACAGTCCTCAGTGATAACATAAGGATTATTATTCATGTTTACCTTACAAAAGGCTTCTTTATCCAAATAATAATAATAATAATAATTCTTTGCATTTATATAGCGCTTTTCTCTAAACCACCACAATTATAAATTCTTCTTCTTCTACCTCTCTTGCTTCTCTTCCACTACTCCCAGGCGAGTGTTACCTTTCTCCTCTCTTGGCTACAACTTGCCTGGTTGTGGCAGGGTGGCTCCTTTTATCTTGGACCTGGGAGTACGTAAGTACTTCCGGGTCAATTGGAAGTTTTGTAAAAGAGGGATTATCAAACCCAACAGCTCCTTCTGGCAGCCCCTAAGGAACTAAAGAGGGCTGCCCAACAATATTACAATTCCCATTATGCTTTCTGGGTATATGTGTGGGAATCCTGGTCTGGATGTGCTGCCATCTAGCATGTTGGGGAAGCCACTGCTCCAAATACAGTGTCTCCTCACTGTTCCTTAATTAAACTGGCCTCCTGGCTGTGTAATGAACCATGCTCTGTCCCAGTTGGGATGCCAGCCCATGCCTGTCATCCCTTACAATTGACAGAAAGGAATCACTTCACTACCACCAATGTGAAGCACCCACTTGAATGATGTGACAGCAGCCATTATTGCTCCGGTGCACTCACCACACATCACCTATTTGGTGGTGAAGACATGAGAGAGAGAGACAATTAAACACAGGGGATGATTTTGGGCTAGAATGGATGGGGCTGTAATGGACAATTTAGCCAGGACATCTGGATACACGCTGCTGTTTACTAAGGATGCCCAAGGATATTTATTGACCACATAGAGTTAGGACATTGTTTTTATGTCCAGTCCAAAGGATGTCACCACACTGGGGCAATGGGATACTCATTCACCCCATAGGGTAAGTGCCCCCTGCTGGCTTCGCCAAACCTCTACCAGCAGCAACCCAAACTTTTCCTATATGGCCTCCCATCCAAGTACAGTCTGAGCCTGAACATGCTTAGTTTCAGGTGGATGACCTGTTCTGAAATGCAGAGGGTATGGCTGCTGACAAATCAGTGTATGCCAGATTTGCCGACTGAGTTGCTGATCTCGCCACCAGGCCATGTTAGTTTACACAACAGAAAATGGTTAGCTATGTCAGATTTACTAACTGCGTGATGATTTTCCAGCACAGTCGAGCTCCGCCCTATTAAGGTGCTGCCAGACAGAGACTATGCTGTATGAAGGGTTAACGGATATGGTGAGCTTAGCCACAATCTTTTGTCTTTGGTTTTCTATTGTCATGATCCATAAAACACAAGACATCAGACAGATGAACCTCTCTTCTCTTTACTAAGTCCAAAATGGCATGTTTCTTATTCCTCGTCACTAAATTATATGCATCGCACTTCCAGAAGAATTGTCAGCTCTCATGCACGCAGAGCCCCCTTACAATTGAAAATAAAGTTAAAATTGTTTGATTTAGTCAGAGTGAGTTGCAGACTAGTTGGAGTGAGTTACTGGGCATGTGACATTAGGTGACAAACTTCACAGGAGTGTGCCAATGATTGCCTCTGACTTGCCCTGATTACGTAAATGAAGGCTACAACTGAAAAAGTCACATAATGTCACATGGCTGGAGTTGTTTAGTTGGAAATTTTTTAAATGCATGCAAACTCTGCAGTTTGCATATCAGGAGAAGGTGGGAGCGGAGGATGCCATCATCTATATGCTACACTGATCCCTCTCCCACTTGGACAGAGGCAGTGGTGCTGTAAGAATTATGTTTCTAGACTTCTCTAGCGCCTTCAACACAATCCAACCTCTGCTCCTTAGGGACAAGCTGACAGAGATGGGAGTAGATTCATACCTGGTGGCATGGATCGTGGACTATCTTAAAGACAGACCTCAGTATGTGCGTCTTCGGAACTGCACATCTGACATTGTGGTCAGCAACACAGGAGCGCCACAGGGGACTGTACTTTCTCCGGTCCTGTTCAGCCTATATACATCGGACTTCCAATACAACTCGGAGTCCTGCCACGTGCAAAAGTTCGCTGACGACACTGCTATCGTGGGCTGCATCAGGAGTGGGCAGGAGGATGAGTATAGGGACCTAATCAATGACTTTGTTAAATGGTGCGACTCAAACCACCTACACCTGAACACCAGCAAAACCAAGGAGCTGGTGGTGGATTTTAGGAGGCCCAGACCCCTCATGGACCCCGTGATCATCAGAGGTGACTGTGTGCAGATGGTGCAGACCTATAAATACCTGGGAGTGCAGCTAGATGATAAATTAGACTGGACTGCCAATACTGATGCTCTGTGTAAGAAAGGAGAGAGCCGGTTATACTTCCTTAGAAGGCTGGTGTCCTTCAACATCTGCAATAAGATGCTGCAGATGTTCTATCAGATGGTTGTGGCAAGCGCCCTCTTCTACGAGGTGGTGTGCTGGGGAGGCAGCATTAAGAAGAAGGACGCCTCACGCCTGGACAAACTGGTGAGGAAGGCAGGCTCTATTGTTGGCATGGAGCTGGACAGCTTGACATCTGTGGCAGAGCGACGGGCGCTCAGCAGGCTCCTATCAATTATGGAGAATCCACTGCATCCACTAAACAGGATCATCTCCAGACAGAAGAGCAGCTTCAGCGACAGACTGCTGTCACTGTTCTGCTCCACTGACAGACTGAGAAGATCGTTCCTCCCCCAAACTATGCGACTCTGCAATTCCACCCGTGGGGGGTGGGGGGGGGGGGTTAAACGTTAACATTATACAAAGTTATTGTCTGTTTTTACCTGCATTGTTATCAATCTTTAATTTAATATTGTTTTTTGTATCAGTATGTTGCTGCTGGAGTATGTGAAGTTCCCCTTTGGATTAATAAAGAATCTATCTATCTATCTATCTATCTATCTATCTATCTATCTATCTATCTATCTATCTATCTATCTATCTATCTATCTATCTATCTATCTTAGTGTGAACTTACCCAAAATCAGCCTTCTGACTCCCCAATTTGTTATATTCCTTCTCTTATTGTTGTGGGGACATTGATACCCTTGTCACCTTAATCGACTTTTCCAGCACTATTCAGTAGTAGCAATTTTCATTTATATAATCCTAGCAAATTGGAGGCAATTGGCGGTGCACCACTGTAAAAAGTTATGTAGTGTGACATACCCAGCGACTCAGTCCAACAGGTCTGATTTTGTCTTTAGTTGTAGTGGCGGGATCTTTGTGCATGATAGCTACTTGTTTTGCACACTTACTTTCCACACCATTGAAAGTAAGCTCTAAATACTCTTGTGTGTGAAAATCCCAGGAGATCAACAGTTACAGAAATACTGAAACCAACCCACCTCATGCCACAGTCAAAATCAATAAGACCACAATTCTTCCCCATTCTGGCATTTGATGTGAGGCTCCTGGACTTATCTGTATGACTGTATGCATTGCACTGCTGCTGACATGACTGGCTTATTAGATAACTGAATGGCTAAGCAGGTGTACAGGTGTTCCTAATCATTTATTCAGTGATTACACAATGCATGAAATCTGAACTGTAGTTTTTACTGTGACCTATAAAATTACTTTTAAATTGCATTTTTCATATCATGATTTTCATTCATGCTAACCATTATGTGAAAGTCAAAATGAGCTCTGGTATTTGACTGAAATGGGAAAGGAGATTTATGAATTTTCTCTGCCCTGAAAACATTAGTGCCATCAGTCTTCTTCCACAGATACAAAAAAATGTTTACATGTTTCTTCAGTCTCACAAGATTATATCTTGCCTGAAGAAGGGGCCTGAGTTGCCGCGAAAGCTTGCATATTGTAATCTTTTTAGTTAGCCAATAAAATGTGTCATTCTGCTTGACTTCTCATTATATCCATAATGGCTAACACGGTACAACACCCTCTTCAGTCTCAAAAAACACTGAAAAATGTATTTCCTGAACCTCCCCTCCTGGCATACAGACAACCACCAAACCTTCAACAATTAATTGTCCGAGGCTCCCTAAGTGAACCAACAGAAAATGGCACATCTCCATGCCTACAGAAAAGATGCAAAACATGTGCCCACGTCTATGATACAGACCGTATAGTTATACCACACTGCCGACTTGAACATCACATCAAGGGATCATTTTCCTGCAGATCATCTAATGTAGTCTACCTAATTTTCTGCATGAAATGTCCTGACACTGCACTCTATGTGGGAGAAACTGGACAAACACTCCGCCAGAGAATGAACTTACACAGGTTCCACATTAAACATGGCAACACAGATGTTCCTGTGGCGGCCCACTTCAACAGCCATGGACACTGTGAGAAGGACTTTAAGGTCACAGTGCTTATGGGCAACTTCAAAACACAGCAAAAGAGAAAAGAATGGGAAGTTAAACTCATGCTAAAATTTAATACTTTACAACATGGATTGAATAAAGACAAGAGTTTTATGGCCAGATATGAGGATTGTTTACATCTCTCAGAATGACAGACAACCTGTCTACAGACCCACATTGTTTTGAAAAAACTCATTACAAACTTCAAAAGACTTTGTTGGACAGTTATCTTATCCAGAGATCTTGACAATACATTGTTCTTTTCTCTCTTGCTAAATTAACCCTAGCCTGAATGAATCTATTAATTTTTTACATTCAAAATCTCTCATTTAAATATTTACCAATGTTGTTTCTTGTCCTAGAGTGTGTATATAAACATAGGAAACTTCAGTTTCTGTATTACATCTTGCCTGAAGAAGGGGCCTGAGTTGCCTCGAAAGCTTGCATATTGTAATCTTTCTAGTTCGCCAATAAAAGGTGTCATTTTGCTTGGCTTTTCTCTACATTCAGTCTCACAAGAGAGACAAAGAGTTCAGTTTGACATAGGAGTTCAGAATCAATGCATTTTGTTATGCAGGTCCCAACCCCGGGAGACATGGTGGTGCAGTGGTTAGTGCTTGAATTGTCTTGCTGGAGTTGTCACATTCTCCTCGTGCTGTCCACTTAGGTACTTCAGTTTTGTATTTTTTTCACACGTCCCCGATGATGTGATGGATCGACCTGCATGGTGCTCCGGCTCTGCAGTTGGATGTTATTGGCTGTGCAGGTGACTTTTGTCGTTGGCTCCTAAGTGGATGGGCGTTTTGGGCGTTTATATCATGTTTTAGGGTTACAGGGTTAATCAACGTTAGGCCAGTTAGGCCTTTTGTGGGTGTGAGTGAGTGAAAGGATGACAGGGGGCGCGCATCGTGCACGCTGGCAGCAACCTTCGCGGAAAGGGCGGGGATATTTGTAGCGATCTGCCTGCCTACTCCTGCAGAAAAGGCTCCGGCGTTGAGAGCCAACCGCAGCCGTCTGTGTGTTTTTCGTCTCCTCCCAGCTCCGCCCCGCTCTGCTGCCGAATGTAAACCACATACGCAAGATCCTAACAGCCTGTCCGCTGTGTGCAGAAACTCCACAAACCGCTTTCGGCGCGGACATGGTCCCGGTGATCTGGAGATGAGGCTCCGAAATGGCACCTTCTTGACTGTCTTCTTGTGCCTCTGCGCTTTCGTGTCGCTCTCCTGGTACACCACGTTCAGCAACCCCAAAGGTATGTCGGACGGGCTTTGTTGCCCGCTGTGTGTACATTGTTTTCTCTGCTCCCAGTCTGTCTTGGCGTCTGCCTTCACCGTGTACATCCTACGTTGCGGCAATGCAGCACCCAGCGCCCCGCTCCCCCGCCTTCGTTTCGTCTGCTCCGCACCGCTCCGTCTCTTTATTTCTTCAGTAAACGGACTAACGGTTGCCTCCCTGATCTTTTACGCAATGCAAGCTGTTATTGCTGGATGAGAAGACAGTAACGATTTCATTATATACCTCACTTGGCACTGCGTTAAATGATAGGGGAGCAATAAAAGACGTCTCCGGGGAAATAAGACTCAAAACGGGCATGAAAGGTGATAGTACAATGCGTCTGTGACATCTCGCTGTTTCATTTGTGTCCCATATTTTTAGGCCCCTTTCGATTTTCAATTTTAAGCCGCAACAACCAGAATAATTGCGGTCCAGGTGGAGGAGAGGCCGAGTCAGAATATCCTACAGCTTTCTGTTTAATTTGACAGGTTGGCGTGAAGAGGCACCGCTGCCAACTGGCGACCCTTCGGTCTTTTCTATGTCTTTTGAACATTTTACAGTCCAGCCAGCTGCCGAGCAATCAGTGGTGTGTGCTCGGTGAGGAGCCCCTGGACAGCCCGAGCGTAGACAGGAGTTCTCTGCTGCTGGAAACTCACTGCAAGTTACCAGAATTAAGTGAATTGCTCGGAATCGTCGTGTTAAGTGTGCGCGCGCACACACGCACGACCCCCCCCCCCCCAGCCAATTAATCAGCCCCCATCATTTGGAATTTTTCGAATAAAATGTTTTGCCTTCATTTATGCCATCTTAACGGCTAAGAGTTTTAGAACACATGCAAACGTGACTGTAGATTCGGAACCTTTTGAATGTTTCGCAGTTTTCAGTTAGCCCCGTGCGTGTAGAGGTGTGTAGATCAGCGGGAACTGATATGGATGGTACTCCAGTCCAGAGGTCATTCCTGGCTTACTCCCGATACTGCGCGAGAAGGCTCCTGAATCGCATTACAGAGTTTTATGATTTTGTTATAAATTATATGTCGTTTTATTGCATGCCGTCTGAAAATCTAGCTGTCATAAGTACAGAGCTGCATAGAGGGCTGTATATTTCGTGTATAGTCAACAAACTCCTCACATTTTTCATTTGTGACAGAATAACTTTGTATTTTTAGCATTTGTTAGAATTAAGAAATAAACAATAAAATGTTGGAGCAACATACAGCATATATTCTGCCCAGGAGATCAAATGATCCTGTTACCTGTTGCTTCTTTTAAGTGTAACAAGAGCTTGGAAGGCAGGTGCCATGCAGTCCTAAATGCTCTTCCCCATAATTTGGTGTCCTTGAGTTTGTGATTCACCTTTAAGTTGAAAGTCTACTGCTGGTTCTGCTTTATTAATGACTTTGAGAAATTTGAAGACCTGGCTTAGGTCCACATACAGCCTCCTCCGCTTGAGACTAAGCAGCTTTAATTCTCAGAATCTGTCAGAGTAGGATATGTCTTTAAGTCCTGGGAAATACCTGGTTTCTCTTCTATGCACAGCTTCAAGTGCTGCTATGTCTTTCTTGTACCGTGGTGACCGGAACTGCATATAATACTCCAGATGAGGTCTCGCAAGTGCATTATACAGTCTAAGCATAACGCCTTTGATTTATATTACTGTTTTTGCAGTAAAACCCCAAATTTTGTTTGCCTTTTTCCTAGGTCAGTGTCAGTACTGTGCATTACTTAGATTATGAAAATGTCAATGTTAACCCCTAAATCCCTTTCAAAGGTTGCTTCCTGTAGAACAGTGTCTCCCATCTCGTATTCGTAGTTGATGTTCCTTTTGCCCATGTGTAGCACATTAAACTGCATTTTCTGAGTTTTCACCCTTTGAATTGTTTTTTTGCTGCCTTCTCACTGTCTGCAGTTCCTGCAATTTTAGTATCTTCTCTAAAGTTCACAGCATTACTAACTCTACCAAAATCAATGTCATTAATATAAATCAGAAAAAATAACAGACCCAGGACAGGGCACTCTGTGGCTCCACTGGTGACTCCATTCTCCTCTTATCTTCGGTGTGAGTCAATGGCATTTTGGAAGTCTAAGTAAATCTTGTTGTATGCTTTGCTTTTGTCAACTCTTTTAGTTGCCTGTTCCAAAAAAAATGTAAAAGGTTGTTTTGGTAACATCATCCACTCATTAATCCTTGCTGGCTTTTATTTAGTATATTTCACATAGAAACTTTTCAAATGTATTTCTTCTTATAGTCTTGCTTTGTTCTCAGTTAAAACTTGTAAGAGCAGGATTCCAAAGAATCTTTTTAGCAGTCTGCCAAACAGCAGTAAGGGTCTTATGGTTTTATTTGCTCAGTTTTGTTAAATTAAACATTTGAAACCGATTTTATTTTATGTAGCATCTTTTCTAGCAAACATCACCCCATGCCTCTTTACAAATAAATGTTGTGGACAGGTGGAAGAAATACAGTTGGATTGTGGAGCTCCATCCTCTTAAGTGTGGGTCCGAATGAGACACCACCATTTTAGGGGGCATTGGGTGTTTACAGTCTTCTAACCAGAATGGTTGTAGTTAGTTACCCTCAAGGGGTGTCTCCTCACAATACAGTTAGCGAATGCATCCCCTCTGACCTCAGCAGGGAATTGAATACCCTAGATGAAACCAGAAGGTGTGTTCCTGTGATGCTCTTGCATGTGTGGGAAATTAGGGTCCTTGTCGACCCCTGAACCCACAGACAACACGTTCTGACACCAGGTAAAAGTCCAATATTAAATTTATTATAACAAAATGTGCACAAAGCACCTCCACAATACTCAATATTAAATCAGTAATCACAATGCAAATAACAATACTAATCCTCCACTCCCAGCAGCTCCATTCCACACCCTCCCAACTCCGCTCAGTCTGCTGGGGTTTCCCACAGTCCTTTTATATTCCTTGACCCGGAAGTGCTTCTGTCCCTCAGTCCATGTGATATCATAGCACTTCCGGGTCAGACGAAAACTTCTTTTCTTCAGCCCGGAAGTACTTCATTCCTTCCGTCCCCATGATTAGGGAGTACTTCCGGGCTATAATAAAAACTCTCATGCTTCCCTGCAACATCCCCTGGCGGCCCCCATGGTATCCAGCAGGGCTGTGACGTTGAACTCCATTGACCAGGATACCCTGCGGGAATTCGGACCACCTCCATGTGTCAGGGAGGACTCCATCTGGCGGCGTGGGGGTTTTGGCCGGGATAAACTGCCGGCCATATATCACACATGACAATGTTCATAGCACAACTAGCATGCAGGCAAGTTAAGTGTGTCTTGTCAAAGGTCACACAGTGGGACTGAGGTAAGAACCGAACCTACAACCTGAGTCTTGTTCCATAGTTAGTACACCGTTTATAGTTAAACCTCCACAAAGTGTTTGCTGTTTATAAATCATTTGTTTTGCTTAATGTGTTTTACTGGCAGTGCATTTGTCCACTAAATCGTGTCAGCCATGCACATTCCCCTTACCATATTTATTTAGGCAGTCGAGTGCCAAGATGTCGTTTGGATGGTCTTTGTATTTGGGTTTCTTTTACAGCGTGAAAAGGTGTACCATTAGATTGACTAATGAGTGTAAATAACCCCAGTGTGTAAACCACTGTCCCTGCAGAACGTGCTTTTCTTCTTACTCTTTAATGGCTGTTTCCTTGTATTATGTCTCAGGGAAGTAAATTTAGACAATAGATAAATAAAGACTAGGTGTGGGCAAAACAGTTCTCGAGAACTGCATTTTTCTGGTGCATCCAGTTTATAGAAATGGCAGCTAGGTTGAAACTCCTTGCCTATATTCACTAATTACTTCTTTGTCACTGCATTTACAATTTGTCTGGCTGAATTTTCTGTGTTCTCCATAATGTCTGGATTAATTTGTAAATTTATTTATTTTCCTCTGCTTGGATTTGGTGGTGTTTTTTATTTGCTAAAAGACATGTCACTTTGTAGAGGTAAATTATTTGTTACTGTACATCACTGTACATGTGAGGAATCTGCTGTTTTAAAGGAACTGTACAGTTTAAATAAATGTTCAAAATTCCAGATGGACAAAAATGTAAACCTACTGCCTCCCCAACTTTTCGCCCCAGCTTTATCTACTTTGTTACACAGCAAATATATTGTCACTAACATGTTAAGTATTTTATAAATTATAACTTATCATAAGAGACCATTTAGCACTATAGTGGTATTTAAATACACAAGTACCTATATAAGTACAAGTCCAAGGAGGTTCTGCTGAAGCTTTATAACGCACTGGTTAGACCTCATCTGGAGTATTGTGTGTGCGGTTTCGATCTCCAGGCTTGAAAAAGGACATAACAGTGCTGGGAAAAAGTCCAGAGAAGAGTGACTAGGCTGACTCCAGGGCTATGGGGGTGAGTTATGAGGAAAGATTTAAAAGAGCTGTGCCTTTTCAGTTTAAGTAAAAAGATTAAGAGGAGACATGACTGAAATGATTAAAATTATGAAGGGAATTAGTGCAGTGGATCATAACTGTGACTTTAAAATGAGTTAATCAAGAACACGGGAACACAGCTGGAAACTTAAGGTTAAATATCACATAAACATTAGAAAGGTTATCTTTTCACAGAGATCCACAGACACATGGAATAAACTAACAAATAGTGTGGTAGACAGTAGGACTTTAAAGACCTTAAGAACTTGACTTGATGTTATTTTAGAAGAATTACTGTAAGTGGATAGGACTGGTGAGCTTTGTTGGGTTGAATGGCCTGTTCTTGTCTAGATGTTCTAATGTTCTACATACAGTGGACCCTTCACTTACAAACTCAATTCGTTCGCGAGGGCTGGTTGTAACTCAAGTTGGTTGTAAGTCAAGACTATTTTTCCCATAAGAAATAATGGAAATACCCATAATGCATTCCGAACCTACCACAGCAACACTTACTTAACCTTTTCATAATAAAGAAGGGTCATATAATGTGCATAATTTACCAAAACACCAATAATTTTTCTAATGTACTTACCAAAAAGTTATAAAAAGTGCCTAGCCTACCAGAAACAACAATTTCATACTGTACTCGCCATTTAATTTGACATCTTTGGGTTGCAGGAAGGGAGGAGGCGGAGAATGAAATGGAAGGTGGTTATTGTTTGGAAGGAGCCTCCTTATACAAATCTTTTCTTTGTAAAATTGTTGAGATGGTGGATTTTGACATGCTGTACATATTAGCGAAATCGGTCACACGAACGCCACTCTCATATTTCCACACAATTTCCTTCTTCGTTTCGATTGTGATCGCTTTCTTTACCTTCATTACCTTCTTTTGTTTCCTTACTAATTGTCGAAATAAATTCTATAAATCACTGCACCGACCAAAATTACGTCCACAAACACGTGTCTGGGCTCCGACTGACGCTTACGAACGCTCTCGACTCTTTGTTTACAATTGCACAAGCGGATACACGTGACCGCAATCGGGTTGTAACGCAAGACTTTGGTCGTAATTCAAAACAAAAATTTTGGTCATAAACCAAGTTGTTCGCATGTCAGGCCGGTTGTATATCAAGGGTCGACTGTACTTGTAAAGTTTAAATAGTAATTATGTAGAAGTATTACTCCCTCTTTCTTGCTTTTTTAAATCTTGTTCTCTGTTGCTTTTGATGCACATACCTTTTAATCATTCTTATTTATATTATAAAGTGCTTTGCAAGTCACCCTGGATAAAGATATATGCTAAATAAATAAAAATAATAGTTATGTACACAGATAACCTTCTCCTGTCTCTGTTTCTCTGAACATAAAAACTGATGAAAGATTTCATGTTAAAGCAGCTGAATGTCAAAGGTTTTTGTATAGCTCCAAGCATCACATGAGCATTTCATGTTACGGACAATAATAAAGCTATTACATTCAAGACTCTGTAAACACTTCATTTAATGTTAAGCTAGCTTTATTTATTGTTACTTCATACCTTTAACTGTGTAACGTGTTTAAAATGCCAGCATAGCTGCAACTCTTTTAATCATGATTTTTGGAAGTCCATTTTTATTGATTGGTTAAGGCCCTGTCGTTTTTTATCCCACTTGATCCAGACCAGGGTCATGGAGTGCTGAAGTCTAACCTTGTGAGAGAATAATAATTTAGGAGTAACATAGTTATTATGCTTAAAGTGTTTTGATTTACAGTGCACATCAAAAAATATATAATAAGCATTTGTTTTTGCAAAAGGAAGAAGATACTAATACAAAAGTTGGGTAAACAGATAAAATGCCGTAGGGGGTTTAGGAAGTGAGTGAGTGTCATGTGCACAGTAAGAATTGCCAGTTGTCATGTATACAGAAAACTTCATAAAAAAAGATTAAAAGCTGAATTGAAGAAATCCTTGAGTAGAAAAAGAATATGAATAGAAATTAAACTTTTATTTGGATATGTTAATTTGGTTATGTAAAGCCAACAAACCAATCCGAGTAAGCCAGGTGACTTGTAAGATTTAATTCAGCACTGTTATGCAAATTCAGTTGTCCTGAAGTTTCTGCCATTATTCTGGGACCACCTGCTGATAACCTCCACTGAGGGCATTGTCTCTCATGTAAATTGCTGTACAGGGTGCTCCCTCATCTTGAAGAGAGATTAAAGACACACTGAACAAGTTTCATCCAGCCTGGTTTTTGACTCCAAGAGGTCTTAGTTTAGGACAAGATTTCTTTTATTTTAGTATATTTCCAAATTAATTTTTTCCACAACTCAGCTAGCATAGGGCGCAAGGCAGGAACAAACCCTGGGTCCATCATATTGCTGACACTGTCTTTAAAATTCAGATTCCAACCAAAAAACAGATTTGACATGTAATGGCTGAGTACTCCTAACAATAAAGAATACATCTGTACAGATCCTCAGAAATGTGTGCAGATTCTGGAGCTTTCCATGAGACTTCAGTTCTTTAAAAATGAAACTTTTTATATGCACAATAAACTTGGGTGAAAAATATAAATATTATAAATTGGAAATATAATATTTGGAAAAACATCTGTACCCCTGGGTCTGATTAATATAAGGTGTAGGTATAGTTGGTAGAAATTGTAGCCAGGAGACTGTTGCATTCCGTCTGTCTTACCTATGCATTCTTTTCTTTTTAATCTAAAAAGGATTGTCGGTTTCTTTGACTTGTGTGGAGAAAAAGTGATGTTTATGTAGCACCAGTAAATCTCTGATTTTATTTTGGCAAGGTTTCCCTGTAGTGTAGCGGGTCCACAGCTCAAGTTAACAGGGCCACTTTTTAAATAATCACCGCCTTCGTGGCTTAGAGAGGGTGCGTGGTAGTGTGGCCAGAAGCGGTTCCTGGGGGAATTCGTGATTCGGGCAGTCCTCGCTTAAGTACACCGGTGAGAAGTCATCCGCATCTGTAATTGGTGCTGGGAGCTGCTAATTGCCACATTTGATCCACGTCCCTGTAATAAACAGAAGGGCGAGGCGGCTATGAGGAGGAAGAAAAGAAAAGACAAACGGAGGTTGCTGGAGAAGAAGGCTGGAAGCAGGTAGAGGAAAGCCGGTGCAGGAGAGCGAGAGCGAGCAAGTGCAGGCTCGCACTGATTGCGGGCAGCTGAGCAGTGAGCCTGGGTGTTTGGCCGGCACCCTGGGAGCAGTTGATTGTGGTTGCTCCCGCTGAGCATTTAGTGAGGAGCGGGAGTGACCGGAAGGAGGATGGCTCGCCGTGTAAGGCCAATAAGGCAGTGGGAGTCGGGACTTGGGACATGAAAGCCCCAGCGTGAGCGCCCTGGTCGCTGGGGAGCCCAAGTCACGGTTTGGTGAAGCCTACCAGAGCCAGGGATAGGTGAGGCAAACAGATCAGCTGCAGGTAGGGTGGTTCCCCTGGTGCATAGCCTGGACGGGAGATTCAGGGGAAGTCACCAGTAGAAGAAAGGCACCGTGATTTGTTTAAAAGGATAGCTTCCAGCCATTGTTTTAACCTCGTTGTTTTTAAAAGATTTTTTGCTATTGGATTTTAACCTCCACCTTTCAACTATTTTATGGATTATTTATTTAGTGCAGTGCTTAAAATATACTTCATTATTTATTTGAGCACTGTTTTGTTGGTTTTAAATAAAAGCACTTTGCACTTTTTGCACCATTCCCTTGCTTTGTTGTGTCTCACTGTCTAGGTCATCGGTGACATTACCAACGGTGTCGGGTTCAAGGGCTCCCAAGAAGCAAGATGGGAGCATGGAGCTGAACCCGCATTGTCACACTCCCACTAGACCACTCTACACGATGTGGTTTTTTTTGAAAGATGCACCATTTATATCGGTCGAAAATTGGTATCGGCTTGTAAAGCAAGAAAATGCTACAATCGGCTATTGGCTGATTATTAAAAATAAACTGATATTTACTGCCCATTATACCCATTGCAAAAATGGCACCAAAACTTTGTGGGTTGAAAAATGTCCACCATGTGAGCTCACTTTAGTGTTTGTGCAAGTAACACTAGACATGCAGTTTGCAAACTGTGCTCTGCAAAAATTTCAGGTGGAGGAAATAGTAGTAAAAACTACAATGCAACAAATCTAATTACTCACCTCAGGGCAAGTTATACGAAGGAACATGATGAGTTCCTGAAATGCAAATCTGCTTCAGTCAGGAGCACTCAAGTTCCAATGCTGGCCAAGGCTAACTAACTAACTAACTCCGTCAGTAGCACAAGCATTTGATAGCCAAAGAAAATTTAATTCAAAGCTCAAAATATTACTCGGAAAGCAATAGAATATATCACACTTGATGATCAGGAATGTCGGAATTTGTGTTATTAATTTTAAATTTAGAGTTATTGGAAATGTGTAACTGACAGCAGTAAAACTGTAAAAAAAAAAAAAAAAAAAAAAATATAGATATATATATATAATATAAACTTGGAGACAATGATGAATTTGCCTGATCTTGGTGATACTCCAAACTGTAGTTGATTTTTGTGCAGCAGATGGTGCAGAGGTCAAACCAGTTATTAAGACTTTCCCATACCTCATTTGTACCATTCAACAGCTTTGACTTAGTCTTTTGATTGTCAAGGCAGAACGCTTCTTTAACCCCTAGCAAAGTGAAATAAGAGTTAAGGTCAAGAAATTGTAAAGTGGGCTTAATTGGTGTCATTTAATGAATGCAGTCAATGAAATGAATGATTGGCTACACCTTCGAGTATTTAGAACTGCTATTATGACTGCATAGATTTACATTTACATGTATTTGCTTAGGAGACACTTTTTTTTTTTTATCCAAAGTGACTTACAAAAGAGATCAACAGTTGTAGGGTGTTGTACCATGTTAGCCCTTATGGATGCAAGGAGAAATCAAGCAAAATAACACCTTTTATTGGCTAACTAAAAAAATTACAATTGGCAAGTTTTCTAGTCATCTCAAGCCCCGTTTTCAGGCAATATGTAATCAATTACAATTGCATCCTGTAGAATTAACTTCAGTTGTGTCATTTCTTTTATAGCTGGGCAGACCAGAAGCATTATCGGTAGTCTTCAGAGGTCTCCTCCTTCATTTTAGGGCTGTAAGAAAAAGATAGATGCAAGACATAGCTACTAAGCTATTTGTCACCCAGTTTTACCTCATGAGCTAGGCCTGTGTGTGAGTGACACAATAGATATATATTAAAAAGAGCTCTGGCCCCAGCACTGATACCTGAGAGACCACTATTAACATCTGTTAATTCATTACCATGACCTTTTGGTTTCTGTGTTTGAGCCACATTTTGTACCCACTTCTCTGTGCCCTGAATTCTTGTTTTAGTTTAGTTTCCATTACACAAATAACCGCCTGATCAATTTGTGGACTTACAATAGGCACCTACTTACCTTCCTACCTCCCTCCCTACCTACCTCCCCCTAAAGCTGATTGTGGACTGCCCCTTGGATAACATTTAGACAGCACCTGGTTCACTCCTCTTGTGTTCGGATTCTGTTCTTGTTCTTATTTGCAGGTTTGGCTGCTTGCTCTGTGTAGGACTTGTGGTCTGGTGCAGTGATTTGCAAACTCATTCTTTGAGGAATTCCATTTATTCAATTTTTTTTTTCCATCTTAACTTCTTTTGTTCAGAATCCTGTCATGACTGAACATGCTATTGTATCACAGTTTCTCTTTTTATTCTGTCAATCCAAAAATTCCCAACAGGATTTGTTCACTTCTTATAGACCTTAAACAAGCATGTGTGTATTTTCCACAAAGGGAAGAACAAATTCTCATGATCTCGCTTATTCAAATTTTGCATTCTCTTCTTATGAAAATTGTGCCTTTTTTATTTATTTTTAAATTGGTTGCTTGCTTCTTCTTCTTCTTTCGGATGCTCCCGTTAGGGGTTGCCACAGCGGATCATCTTCTTCCATATATTTCTGTCCTCTGCATCTTGTTCTGTTACACCCATCACCTGCATGTCCTCTCTCACCACATCCATAAACCTTCGCTTAGGCCTTCCTCTTTTCCTCTTCCCTGGCAGCTCTATCCTTAGTATCCTTCTCTCAATATACCCAGCATCTCTCCTCTGCACATGTCCAAACCAACGCAATCTCGCCTCTCTGACTTTGTCTCCCAACCGTCCAACTTGAGCTGACCCTCTAATGTACTCATTTCTAATCCTGTCCATCTTCGTCACACCCAATGCAAATCTTCGCATCTGTAACTCTGCCACCTCCAGCTCTGTCTCCTGCTTTCTGATCAGTGCCACCATCTCCAACCCATATAACATAGCTGGTCTCACTACTGTCCTATAGATATTCCCTTTCACTCTTGCTGATACCCGTCTGTCACAAATTACTCTTGACACTCTTCTCCACCCATTCCACCCTGCCTGCACTCTCTTTTTCAGCTCTCTTCCACAATCCCCATTACTCTGTACTGTTGATCCCAAGTTATTTAAACTCATCCACCCTCACCAACTCTACTCCCTGCATCCTCACCATTCAACTGACCTCCCTCTTATTTACACACATGTATTCTGTCTTGTTCCTACTGACCTTCAATCCTCTCCTCTCGAGAGCATATCTCCACCTCTCCAGGGTCTCCTCAACCTGCTCCCCACTATCGCTACAGATCACAATGTCATCAGCAAACATCATAGTCCATGGGGACTCCAGACTAATCTCATCTGTCAACCTGTCCATCACCATTGCAAATAAGAAAGGGCTCGGAGCTGACTTCTGATGTAATCCTACCTCCACGTTGAATGCATTACTCCTACCGCAGACCTCACTTCTGTCACACTTCCCTCATACATATCCTGTACAACTCTTACATACTTCTCAACCACTCCCGACTTCCTCATACAATATCACAGCTCCTCTTGAGGCACCCTGTCATATGCTTTCTCCAGGTCCACAAAGACGCAGTGCAACTCCTTCTGGCCTTCTCTAAACTTCTCTATCAACATCCTCAGAGCAAACATTGCATCTGTGGTGCTCTTTCTTAGCATGAAACCATACTGCTGCTCACTAATCATCACCTCGCTTCTTAACCTAGTTTCCACTACTCTTTTCCATAACTTCATGCTGTGGCTCATCAATTTTATTCCCCTGTAGTTACTGCAGTCCTGCACATCCACCTTATTATTAAATATCGGCTCCAGTACACTTCTTCTCCACTCCTCAGGCATCCTCTCAATTTCCAAGATTCCATTAAACAATCTGGTTAAAAACTCCACTGCCATCTCTCCTAAACACCTCCATGCTTCCATAGGTATGTCATCTGGACCAACAGCCTTTCAATTTTTCATCCTCTTTATAGCAGTCCTTACATCATCCTTGTTAATCTGTTGCACTTCCTGATTCAACTATTCCTGTTTAGCACTTTTCTCTACTCCAAAGCAACAATGTCTAGAAAAGAAGTCAATTGAAAATTGAAGGCTGTGTGTTAAAACTTTGAAAAGGTATGGACCTTTCACAATGTCTGACAAATGACTTTGATGTTTTTCTGCAGACCATCAGTAACATTTCTTCAGAGCCACTGGTCTGCAAGTAAAGCTGCTGTTAGTTCATATCCTTGTGCTTGCTTTCTGAGTCATCTGGAGCAGTAAAACTGAGTCATGTGATCTGATTGTGTTTGAGTGATTTGGTACCAGTGGGCCACATCACGTCTGGACTTGAATTTTACAATTGGCAGTGCATGCTTGCAACCCGGAGGTTTATCCTGAAGAAAAAACAATGACAGCAAGAAAGGCAGTCCTGCCTGAGTGGTTAAGAGAAGGCTGCTGAAATGCCACAGCAGCAGTTTCTTGGTGCAGCGGTGCATAGCACAAGTAGGAGTGCCTGTCTAATCTAATTTAATTTGTGCACCCAATTGTCTAATTTTTTTGCACTTAGCCTGCTGCTCGTTGTTTGATTTGATGCTGACTTAGAGCACCGTGTGCAGATAAAATTCTAAAATGCTTTCTTGTGGTGTACTTCTCGGTGAGCAGCACTATAGAGTAAATATTCTGTTTCAAAAATCAATAATACTTTTATATGCGGTTTTTTTTCTGTCCTTAAATGCTATCAACATATGGGTAGCTCAACATGATGAGAAGAAGTCAATTTTACAGCTGCCAACTGCTTTACAGCTCTGGATGTGCAGTGAGTATCCTTTGTCCTCCTAAATGTGGATTAACATTCAGCTTTGTGTCAGGTTTCAGTGGAAATCTGAGATTTTTTTACTACTTTTTTTAATTTAATCCTGGATTAGTTTTGAATCCTTTTTTTTTTTTTTTTTGCTGCAGTTTGTAAAAGTGACAATGTGGAGAAATTAATAGTTTGTATTGGCATCTTTCCTATCCTGCTGAAAATAACCTTTGATTTAGCCCATTAAAATAGAATTTTACAGTCCTTCTTTCTCGGTAGGGTTATGTTTTAGGGACTGTGGTAGCCTTCAAATATTAAGTCTCTTTCCTGATATTCTAACAGACTATTTGGCAACATGTATTGCCACTTTTAAAAGTTTACGAAGATTACATCAGAATAGATCATTAGCCCCTTAGAGTCCATCTAGCTTGCTTGCTTTATTAGTTTGAAAATCTTTGCACTGCGAACTTCCCAGTGTTATTTCCTGTCACCTCCCTCTTCTTCCTGTTTTCATTTGACCTTCAGTTCTCCTGGAATTCTGAGCAGCACTTCAAAGATGAGAGGAAAAATGGTCCCAGTCAACTGGCTTATGAGTCTGTATACCTCAAAACGGCAAAAGTTGTTTGTGAATCCATGTGAACATGGTTGTAGGTTTGTACTCCCCATCCAACCCAAAGAGGAATGTGAAATTGGTGGCTTAAACATTACACACATTGTTTGCTTTCATCATCATTATTTCCTAATTTTATTTTGGTAGGGAAAAAGCCACTCAGTTTCTTGTCTTCAACTTGGTAGAATTTGCTTTCGTGTAAAAGTTAACTCTGCTTTGACTGGTAAACCCTTGTTCATCAATGTAGTGGGGCCAGTGAGTTATTACTGGGCCACTTCTACAACTTTATTGTTTTAACACATACTTGCTTATCTGTCACATTAGGTTTGCTGGTTCACTATCTGATATTTCACATTATTTCCTTGCTGTCCAGTGTCTTGGAGACCTGCTTATCAGCTTAAAGGAATGCTCCACACAAAAATATTTTTTAAAGGTGTGGCACAACTCCACATAGTTTGCATTAATGGCCAATAAATCAATCTCCTGCTTTCATATGGAATGGAGATAAGGTTTATAATACTGTATAATACAAGCCAAAGGTGACCAATGTTGGTGCAACAAAAACAATGTGAAAAATGGCCATGGAAAAACGAAAATAATCTGATGTTACTCGTGTTGCATAATCCACAGTTGTATCCTCAAAAGATATAAAACACATGAACCTCTACCTCACTTGTTGGCCAAGAGACTTCTCTTCAATTCCAAAACACAATCCCATGTGACTTGCACCTCTTGTTTTTGATGTGCACTGATTTTTTTTTTCAGAATTATCTATTTAACAGTATTTTTGCCAAAAATGCATGTGTTTTGCACTTTTTGAGCATACATCTGGATAACTAACGTGTGAATTATCTGGCACAAGTAATGTGAGGTATGCTGAAAAAAATGCATCTATTACTCATTTTTTCTTATGTAACAAGACCTTAACAAAGGCTTCTTTTGGTCTTCTTTATGCTTATACAATATCATCAGAGAGTTTATTTAGCTTTGTGCAGTTTGGCATAATAAGACCTCTTGATATGCTGGTAAAATTACTTATTAATATGAAGTATTTGCATATTTTATAATTAATTATGCAATGTAAAGAGAAATATTTGTCACTTAAGGCACCCCTGACTGCTCCAAAGTGAAGTTATCGTAGGTCACATTGCAGAGACGAATAACCACTTTACTGATGGTTTATAAGTGTTATTAACACCAGAAGAAACCATTGTTGAGGTCTTGTTCCATAACAGTTAAGACTAATAGATGCATTTCTGCATTACCTAAACTAAAGGGTTACCGTTGTTGTTTTTCCATGGACTTTTTTTTTCTCAAATCATTTGCCATTTTATGGCATTGGTCACCTTTGACTTGTATTATATCGAACTGTTTATCATTGTTCTGCATGATCCATATTACTAACCGAGAATGCTAAACCGGATGATGGACGCAGGCACATCCGGCCATGGGCCGTAGCTGCAAAAAGACGTACTGCGCAGGCGCAAAAAGAGTCCGCGAGAGTCGGCTGAGGAGCCGAGAAAGGCGGACAAAAGAGGGCGAGAGAGGCGGATGAGGGGCCGCGAGAGGCGCAGGCGCAAAAAGAGTCCGCGAGAGTCGGAGAAAGGCGGAGAAAAGAGGGCGACAAAGGCGGATAAGGGGCCGCGAGTGGCGGACAAGACCACAGAAAAAAGGAGTGAGCACATACAAAAAGGAGAAATGAGGCGCAAAGTGAAACGCAGGAAAAGCACGAAACACATTGCACACAAAACTAGACCCGAAAAAAAAAAAAAAAAAAAGAGGCTCACGCACAACAGCAAGGCACACCCCCCCACCCCCCCCCACAGGCACCGGACGGGACACACACCAAGAGGGGGATTCAACAAGCCCATGGAACACAAAAAAAAGAACACAAAACCACCCCACAGACCCTACAAGCGAGGGACGGGACACACACAAAGAGGGGGATTCAACAAGACACAGGAACACAAAAAGAAAGAAGACGCTCGCGCAACAACAATCCTCAACAATCCCCCCCCCACCCACATCCATAAGAAGTCGCACCCAAAGCCACATATTCTAAAGTGAACGTCAGCACCTTCACACTAGACAGCATAGGTGTCAGCATTGGTGGATCTCCTTACAATAAAGCACTATTAACCGTTCAACTGCAGAAAAGGAAACATATTAACAGTGCCTGCGACCCTCCTTATTACTTATCCATATTTCGGATGCTGAGAAAGAAACAAGTCATGAATACACGGTCACGGGTACATAACGAAAAGGAAAGGATAACAGGAACAAACACACGAACACGAAAGAAACAACAAAATAGACGGCTATGCAGCATAGGTGGATCTCATTACAATAAGGCACTATTAACCGTTCAACCGCAGAAAAGTCTCCATATTAACAGTGAGTGCAATACTCCTTATTACTTATCCATATTTCTAAAAGAAAAAATGTCTCGACTCCAAAAACGCAAAGCTCAACTAAAGCTTCTAACTAACGATGTACCTAAAAGTAAAAACTTTATGAACTGCGTTAGATCCTACAATAGTTCATTTGCTTTTAGTAAATATCAGGCCACCAAAAGGCAATGGCCCATACTGCTTTCCCATATGTGCACAAATACTGCATCGCATTGGAACAGTGCACCCTGAAACAAATCAACAACGCAAATATGCACAAATCTACATCCTAGATCCACATGACGCAAACTATCAATCAAAGTGCTGCATCGCAACAGGCATGGATTCAAAACGAAACACCTCCCGTCTCAGACATACGTTAACGGCAAGGAAGGCTACAACGGGCGTCTCACACAGCACAGGCAAATCGATTACAGCTCCAAAACAACACGTCCCAAATACTACATATGCAACAACGCGCCTCTCAAACGGCACAAGCAAAACATACACCGGGAAAATTCATTCGGATTAATGAATGTCATTTGCAATCATTGTCATTCAGTTCACTTCCCTGAAGAAACAACTGGCAATACAAGTAATACATTTAGACGTTGTTGTCAAAAGGGTCAAATTAGACTGCCTTCTTTACATTCATATACTGAATATCTACAGAAGATTCTAACTGACGATGTACCTGAAAGTGAAATCTTTATCAACTGCATTAGATCCTACAAATCGGTATCCACTATGAACATTAACGGTGGCACTGCACGTAACATCCGTCTTCAAAAAATGTTGTTTATTGATGAATGTACAATGGCATGAAGTCACTTACTCAACACCATTCATAAACTTCTACAAACGTTTATGAATAATAATATTCGATTTGGAGGAAAGGTACTTTTATTAGGAGGAGATTTTAAACAGTGATTAGCTATTCTTCCAGATGCCATGCACTCAGCTATTGTTCAGTGCACCTTAAAATACGCAGACAATTGGCATTGCTTTCAAAAGATACAGTTAGTAAAAAAGATACGATGTCCAGAACCAGATCATAACAATTGCTTATTACAACTGAGAGATGGTACACTCACCAATACAGATGGACTTCAGCCACATATTATTACAATTCCTCAAGCCTTTATCTGCGACGACTTAGTTACAGAGAGATTTGGAACAGCAATCTCATTAGACCAAATGCCCCTTTTAACACAACGCACTATATTAGGTCCAAAAAATATTAATGTGGAAAACATAAATACCCAAGTCATTCCATTACTTCCTGGAGAGACACAACTCTTTCTAAGCTCTGACAAAGTTGACTCTGATCACGATAATGACCATCTTCATTGACCTTACAAGTTCTGACCTGGAATTACCTTTTACACTTAAACGGCGTGTACAAAGAAATTTTCCAATAAACCTTTACACTGTGCCACACACTTTATTGTTTGCTTTCTATTTGCATCATCTACACCGTCACACTATTCTATATCTCATTCATACATCACGCTCTTTGTCATTCCCAACACCAGGGGTTGGCGAGCGAAGCGAGCAGGGGGCGGAGCCCCCTAGTAACATGAGATTTGAAATGATTCTCAACCATCAGTACAAACTATATGGGGTAAGTAACATGTAAAAGAAATCTCATTTTTGGGTGGAATATTCCTTTGGTTAGTGTAACCAAATATCAGCACCTTGTAGGAATCCTTATAGGACTTCCCATACTTGAGACTCCAAAACCAGGCCTAACAGTAATTTCATTACATCTTACTTTAAAGTACTTTACAATGACAGTATGTTAAGTTGATAGGTGTTCTAGTAAGGGAAGAGCAGTGGACTAGCAATGAACAAGTGGCATGAGTCTAGATATTTAGTGATTCTCTTGGAAAGAATAGACTGTCACAGATGCTTTATGAATGTTTTTTAGGGTGCTCATTCATTAATTAGTTTTTAATAGGCAAATTTAACTTTGAATCAGTCAAATTCTTTGGAAAATTTGGGGTATAAGTGGTGTTTTATGCACTACAGGAAAATAGTTTCTAGTAGTAAAATGTGATGGGAACAACCTCAGAGTTGTAAATATTTCCATATATTGGCGTCTGTCAATATGCAGTAATCCCTCCTTGATCGCGGGGGTTGCGTTCCAGAACCCCCCGCGAAAGGTGAAAATCTGCGAAGTAGAAACCATATGTTTATATGGTTATATTTATATTGTCATGCTTGGGTCATAGATTTGCACAGAAACACAGGAGGTTGTAGAGAGACAGGAACTTTATTCAAACACTGCAAACAAACATTTGTCTCTTTTTCAAAAGTCTAAACTGTGCTCCATAACAAGACAGAGATGACAGTTCCGTCTCACAATTAAAAGAATGCAAACATACTGTATCTTCCTCTTCAAAGGAGTGCGCGTCAGGAGCAGAGAATATCAGAGAGAGAGAGAGATAAAAAGCAAACAATCAGAAATCAATAGGGCTGTTTGGGCTTTTAAGTATGCGAAGCGCAACCGGACAATGCAGCTGCTAGGAAGGGAGCAACGTGAAGATAATCTTTCAGCATTTTTAGATGAGTGTCCGTATCGTCTAGGGGTGCGAACAACCCCCCTGCTCACACCCTCTCTGTCAGGAGCAGAGAATGTCAGAGCAAAAGAGAGAGAGAAAGGCAAACAATCAAAAATCAATACGTGCTGTTTGATCTTTTAAGTATGCGAAGCACCGTGCAGGAAGCATATCGCTTGACAAAGCAGTCACGTTTAAGCCCAGCAAGGAAGAGAGCAATGTAAAGGTAATCTTTCAGTGTTTTTTGAGGAGCGGCCGTATCTTCTAGGGGTGCGAACAGCCCCCCTACTCACAATATATTTGAGGAGTTTTATTTAATAGGTAATATGTGCTCTGGTTGGGTAGCTTCTCAGCCATCTGCCAATAGCGTCCCTTGTATGAAATCAACTGGGCAAACCAACTGAGGAAGCATGTACCAGAAATTAAAAGACCCATTGTCCGCAGAAATCCGCGAACTAGCAAAAAATCCGCGATATATATTTAAATATGCTTACATATAAAATCCGCAATAGAGTGAAGCCGCGAAAGTCAAAGCGCGATATAGCGAGGGATTACTGTATGACTAATTTCATTAAAGCTGTAAAGAGAAAGATAGAACGTTAACTTTTGTGAGTGAAGCAACAGACAAGCGCCGATGTTTATGTGCTATGCATTTCAGCATCTAACAGCTTGCTCTGAGAGTTTCCCGTGGTCTACCACTTTGGCTAAACTGTTTTTGCATCTCGACACTTCCACTTCACAATAATGGAAGAGCAGAAAGTTCATGTAGAGACATAAGGCAAAGTTGTCCTCCTTTGACAGCGCCACATTTAAAGCTGCAGACTCTTCAGTACGACCCATTCTGCCAATAGTCTTTCTCAATGCAGATCACATAACTAATGTATGTGCTTACGCTTAAGCACCTGCTAACAATAAAACACATGAACTCAATAATGTGCAGGGGTGTCTAAATACTTTTAGAGCATATAATGTATCCAGCTACATTTGAGATTTATTTGTATGATTTAGAAACACAACATAACGGAGAAATGAAATGGAGAAATTCTTTCAGAAAGTTATTCTTTTATTTTGGAAATCAGTTAAAGTCGTGTCATTTTCATGTCATCCAGACCAGGGTCATGGGGGGTGCTGAAGGCTGTTCCATTACCAATTAGTCAGCCATTATCCAACCCGCTATATCCTAACACAGGGTCATGGGGGTCTGCTGGAGCCAGTCCCAACCAACACAGAGCACAAGGCAGGAACAAACCCCGGGCAGGGCGCCAGCCCACTGCAGAGCACACACAAACACTCAAACACCAAGCACACACCAGGGACAATTTAGGATTGCCAATGCACCTAACCTGCATGTCTTTGGCCTGTGGAGGAAACCGGAGCACCCGGAGGAAACCCACGCAGACGCGGGGAGAACATGCAAACTCCACGCAGGGAGGACCCGGGAAGCAAACCCAGGTTTCCTTAATGCGAGGCAGCAGCGCTACCACTGTGCCACCAATTTAAGTACAATATTAAATTGTGGCTCTCCATAGATAACAAAGCTCAATGAATATTCATTGCAAAGGCTGCAGATGTAAGGCACATGAAGATTTCTGGTTTTCCGCCTTAGTACAATGAGACAGGTTTTTTTTTTTTTTTGCATACAGAACAAAATCGAAAACACAGCATTCTCTATCTTGCAAACCTGTCTGGAGCTGCTCCTTAAAGAGTGTGGTACATGGCAGGATTAAGCCCTGGACCGCGTACCAGACCCATTCAGGAGCACATCCATGCTCACACAGGGCCAATGAGTCCCCAGTTCTCATAACCTGCATGTCTTGTGAAGATATGGCAGGAAAACTCCCACAGATGTGGGGAGAACAGACAACAACTGGGTGCATTATTGAAATATGTCATGCTGTACCTGAGGGATGGCAGCACTAACCACTTTTCTATCTCTGCCATCCTCCATGTGTTGCATTCTTCCAAAAATAAATAATGAAAAGGAGCTTAAATCTTTTGCATATCATGTCAAGTCTATTAATGATGGTTTTTCTACTATGTACAATGGGATTAAGTGCCATAGTGTGCTTTCTATCCTTGAGTATATAGAGTTTAACGGGTCTCTCTAGTTTTGCTTTTTTGCTTGATATAATTATTCATCCATATTGCAGAGGTTGGAATCTATCAAGGTGGCATGTGCTACAAAGTGGGATTTAACTCTGGGTGAGCTACAATACTATCCCAAGTACACTTTTTGCACATAGTCACATCAGTTCTTTACTGGGCAGTTTGTCATTGCTGTTGAGCAAACCTGCACATCTTTTGGGGCCTGAGAGGAAAACTGGACCATCCTGAGGAAAAAAAAAAAATTGAAAAAAAGAAACATTGTGCAGACACCTGAAAGACAGTGGCCAGGCCAGAATTTAAAACCTTGACTGTAACTGTGTGGCAGATGACCTGTGCCATTTGAGATAAGCTGCAGTAAACAACTCACAATGTTCTGGTGCTGTGGTTATTAAACAGGTAAGCCATGACCAACATTCAAAACTGCAAATGTATCACACTTTTTTGCAGCCACCACTGCCTCATTAGAGCCTCACATGGTTGAGTGCCAACCTTGGTTGTCCTTAAAGCAGCATGGCAATCAGTGTGCTCTTAGGAAGGAAAAAATAAAAAAAGAATGTATATTAGAGGTTGGCATTGGGCCTAGATGGTATTTCACTGACTTTATCTGTCTTTGAGGTATGTTGGCCTAAAATGCCTAGCAGTCCTCTGCAGTCACTGCCAAAAAAGTAAATGAGATCGTCATTTAAATGAGTCGGAGCAAATTCCTCTAGGTCATGTATGATAACCCATAAAGACTGCAGAAGACGAAGCAAGGGTAAGAAAATGACAGCACATGAAAAACTAGTAGTCTCTGAGGCTCACTAAAGGTGAATGTTTGTGCCCCAGATCTGAAGCAGGCCATTGCCTAAAGAGCTACCTTTTATATACGGTGCACAATGGGCTGGTGGAAACGCTGGATTTCAGGTTCTGCTGGCTAAGGGTAAGTTGCTAATTCATGAAGCCAGGGCCACCCTTTTAATTTGGAATCCCTGTTCATGTTTGCCCTTGACAAAAGGCTTTGTGTAGTTGATCCAGATAACTGGAAGACTGAAGCTGCTGTGGTTTAATTAGATGTAAAGATGGTGTGGTTGCTGCTGATCTTACAGAGCAACTCCCCTGCAAGTTATGTGACCCTCCCTGAAGGCAAGAGGAAATGAAAACTGCAAAGGGAGTTGCTGATCACAAGGTCATTACACTAACATGTCTTGAAGCTGCTTGTTGTATTTATAGACATGACTGTAATGGCCATTGTCAAGTGCTGAGGGTGGGCACTGACCTCTAACTCTCCTGCTTATTAAATAATAAGATGGTCAGAAATGAATGAGTCCCAGACTTTAGGTAACAAGACTGTTGTCTGCTGGAAGAAACTGCTGTTTGAAAGGTTCAGAATGAAAAGCTCCTCCATTATCATACACCCTTATACTTCTGTGGTCTGATGGTGATCTTTTTTTATGATTGTGCCATCCACTTACATTTGTGCAGATTTCACCACCGTAAACACATTTATGTTTTGAGCACAAAAACCGCTACAATAACACAAATAATAAGCGGGTTAGGATTATTTGCAGCTTGTGTATTTTTAGAGTAATATACGAATTGTAAACTTCAGTTTTTAACTTGAGCTTATACTCAGAAAGGCAATTGTATGGCTAAAACCTTTTGATTTGTCATTCATCTTTTTCATGAAAAGGTGGCAGTGGAAGGGCCAAAGGTGTTTAAGTATTGAATATGTAGCATGGATGGGTTGTTCTCAGATAAGCTGTTCACACCTGAGCTCAGGTTACAAACCCCATGCCTTAGTACAAGACTTCAACACAAAGGAATGTAAAAGACTGAGGAATAGAGGCCCATTTTACAAGCGTTGGAGCATTTTTTTAACAATACACATGGACTATATAAAAAGACAATACACTTTTCACACATGCACCCCCTTGGAACCCACATGTGGGCAACCTCACTTTTTTGTGTCATTCTGCCAAATTTCTGTGGCTGTAAACAATATTTAAACAAATATTGAGAGGTAGTAAGATACAAAAAAAAAAGACTACCTAACTATAATGCATACTATCCATGGTAACAACAAAACCACATTCACACATGAGAACTTCACTGGCATTAGCATTCCATACTTAAAACAGTATTATGAAATGAGAGGTTACCTAAAGCTTAAGTCCAGTTACATGACTTTTCCTGCTGTATTAAGTCATAGGCTTCATTTAGAGGCAGTTAACAGTTTGCTCCCGTGCAGCAGGTTGTGTAATTTGACATACCCAGTGACTCACACCAACCAGCCTATGACTCTGTCTGACAGAATCAAACAGGTTTGCATTTTGTTGCAGGGATGGCCAGTGCATACATTAAAACTGACCACCAGTGAATACTCATCCAGAAGTATAATACAGCAGAATGTAGCAAAGAGGAAGAAGGAACATGCATTTTTTGAGCCTTGCAAGCAGAAGAAAGGCTGGTCTTTCTGATGTTTCAGTACATAAAACACAAGACAAAATGGTATAACGGGCAGAGTCTGCGGCTGATCTCCTCTTAATGTGTTAATCCTTCATACAGCGTTGGCTCTAACAAGCATCATGTTACTGCTTAGCATAACGGGGGGCAAACATGACTGTGCTTGGAAGGTCAGTACTTGGTCACGTAAATTGACATGGTTTGGTGACTAGATCAGTGACTGCAGTCAGCAAATCTAACATAACCCACAACTAGAAGTTATGTAATGTGCTTTTGACTATAGAAAACTTGCAAAGTAGAAAAACTTCCTTCCTAACGGAACTGACGCTCTTGCTTTGGAGGGCTTATGTTAGCCAACTGGCAAGCTTGTAAGATTCATGTGTGATGCGCACATATACTCTGAGGGCACTTTCAAGCTAGTTTCATGTTTTCAAATCTCATTTCATTTTCCCCTACTGATCTGCTTTCCCACTGTTTTGGTGGTCCGCACCCCAGTATGTGTGCTTAATACTTTGATCATTTAATGTGTGGCTGCTTTACCTACAATAACCCATCGTCATTATAGCCCTCTTGTCAGGTATCCTCATAAGACCTTGTCTAAACTTTATACATTTTCCATAATGGTTTGTTGAAACTACATGTACAGTACATGCAAAAGCACCCCAGACTTGAACAGCAATTCACATTAAGGCAAGTGAGCCCTGCTTTAGTGAGAGCTTGCATTACGCAGATGTCAAGTTACATGGCTTATACCTGAAGGAGATTTCAAGCTTCACAAATACAATTGCTGATTTTGATTTCAGAGTGTGTGTGTCAGTTTAAACGACTTATTATTGCTGGGCATGTCAAATTACCTGACTATATGATGACATTCCAACACACTATCAGATTTCTAAAGTATCACGAGCTTGTCCCTTTTTCTGACAGCCAGTGACCCATTACCTGACAAAGCCAGTGTCCGTATGAAGGGTTAGCAGATACAGCGAGTTCACCAAGGATCTTTGCCGTTTTCTTTTTTCCATTCTGTTGAGTTATGTACAGTAAAACATGTGACATCAGACGGACAACCCTCTTCTCTGTTTGTAAGGTTCAAAACACTGATGTTCCTTATTGCTCTTCTCTGCATTATATGCATTGTACTTTTTGGTGGGTGCTAATTGACTGTTTAACCCTTGTGCAGTCAAAGACCTTCCTATGAAATTAAGACCACGTCAGACTTGTTTGATTGTTTTGGGGTGAACTGCATTGGCTGACACACCTGGATTCATGGGAACACTCCACAAATACCTCAGACTCCCTAAAATTATGTACAAGAAGTCTACAACTGAAGAAAAGTCATGTAATGTAACATGGCCAACTTGCACACTTGGAAAAGGAAAAAAAAATGTACACACAGAATCTGCACTTCACAGCTTACTATTTATTGACTAATGTGATCATAACAATATTAACCATTGTTACTATATTTATCCTCTCCTAGATCATCTCATTGACCAAAGCTAAACAACAACTCATCGGTGTCAGTCCTGGGGACCCAGTGGTTTATTATTTGTCAACATCACCATGATACATACGTTTTATATGAGCACAAAGCTCCTCCTGTGCATCCATCTGGCCTTTTGTTTTGAACGTGGTAGCAAGAGGTGTTAACTTGCAATTCCATGACATTCAAAACCCTGGGAAGGAGGAGTTGAGAGATCTGAGCACACATTATACAGTAAACATTGTGTGATCAAATACTAATGCTGCTGCAGTATGTTCTCTAGTTGCTGTACCATGGATTCTCTTAAGAAACCTAAACAGGAACAAAAAATTATTTTCAGGTGTTTTTTCACTGCCCCATTTTCCTTATGTGTGGTGGCTTTGTCAGTCCTTTTCAGTCTCTGTGTCCAGTTAATAAATGGCTTCCATTTAACACTGGACTTTAGAACTCTGGTAAAGTCCTCCGCACGTGAAGACTGTTCATTCGTTCATTTTGATATTTCCAGGATCGGAATAATTTAGAGCAATTCTGCTCTGATTGCCTAGGAAATAAATGACGTAACTTTTTTTTTTTTTTTGAAGCCGGTGTTTAATGGTTATAATAAGTTAGTGCGCTACTTTTACAAGGTAGTAGATGTGAAAAAACCTACAGATTTAGAACATGCTGCTTATTTTGGTTACTTTTTTTGGTGACAACACCTTCTTCTCTGCCTCCACTAATTTTTGTAATCCATGTCTTTCTTCGTGGTTGTTTATAGGTCTTTATGTGGGATGCTTTGCTTTAAGACGTGACTAAACATTTACAGATGCAGAATAATATATGCCAGGTTGTGGGTGGCTTTTACTGGACTGATGAGTCCCTTATACTGTGCTTTGTCTTTCACAGTGTTTGAATTCTAGCATATTTGACTATAAGTTACCATATGTGTTTCTCTGCCTTTGTGGGATTACAGTGTTGATGCTCTTTGCACAAGCACATCTTTAAGTTGCTTCAGGCTACTGAGTCTTGTACATTTTGATCAAATCAAATCCATTTTATTTATAGAGCACATTTAAAAACAACCGAAGTCGTCCAAAGTGCTGTATAGCTTCCATAAATACACCATGAATACACCAAATACATACAGTATATATATACATTGAAAGAGGTAATGATGCCATCCTGATTACAGGTGTTTATCGTAAGGAATGCCAGGCAGAATATCACACTTTGCGAGCAGTCGCCCGTCATTGCATAAATGGACCTGTGTTAAGACTCTGTTTAGAAGAGTTCATGCCCATTGTAATACCAAGGAGACTAAAAAGAATGAGAGGCGCTATCTTTACCAACTATTCACATCAAACGGGTACCCAAAGACATTCGTCAAACAGTGCTTACATAGGAAACCCCAGCAAACAATCGACTCCAACTTGACCTCCCATCCCACAGCACATATCCTGTCCAGAGCAGGCATCAAAATAGCGCACAAGCCTATGAACATGTTGCGCACAGTCCTTTATAATGCTTAAAGCAATAAATCGGCAGCAGAGACACAAATCGCAGTTTATGTGAATTTCCCCTTTGGGATTAATAAAGTATCTATCTATCTATTATACCATGTAATGCGTGTGCAGCCATATACTTGAGACAAACATCAAAAACACTTGCCACACTTATACAGGAACATTGCAATGCAGTCAGAAGAAAGGACCCATAATCTCTGATTTACACGCATACAAGTTTGACCGGACACACAATTAAATAGGAATCAGCAAAATTCAAGGATATTACTACTGTAAAAGTACCAGAGAACTGGCTGAAATGTGGCTATCCAATGAAAACACCATTAACAGACATTTGGACATGAACCCAGTCTGTGCAGGCTTGAAAAGAAGAACATGCAAATAATAAATACAACTTTGTGACCAACACCCTCCAAACCACACCTCATAAATCCCAAAAATAAATGCTCACATACAAGTTTAAGCTAAGGCAAAAATATAAGCTTTCAGGCGTGATTTAAATGTGACCAAATATAAAAAGGTATACTATTCCAAAGCTTAGGGGCAGCTACTGCAAAAGTCTCCTCTAAGCTTAAGTCTAGAATTCAGCACAACCAATGTCTTCTGGTCAGAGAACCTCAGTGATCGTGAAGGAGAGTAAGGGTGTAACAGGTCAGTAAAATATAAAAGGGAACTAAACCAAAGAGTAAAATTTTAAACTCAATCCTGTAGCAAACAGGAAGCAAATGAAGGGAATACAAAACAGGTATGGTGTGATTCTATTTTCATGTGCCTTTTAGAAACCTGGCAGCAGCACTCTGGACGAGCTGAAAACAAGCAAGGGATGACTGATTAACTCCAATGTATGAGTTGCTATAGTCAATCCAAAAAGAGACAAACACATGAATTAGTTTTTTTCAAAATCATGTACAGAAAATAAGGGCTTGACCTTAGCCAATACGCTGAGCAGATAGAAACAGGAAGAAGTTAGCTTTAGTTTAATGAAACTCCAGTGGGATAGTGGAGACTACATTATACATTACAAAGCTTCATTGCTCGGCCCACATGAGCTTTATGTATATTGTGAAGGGTTTTTAGTGATTCTTCTAAGCACATATTGAAAGCAGTGTGAGCTGGTGGCAAAGACCACGTTGAATGCCTTGGATAAGGTATGTGACCTTAAAGCAGGCCTCATATCGGACGATTTCTAGCTGATGGGGATGTAAAACTTGACAACTGCAGTTGCTGACCTGGTCACCTGAGAATTTTGGATTTTTCGAGTAGAAATCACAGGTCATGACAAGTCTGACAACTCCGTGACAACCTTCCAGCACAGGTTCACAATTCTAAAGTATTACAAGCACACCCCTGTTTTCTGATGGACAGTAACATGCTCTCTGACTGGGACTGGTCCTGTACAAATGCTTTCCAAGTATGGAGAGTTCAGCTGCAATCTCAGGCCTTTCTTTTTCTTTTTAGGTACATTCACATATAATGTGGGAAGCACCTACTGTGAAAGCCTTTGTCTGTTGGTATGTTTATTTGCATTCCTGCCCTCTGTGAACCAGTTTTGTTGAGATGTGGCACATTTAGTCTTCAAAGAAATTTCTTCAGAAAGCTCAGTTTTCGTTCAGATATCTCAGACAGATTGCGTTTTAAGAATATTAAAATTTAAATTTTCTTTTTGAAAAGCATTGGCAGATTTGTGTACCATACTTCTTAAAATAGAGAAACATCCTATGTGATTCCAACTAGGAATTAGTTGACTGTTTCAGTTTTACCTTGATGATGGTTGCTTAACTTGTTTATTTTGTATATTTCCCTCTTTTACTCATCTGCCCAGTTAAAGTCAGCCAAACACCGGGAAGAGCGCACATACAGGCCACTCAACAGTGCCTTCTCATGCCACTTTAGGTTAATTAACTAATAGACTACAAAATATCACTTCTTTGAAAACATATTGAAGGGAAAAGCGCATATAAGAGTAGGGATGGGCATCGAAAACCGGTTCTTGTTGAGAACCAGTTCCCACTGTTTCAATTCCTTGGAATTGTTTGCCATTTTTGCAAACGATTCCCCTATCGATTCCAATCGCCTCAAATGACGTCACCACGTTGCGTAGCGTCATTTACCCAGCCGGAAACATGGCGCCTAAGCGGCACATATGCTCAAAAGTTTGGTTATACTTTACGAGAAAGGATGACAACAGGGCAACTTGCAATACTTGCAAAGTAGATATTTAATCAAAGGGAGGAAACACTACGAATATGCAAAAGCATTTGCACACAAAACACGCGATAACCTTAAATGAATGTTGTGTTTTTGATCCGCTCCGGACTAGTGAATCTCAACCCAGCAGCAGCGGTAACGTTTGCAGGTCCTCTCCCGTTAATACGGCAGGTAACTAATCAACTAACATTGCATATTATGTTAGCGCGATTTGCCTTATTGCAAAACCTGCTATTACTGTGCATTGCATTTAGATGACCATGACGAGAGAGACAGACAGAGTCTGGCTGTCTCAGATGCTGGCAGTTCTCGCTGCAGTCTACCGGTAGCTTCTCCTTTCACAGAGGCGGGGAAAAGTAAAATGACACAGGCCAGGATAGACGAATGTCACCGAGCAGTGACTAAGTTTGTGGTAAAAGTCTTGCACCCATTTGCCACAGTACATGCCCCCGATTTTCGGTAAGTGAATGTGTTTAATTGTATGCTAAGTCAGGGAATGTCAAATTTGCGTGTTCTCCTCTTACCAGATGTTTCATCCGTTTCCATTTCTGAGCTGAAACATGTGTTGAAGGCAGCCGTCACTGCAGATGGATGGGCAAGTTTTAGTCAAGATCATTACCTCACAGTAACGCTGCATTATGTCAGGAATGGCCAGGCTCAAGAAAAAGTCCTCAAAACCAAACCAGTGTACCAGGCACAGACAGGGACAGCTGTAGCAGAGGAGACTGATGAGATCTTGGAGGAGTATGGTATCAAAGACAAGGTTGTGGCAGCCACTGTTGATAATGCGGCCAACATGGATGTAGCTGTCAAAATAGATGATGGTTGCAGAATTGCACAGTGCACAGTTCCATTGGACTTGAGTTGATTGTATTTGTTGCTGGCTGATGTAGTTTTATTTTTGAGTGCTCAGCTCATATATACTTTTAAAAAGGAGAGTGTAAATGTTACTGGACATTCTTGTGTAATTGCCACAGAATAATTTGTTATACTTTGTTATTGCTACAGAAGAATATTTATTTTATTATTATTTTACATTTACACATTTTTTTCTGGGGACCCCATGGCACCCCATCGAGGAGCCGTAGGCTGTGGATCTCTTAAGATCTCACTGTTGGGTTTGTAAGGTCATGCTACTCCTAGATTTCTATCTTGTTCAAAGATAAGATATAAAACAAAGTTCTAAGTTAATCGACCTGTGTGTTCTCCTTTTTTAAAAATAAGAATCGATAGGAGAATCGATAAAGAATCGAATTGTTAAACAGAATCGAAAATGGAATCGGAATCGTGAAAATCTTATCAATTCCCATCCCTATATAAGAGTGAGTTGATTGAACTAATATTATCTGCAGAATAACGTAAAGAACTGACATTATCAACATGCAGTCAAATGAGGTTTGAAGTAAATAATAACACAGCTGTGCTAAGTGATATAAAAGTGGACAGTGGCATTGGGAGGTTAGGGGCTACAGGGGCTTAAGCCCCTGATCTTTTAGTCTCAGATACACGCTAACATCTGCAGCAAGTCCCTGATCTTCTTGCCCATTGTGTGCCATTCACATTTCCATTATGTAATAAATCAGCTCATTTCCATGTGTTTACTTATTTAAAGCACAATTATACATTAAAGTTGTATAAATATTATTATTAACTAAATGAGCAACTTTTTTCAGTTCCTTTTCTCCTTTCCATAGTGTGATATTGACACTGAGTTTATGCAAGTATTGGTCAGTTTGTATTAATAGATATCTTCTAATTGTTAATTATTGGGTACTCCTCTACTGGGTATACTTTCAAAAAACTGTTTAAGAAAACTGAACAAAAGTTAGTCACAGACCCTCCATCACTAACCCACATCAGTAGGTTACATTTTCTCATCACTTGATTTGAGATCTGCTGTGTCAGTCTATTGAGCCACCACAAGTCTATTTGTGCTCCATTTTTAACTACATTGTCAAGCGCTTTTAAAGAGCATGTATATAATCTAACCCTAACACGTTATTGCATCCTATTATTGCTATTACTCTTCATTGTTAAACAATTATTTAATAAACAAAAATGTAATAACAGACTCTTGGATGAAATAAATTAAAAATTTTAAGTGCTCCACTTTCATGTCAGTTAACGTATTTGCCGAATTCACCTGAATGTTACACCATGCATACTTTTTTCCATTCTGTTTTGGTACATAACCCGGAAGATATCAAACAGAAAAGCCTCTCTGCTGCTAAGGAGGTCCCAAACACCTACGTTATTCCTTGAAGCTGCACTATACACATTGTATTTTTAGGTGAGCACTCATTGGTTGTCAGCTCTTAAGGCACAGAAGCCCATCTCCTACATTTTAAGACAGAATCAAGCCTTTTTGATTGAATAGGGATGAGTTGCAGGCTGTTTTTTCTGTGTTTCTGGGGATGTCATACATCAAGATTTATGGTCAAAAGAGTGTACCACAACTGCTCCCAAATTGTTAACGTTATGTAAATTAAGTTTGTGACATGAAAATCACTAAAACAAAATTGTGCAATATGACAGAGCCTTAAGCAAGTCTTTACTGCACTTGTAAGGCACCTCAACAGTTGTGCTATAGCTGTGCACTTGTACAGCACAATGGGGTGACCACTGTAGAAAGCTGCTAATTAAAAGAAAAGTTGATGACGTTTGAAAGGAACAAAAAGAGAACCAACCCTAATCTTGTGAATCTGCTCACAAAAAAGGAACTCTCCCTCCATACTTGCATCTGTAATGTAGCAAATCCCGCAATTAACAAGCTTCAGTGACTCAAATAGAAGATCGACATGTCAGTGCAAAAATGTAGCCAATTTGTTTGAATCAAAGCGAGCATGTAGAGACTCTGTCTGATCTCCCCGAGGGCAGTCGCCAGCACGCCCATGTCAGAAGCTTTAGCATAGATAAGCCTGAGAAACATCCTGCCTCTTGATGTTTAACTTGACACAGCAGTGCTGGGACGTCTCAACTGATATCTCTTCACTTGTCTTGTCAGTGGAATAATCATGATTCTATGAAGAAGGAATATTAAACTATTTTCTTCACTTGGAGAGGATCATTTACCATTTTAGACCTAATGCCTAGGACATATTAGTTTCTTGATGATTTCCCTATGGACGTTTTTATGTAGAGAATACTTTCACTGGTTTAGGAAAAGTGTTCCATTCATTCCGTTCACTATATGACCTGCAGTTTTAGTTTTAAGAAATATGCCCTGTATTACGGAGCCATGAGGAACATAATTAAAGTATTGTGCACAATTGTAATAAAGAAAGGATGTGGCTATCCTAGAACAGTCTTAATAGCAGTTGGTGTCGCTCATCTGCCTTAACCCTGACCTAAACGTTTTTCTGTGCCAGACCATCTCCTGCCTTTATGGACACTTTTCTTAAAGTGGAGAACCTGAAACCTATCAGGGCAAGGTTCTTGGGGTAACTGGTTGATGCTGCTTAGAACAGTTATGTTGTTCTGCATTAATAAGTCTCCTCAGTTATATAATAAAATTTCAGAATAGAGAACGGACATAATGCCATTAGAATAACCAAACCGGGTGCTTTTGTTCTCTCATGATGTCTTCTTTGTCAGTAAAAGCCAAAGAGAGACTGCATAACCATCTGTGTTCATCTAATGTGCCTCTCATTAACAAACATTTTCCATTAAAGATGCACTCTGATTTGTTTTTAAGTGCTATTAAGGCCGTGTCACATTACTTGGAATTTTCCAGCAATTTTCAGTCTTAGCCTTCATTTATATAAGGGTGTCCTAAAATTCACGGAAGAAGTAATTTTGATAGAGAACACAGGTTTTTAATTAAAAATTGTAAATTTTTAATTGATTCATAAAATATACAGTATAGGGTTATGTATGGAATAGCATATTGGGTAAATGGCCTTCATGGCTTTGCTGGCACATACGCACTCTTTTGTCGAAATTTTCCATGACCGTTTTGCATAAATGTAGCTGAATTTCGTTGATACATCGCTCAATTTCCTCCTTCAAGGCGTGGGTGGTTGTGGGCTTGATGGCATAAACCTTAGACTTCAAAAAACCCAAAAGAAAAAAGTCTCAACAAGCACTCGTGGATTTTCTGAACCCCAAATGGAACTATTGTTATGATTAACGAAGCCATCAAGATGAAAATGAGCCTCATCGATGATGATGATTTTGTTTGGAAAAATCGACATTCACTTGTTGTTGTTCCAAAATCCATTCAATGAACTCTCTTCGCTGTGTGTGGTCAGTAGGCTTCAGTTCTTGACTCAATTGAACTTTGTAAGCATGAAGATGCAAATCTTTCGTGAGAATATGCTGTAGAGAGCTTCTGGAAATGTTCAATTCTTGACCACGGTGCCAGATTGATGTTCCTGGACTCTCAGCAACACTCTCACGAACTGCTTCGATGTTTTGTGTTGAACGACTTGTTAAAGGACGGCCAGAGTGTCTAAGATCACTAATTGATCCAGTCTCTCTGAATTTTTTAATTAATTTCTTCACAGTTGATGAAGTTAAATCACTATTCCGACCATATTTTGTACAAAAATTGCGAACTGTAGCTGCCAAACCTTCAGTATTTTTAAAATATTGCTCAACAATGAAAATGCATTGTTCTTTCGTGTAGCGCTCCATTTTTAATAACCCTGAACTGTGAGCTGTCACTCTGTCTTTTTTTTCCGTTGGCAACACTTTACCGCACAAATGGCGCCAAATTCAAATCTTGCGTGAATTTTGGGACACCCTCTATAAACTCAGTGAGTCGACGACACTCCACAACATGCTCATGTGTAATTAGACATGTCCAGAGACTTACTACAACTCTTCCACGATTCGCCCCTGGCAAAATCAACCAGGTTTGATTTTGTCTGTATTCCTAGTGGCAGGAATACAGGCAGGAATTGTGCATGAGAGCGGACAACCAATGAATGCTTATCTGGAAGTACGATGCATATGGTGCAGCAATGATGAAACACAGGTGATTTGAACATTGCAGACAAAAGAGAGGTTCATCTGTCTGATGTCTCTTGTGTACCATGACAAGAGTGCAGAGAAAAAAAAAAAAATAAAAGGCAGAAGTTGCGTCCAAAGTTGCTTAACCTGTTAACCCATTGTACAGCATTGGCTCTGTTGAACAGCATGCTGTTGGCTGTCAAAAGAGGGGTGAGCAAGACTGTGCTGGAAAATTGTGGCACAGTTGCTAAATTTTCCATGCCCAGTGATTTTTAGTTGTCTAAAGTGACGTGGTCCAGCAACAAGATGACCACTGCAGTCAGCAAGTCTGACATAACCCATGACTAGAAGTTGCATAATATGGGTGTCTCCTTGTTTGTATAAAAAAAAAATTGTAAAAGTGATTTTTCAGAGTAGAGTGGAGACAGAATGTCATTAGATACAGTAAAGTCACGGGCCTCCAGACCTCAAATAAAGGAGGTTCATATACAGCAAGCTGAACATTTCAATTTCAGTATGAAAAAATGCTGCCCCACAGTGGGCACATAACCAATCAGATTTCATTAATGTAAGCATGTAAAAGCAATGATTGCATGTGGGCAGAAGTTGTGAGTATTCAGTGTTTTCCTAGATTTGTCAGTATACAGTACAATAATTTATTTCTTGAATAGCTCAAAATCACACAAGTAATGCCTCAATGGGCTTTAACAGGCCCTGTTTTTTGAAAGCCCTCCAGCCCTTAGAAAACAAAACTCCCAAAAAATACTTCTAGGGGAAGAAATTAAAGAAATCTTGGAAAAGACAATAAACACACAAACACACACACACACACAGGTAGGTAGGTTGGGTGTGCAGTGGGTATCAAAAACTTGTTAATACAATACACAAAGCAATACAAGCAATCTTCTTCAGAGAGCTAGATGGACAATCTGAATATCATTGCTACCTCAGAAATACAATATAACAGTACAAACTACATAGCAAAATGCAAGAATAGATCATTCACTCACTAAATACAGAACTATCACATATGAGGATACAGACTTGTTCAAATGTATCTAAAACAAATTAGAAACTAATTAACATAAATGAAAAACAACAATATCTGCCCATCCACTAATTGTAGAAAAAGGAGTCAGACAAGCTAGACACCAAATCCTGGAGACCTCGACCAACAAGCCGCCTCCCCCCTATTGGCTATTCTACAGCTGAGTCAGTGTTGGCCCAGCCAATCTGATGAAAGGGCCCTTCTACCTCATGACTCCAGTACTGCTTTATCTGAGATGACTTTTCCATAGGCAGGCAAACAATTTGGCAGTAGAGCAGTGGTACCAAGTGCCACATGTGTACATTTCTTTGTCATTCTTGCATTTTGTATTGTGGAGCATGTGTAGCATGTCGATGAGCAACTGGCTAATTCTATAGCTCAATGGCTCTATATTCAGGTTTTCCCTCTTGTTGTTCTTCCTGTGTTTGGCTTGATGCTTAGATATCACCTGCAGTGTGTAGAAGCATATTTAGTGTCATGCTTACATTCTGTTTCCTGAACTTGACACTCGGCAGATAGTGAAGCTGTTCTTTTTCTTCCTCTGAATAGCCTAAGCAATGTGCTTCATACTCAATGAATGTCTGTGCTTTTCTTCGTCTTTTTGCCATGTCACCATCTTGAGAAGTTTGCTGTAAATAGGCTCTGACCCTGATAACTTTACGGAAGTAGCCACTGCCCACAATGTTTTCCTTTATCAGTGCGTATATTATAAGCTTTCTACTAAGACCAAGATCAAGGTTCAGTGGATCGTGAGTAATCACATGACAGACAAATGCAACCCTTAGCATTTTTTTTATTTACATGTGCAGCACTAGTGGGCTTCGCTTGCCAACCCATTCCCTCATTCACCAGTGCTTCAGGCTGTTGTGAAGAGGGGGGCTGAACGCACCCCATAGAGACGTGGCCTCCACCCAAAACCCCTCTTAAACAGTGATACAATGGGAAACAAATACAGTGTTGTTTAAATCTCCTGTTTGCTGGATCAGCTGGTGGCTTGCTGCCTCTGCTGTGCCGTGTGATCTAGACTTCACGCTGGAAGATCCAGGGGAGAGAACATATCCATTACCTCACCTGGAGAGCTAGACGGCAGCCCCTGTGGTGTGCAGCAGTGCCACAGGTTTGGAGCATGGATGCTCAACCCAGGGGGTGCATGGAAAACTGTGGAGCCTTTGTTTGTAGCATTTGTTCCACACCCAGAAGTGCTGCTGGAAGTAGGTCAACGAACACCCAGTGCCTTATAAAAGGAGCCATTGGCCACTACTACGAGAGTGAGAAAAAGACTGTGAACCATGAACTTTGGTGCTCTGTGCTGTACTCTGGGGAGCAAAGAAAAGCAGTTCCCCAGTCTTCAATAGTGTCTCTGCCAGTCTGTGTCGGGTTAGGGCTGATGTACGCACCTTGGTGGTCAACAATATACTTCTCTTTCTTTGTTTTGGTTCCCCGAGAAGGGGGTGCAGTGAGTGTGTACGCCTGATGAGCCCAGAATTAGGGCGGAACACGTGTCGCGTACTCTTTGCATTATTTGACAGTAAAACTATTTTCAACCATATATATATCCATCCATCCATCCATTGTCCAACCCGCTGAATCCGAACACAGGGTCACGGGGGTCTGCTGGAGCCAATCCCAGCCAACACAGGGCACAAGGCAGGGAACCAATCCCGGGCAGGGTGCCAACCCACCACAGGACACACACAAACACACCCACACACCAAGCACACACTAGGGCCAATTTAGAATCGCCAATCCACCTAGCCTGCATGTCTGTGGACTGTGGGAGGAAACCGGAGCGCCCGGAGGAAACCCACGCAGACACGGGGAGAACATGCAAACTCCACGCAGGGTGGACCCGGGAAGCGAACCTGGGTCTCCTAACTGCGAGGCAGCAGCGCTACCACTGCGCCACCGTGCCGCCACCATATATATATATATATATATATATATATATATATATATATATATATATATATATATATATATATATATATATATATATATATATTATATATATATATATATATATATATATATATATATATAAATAATAATATAATAACATTTTTCTCTTGTCAGTGCTATTCAGTATAATTTCTTAGGTGAGTTGCCCAAGAATGCTGTAAGAACCAGTGATGGAGATTTGACCCCTGCAGCTTAGTAGACTGGATACCTCATCAATGCCCGATTATAAGTTTCCCCTTTGAATCTGAACCCAGTATACTTTGCTCAGTTCAGCTGTGGCCATCCTTTTCATTGAAGTTTTTGCAGTCTTGCTGAGTTTGCTATTTTGAAAGGAGGAAAAAAAAAAATCACGCGTTTGTGTGGATTTTCAGTTTTGCAGCATCAGTGTATTTCCAAGGTTGAGTTTAATCCCCCTGTGCACATCCATTTTGATTGTTTTGAGAGCTACAGAGAAAAAATAGAGAGATGGTCCTTTACGTACATGTCTGTCTGTCATCTGACCCTCTTTTGGAACATCTTGTAGTCACGAATTCAGACAGACCAGGATGAGTAAATAGACAGACAAGACTTTGATTTCAAAAGTGTAACAAACGTTTATTAAAATGAAAATGAAAATAATTTGCAGTAGTGCTTCAATAAATAAGTCTTCCAATTGTGCCCATAAAAACTATGTTCAGGCATGTGCCATAAATAAATATCAGAACTACTTAAAACCCAAGGCAATCCATCATGAGGTATTTATTTTTCCCCTTGTCTTAATATCATAATGAATCCTTGTTGCAAAGCCCGCTGCATCCCACTCTGCCACGTCAGTCAGTGCTCCATAGACCTGAACTGCCACCTCGATCTGTCACTGCAATTCCTGAACTGCCACCTTGATTGATGCCCAATAGCTCGTCCAGCCTTTTCCCTTCATATGGATTCCACTACACTGTGGACCCTTCCGTCTGCTTATTGTTCCTGTGGCCTCTTTCCACTCTCATCTGATTGCTTACCATCATCTTTATCAGCAGTTATTTGAAATCAAGTATAACGTTCCTCCTCCTGAGTCCTGGTTTTTATGAGTCTTCAGGAGGGGTAAATAGGCCAGTCCTAGACCCACTTGTTTTTGTGCAGTGTGGACAAGGGAAAATTGTATTTATTGGCTGTGCTTTTTTGACAGCAACTCTCCTTTCTGAGCCTTTCTTGATTTCCGCTGCCCTGTGGAGATTTTGATTGTAACATGCAGCATTCTCACAAACAAGTTTCCTTCAGGTTGCCCTGTCTGTTGCTGACCCTTCCAACTGTTAAGGTCTACCTTATTAAGTTTGTCTTAATGTTGTCCCTGTATCCCTCTCTTTTTCTGACCCTTTGTGCATGGCGTCCTGTGGGAAGTTGTGAGTGAAGGAAATTTTTTGTGCATATGTGAGTCTGGCATGTGGATAACGTGGCCTGTCTATCCAAGCTGGTGTTGAGCAATATTGGCAGTGACAGTGGGGATTTTGGCCTCTTCCAGAACACTGGAGTTTCAACATTTGTCCTCCCAGCTAATGCCGAGGAAGTTTCTGAGGCATCTTTGCCTGCTGTAGGTTTTCCGAGATGTGAGCTATAAAGTAGGGTGGGAAGTACTACTGCTTTATGTAGCAGAATTTTTGTCCTGGCCTGGAGGTCTATGCTTTCAAAAATCCTTTTTCTTAGTCATGAAAATGCAGCTCATGGCACATCCAAGCCAATGATATATTCGATCATCAGTATTTATTTTGGAGGACAGTAGGCTTTCAAAGTATTGAAAATGGTCCACATTTTGCAGTCCAGTATTGTCAGCAAAGATGGGTGGAAGCCTAAGAGGAGTACTGTTACCAGGAGGTGGCTGGTGTGCGATTTTGGTCTTTTTATATTGAGTTTCAAACCAAGCTATTGATGTAGTAGCCCCTCATAGTGCTTTTTCTATCTGTTTTTTTTATTGGGTCCTTGTCCTTGAGTAGTGCTACAAATCAGCAGACTCGAATATAGCTAAACCATGGAACGTCTGCACTAGGCATTGGTCCTGCTCCCTTTTTGTTAACTCAACAGAGCTGGTCCTGCACATCCTATTCTCCCAACAATGAATGCCATTCATCAAAACAGATCTTCAAATGAGCGATCGGTCTTTCTTTTTCTGTTTTCGTTCTTATTGTTTCAGCCTCCTTTCCAGCACTAACCTCCTTTCTTTTATCCCCTGTTACTTCCAGCTGGTGGCCATTACTTACCCCACTGCTTACCCGGTAATCAACACAATTCAGTTATTGTATGTGTTCATGTGCGTGCCATAATGAAGCACAGGTTAAATCATTGGGCAGTGCTTAAAACCCATTAAAATCATTTTGTGAGTTAGCCCATTAAAACAAACGCGGATTTGACTTATAACACTTTCTGCTTTGCATACCTTCAGCTGGTAGCCAATTCATATGTCACACAGACAAAATGACGTTATTTCGGCATGCTTGCCTATAGAGCTATCTGTGTGCCTCCTTTTTTCCCCCATCTGTGTGGACTGTGCATGTTCATGTGTGTCATTTGCATTACATTTATTTGAGGAGCGCAGAAATACATAAGAAATTGACAAATGAGAGGAGACCATTTCGCCCATTAAGCCCATTTGTTTAGCTAATAGTGAAGCTGTCACAATATCTCATCCAGATTCTTGTTAAAGGTTGTCAAGGTTTCTGCCTCATGCACATGTGCTGCAACTGCTTTAGTGTGAAAAGACAACTACCAGTTTTACAGATACGTAGGTGGGTACACATTCCACTGGAGTATGTGGGAGGCCCCTAAATGAGTGGCATTTTCTGCTTTTTTGAGTTGTTGGGTCCTCACATGCCCATCTGGTTTAGTGTTCTGAAAATAAGCTTCTAAGAAGTGATGGTTCAGCAGAAAGTGGAAACAGTTCATCTTTCAGGCCTGGTGAAATACTCTAGGGTGTGTTCTCAGGGAGTAAAAAAAACATGTAAAAACATGTAGCCTGCTAATAAAAAAGCATCAGGGGATCGCTGTTCATAGAACAAAGGAGTGTGTTAAAGACTGTTGACTTGCTTTTAGAAGTGAGTCTACAGGGAGCTGTTCTGAATCGCTTAGAAGGCTGGCTGTTATCTGTGTTTTCAAATATTTAATTTGCTAACTCTTGGCCAGCGGCGTCTCCCTGAGCTCTTTTCCTGTCCTCCTTGTCTGTCCCCAAGCAGGCCACAAACAAGTCTTTAAGTTGAGTCCAGACTGCTATGTACTGAAGGCCCCCTTGTTTCACACGAGGACTTAAAACATGAAGTGTGGGCTTGTTTTCTGTGGTTTTCAGGAAATCAGTGCTTGACCTTTGGGAGTTTGTCAGTGGCAAGTCACATGGCCCTCCATATCTGAAAGGTCTGTAGTCACATGCTGAATTCATATTGCTTTTAGTAGGGACAAAGTACCACTTGTTTGGTAGCTATTTTCACACCCTGACTGAGAGGTTGTGCTACATAGTCTTGGGAGGAAATCCTCATGGGCACACTCAGTAGCCTTCAGGGTTAAGATTAAGGAACATTTACAATGTTTAGATTATTTGTTTGTTGTCATTATTAAAATGTGTTCTGAGAGAAGCCAACAGTCGTGTCGTGTAGGAATCGGTGTCCTGAAGTCTGAATAGCCTGAGATGGTCGATTGTTGTCAGCTGTCCACAGTTTAGTCCTCTCTCCGTTTATGTTTGGGAAAACAATAAGGACAGAGATGCACTTAGCAGTACTATAGTATTAACTCCAGCCATGTTGACCAGCTGTATCTGTTAGTTTGCTTATCCAGTTCAGTCATAGACATTTTGTAACTCCCAATAGTACTTGGTGCAAGGCAGGAACCAACCCTGGAATGGGGCCTTTTCAGTTGTAGTAAAAGATATCTGTTCTCTGTTTCACATATGTATATTTAGTTGAGTGGTGTAATTTAGATTTGCATCCGATTATATTTGAAGATCTAAACCCCATCAAATTGTTAGAATCATCATGGACTATCGAGAAAAATGAGGAGGAGACACACAACTACTGTGGATATGGCTACTTCTGTAGTCTAGTGTGACTGTGTCTTATAGCACATGTAGACAAGTCACAGTACAGAGTCTAGAGCATTTTCGAGCCAGACTCAAGGTCCGTGGGCCAGATCTGGCCCTTGGGCCTTTTTAATGTGGCTCGCTTCATCAGTACTCAAAACATGTTACATATGGCCTGAGATGGAGTCTGGAGGTCAGCCTTATTTGTTAAAACAATGAATATGTCCAAGTAAAAAGAGAGCTGAACTGTGACTTCTATGCACTCTGCCTTATTTTCCATCCTTATGCTTGATGGTGATTTGCAGAGCCCTAAGCAAAGTGTAACAAACACAAAACAAGAAAAAAAACGGAAGGTATGATAAATAAGGGTGATTGGATACAATTGCTCTTGCTAAGATATAGACTGCTAAGCGAGGAGGAATTTATGTCAACAGACATGTTTATCTTTTAAAATGACGTATTCAAATCTAATTTTATTTGTCACAGTTAACATTACAATATGTATTGAAGTGCTTAGTTGCTGAACTCTTAAGACTGCATTGGAGGAATATGGAAAGACAATGAAAAACTCAGATCTGTAAATATTGTACAAATACAGCATTATATTATAAAATATATAATAAATTAATAAATAACTTAATATAGGAGAATTAACAGAGGAACAGTGTCCTAGTGTAGGATGCAGATGGACTGTGGAAAGAAGCTCTTACTCAGTCTGTCTGAACTGGTCCTCAGGCAGCGGTAGTGTTTCCCTGACTGCAGCACAGAGAAGTGGCCATTGTTGGTGTAGCTGTGTTTGCACGGTCTCCAAAAATAGTACTAAAAATTCAAAGCAAAGCAGTTTACACAAAATGAAAGAGAAAAACAATAATACAAAAATTAGAAAATTAGAAATTTCAGAAAACTATATGCCGTCTTTATTTTACCATTGACAACAAGGTCAAATCAGTTCTAGTTTAAAATTCTATTACTGGAGTTCAGATAAAGCTGAGCAATAGGAAAGCTCCATTACAAGTTAGCTTTAGGGGTTAAACAGAACCCTCCATTATCTGTGTATTCTGTCCTGCTCCAGGTCATCTAACAATGTTCTATGCATTTGCCCTCTCTGTCCTCCTCCTTTTTAACACTTCCATCACAGTCAATTCTCTGGATGGATGTGTCTTATGCACTGGAGGTGGCAACTTTTAATTTCTGATTCTAATGCAGGTTTCTGGAGCACGTCAGCCAATTCTTAGTTTGTCCCAATTTTACCAGCTTCATATACTCCCAGGTGGGCAAAGGTTTCTTATCCTTATTTGTGAGGCTATAAATTTTAGTTCCATTTGACCACAATTCTTGGGTCCTTTTTAGATCATTATGCTTGTGTACTTAAAAATTACGTAAGATTTCAAGATAGGCAAATATGTATCATTGCATCTGTCATCTGCAGACTAAATGTCCATTAATTTCCAGGGGATTGTTGTTTTCAGTGACAACGCTCTGAGGTACCTAAATTGGCTCACTTTCTCGAAGTTGTATTCCCTGCTCTTAGGTCTCAGTATTTCATTGAATCCATACTTCCATCACTAGTTTGTCTTTTTTATTTTTTTAGCTTACTATTCACCTTGTTTGACTCGTTATTTAATTATTCAAATGTTTCTGTAATACCCTTCACTGATCGGCTTATAAGGTCAGCATTACCCACCTATGCCAGGCATTGCTGGGTATGGTTCTATATAGTATCTTCTGGATTATTTTGAGTGCTGCAGATTATTACTCACCTTTTCATCTTTGTCTTCCATTTTCTCACCCACTTTCCCAGCTGCTACTTCAGCATCTTGTGGTATAATGCAGCGCTGATGGGAATAATGACCAGTCACAGGTGAGACTGCAGAACAAGTATCAGATAACGGATTGCTTATAATAGGGTTGTCACGATACCAAAATTTCAAACTTCAATACAGTTCTTTGAATTCAATGCCATTTTTGACAACATAAACAGTATATAGTGATCCCTCGCTATATCGCGCTTCGCCTTTCGCGGCTTCACTCCATCGCGGATTTTATATGTAAGCATATTTAAATATATATCGCGGATTTTTTGGTGGTTCGCGGATTTCTGCGGACAATGGGTCTTTTAATTTCTGGTACATGCTTCCTCAGTTGGTTTGCCCAGTTGATTTCATACAAGGGACGCTATTGGCAGATGGCTGAGAAGCTAGATTGCTTACTCTTCTCTCTCTCTCTTGCGCTGACTTTCTCTGATCCTGACGTATGGGGATTGAGCAGGGGGGCTATTCGCACACCTAGACGATACGGACGCTCGTCTAAAAATGCTGAAAGATTATCTTCACGTTGCTATCTTTTGTGCAGCTGCTTCCTGAAGCGACATACTGCACGGTGCTTCGCATACTTAAAAGCTCGAAGGGCACGTATTGATTTTTGACTGAAAAACAAACTCTGTCTCTCTCTCTCTCTCTCTCTCTCTCTCTCTCTCTCTCTCTCTCACTGCTCCTGACGGAGGGGGTGTGAGCTGCCGCCTTCAACAGCTTTGTGCCGCGGTGCTTCGCATACTTAAAAGCCAAACAGCCCTATTGATTTGTTTGCTAGAGATTGTTTTCTCTATCTATGTGACATTCTGTGCTCCTGACACGCACTCCTTTGAAGAGGAAGATATGTTTGCATTCTTTTAATTGTCAGACAGAACTGTCATCTCTGTCTTGTCATGGAGCACAGTTTAAACTTTTGAAAAAGAGACAAATGTTTGTTTGCAGTGTTTGAATAACGTTCCTGTCTCTCTACAACCTCCTGTGTTTCTGCACAAATCTGTGACCCAAGCATGACAATATAAAAATAACCACATAAACATATGGTTTCTACTTCGCGGATTTTCTTATTTCGCGGGTGGCTCTGGAATGCAACCCCCGCGATGGAGGAGGGAGTACTGTATAATGTAAGTGAATAAAAAAAGTATTTAAATAAATCGTAATCTTGTATGCATTAAAATCTTAACATTGCAAACAAATATTTGGAATTGTAGTCATTAAATGCAGTCTTTTGTAAAAGGTAAGATTAAAGTTCTGTAAACAATAAAGTTTAAGTCTGGTCAACAGTTTTTTTTTACATTGATGAAAACAAATACTGTTACTGACATAGTACAATGAAATGGTACAAATGTCATTAAATGGTAATTGAATACATTTGGCAATCTTTTGTAAACCATATACAAAACTATTAAACACTAAAATATAACAGTAAGAAATAATATTAATGTGGTCTTTTGTAAACAATTGTTCAGAAAAGTACCACAGAGACCTCTAAAAAGAAATAAAAACACAAACAGCACACATAGAATTTTTGTGTAAATAATCTATGATGTTTTCATAGTTTTCATATTTCTTACAAGAAAGACTAGCATGTCAATGTGCTCTTCTGTGATGCGTGCTTTTGTAGGACTTCTAATAAGCCCTGACGTGCTAAATACACGGCTGTAAGCATACAAGCATATAGAGGGGTCATGCCACTGTTTATGCAATTGAGCACTAAACACTTATAGCACCTTTACATTATATAGTAAGTGGGATGAAATATAATTTTGAAATCACGCACAAAAATTGAAAGAAAGTAACACACTGAGACAGCAGACTTTGTGAAGGGAGTTTAAAAATTGTAGGAGCAACAAGACCTGCTGTTGCCCAACTTGCCTCTGAAAGAACAGCACAGAATAAAACTAGTCCACAGGTGAAAAATAACTGTAGACCCTTATCTTGATGCAATGAAAACTTTTTAACGTGTAAGAAAAAAAATAAATGTTACATCTTTACTTCAGACAGCAATTTAAAGTTTTATACTTTTTAATGTTTCCACAATTTAGAAATAAGACATCTCTTGAAATTTTTTGCGTCAACTTGCTTGCATATGGGCTTGCATGAATTTTGCAGTTTTCTATCCACATTTGCTAGTGCCGACACTGCTGAAGTTGCCATCTTAATAACACATAGTAGATGGAAACAGGGCTGCAACTCGAGCTATGGCTATATGGAAGTACATTTATAATGTAGGATGTAGAATATAAACCATGAAAAATGACTATTAAAGTAATTTTAAAATGTTAAAATAGATACTTGGTGATACTTTGATACTTTTGACAACCCTAGCCTATAATGTTCAGTAAAAATACATTAAAAAAACATTGTATTATAAAAATCGTCTTACTTTTGTATAAAAATTTAGTTTTAATGCAGTTTATGATGTCATTTCAGAGTTCGAGATACGCAAAGCATATTGAGAAAGTGGAGCTGTCAGTTTGCAAAGGGCAACCAAATATTCTAATATAGTCCCGTAAATGGGATGGGGGAAGTTGGACATTTGCAGCAATTTTTCACTGGTCTTAGGGGCTGTACTGTCCTAGTTGCAACAAATTTGACAAAGTTGTACGTTTCAATATAACACACAGTAAGCACCTCCAGACCTCCTCTTGTAGCACTCTGTCATAAGCCATAAATGATCTAATTGTTAGATTACTGTTTTTGTGTTGATGAAGTATAGAGAAGGCCAGAAGTAGTTGCATTGTGTCTTTGTGGACCTGGAGAAGGCATATGACAGGGTGCCTCGAGAGGAGCTGTGGTATTGTATGAGGAAGTCGGGAGTGGCAGAGAAGTATGTAAGAGTTGTACAGGATATGTACGAGGGAAGTGTGACTGCGGTAGGAGTGACTGATGCATTCAAGGTGGAGGTGGGATTACATCAGGGATCAGCTCTGAGCCCTTTCTTATTTGCAATGGTGATGGACAGGTTGACAGATGAGATTAGACAGGAGTCCCCGTGGACTAGGATGTTTGCTGATGACATTGTGATCTGTAGCGATAGTAGGGAGCAGGTTGAGGAGACCCTGGAGAGGTGGAGATATGCTCTAGAGAGGAGAGGAATGAAGGTCGGTAGGAACAAGACAGAATACGTGTGTGAATGAGAGGGAGGTCAGTGGAATGGTGAGGATGCAGGGAGTAGAGTTGGAGAAGGTGGATGAGTTTAAATACTTGGGATCAACAGTACAGAGTAATGGGGATTGTGGAAGAGAGGTGAAAAAGAGAGTGCAGGCAGGATGGAATGGGTAGAGAATAGTGTCGGGAGTGATTTTGTGACAGACGGATATCAGCAAGAGTGAAAGGGAAGGTTTACAGGACGATAGTGAGCCCAGCTATGTTATATGGGTTGGAGACGGTGGCACTGACCAGAAAGCAGGAGACAGAGCTGGAGGTGGCAGAGTTAAAGATGCTAAGATTTGCATTGGGTATGACAAGGATGGATAGGATTAGAAATGAGTACATTAGTGGGTCAGCTCAAGTTGGACAGTTGGGAGACAAAGTCAGAGAGGCGAGATTGCATTGATTTGGACATGTGCTGAGAGATGCTGAGTATATTGGGAGAAGGATGCCAAGGATAGAGCTGCCAGGCAAGAGAAAAAGAGGAAGGCCTAAGAGAAGGTTTATGGATGTGGTGAGAGAGGACATGCAGGTGATGGGTGTAACAGAACAAGATGCAGAGGACAGAAAGATATGGAAGAAGGTGATCCGCTGTGGCAACTCCTAACGGGAGCAGCCAAAAGAAGAAGAAGATTTTGTATTCAGAAATACTGTATATGCTAGTGCAGCTTTTCCCATCCTGTGGGCTGTAGCAGTATCGCAGGTGGGCTGCAAGCTATCCTAGATGAAACCTTGATCCCCCACCAAATTGCTTAAGCATCATGCTCGATTCACAGCAGCAGGAGCATCACAGGTAGATTGCAGCTGACCCTGGAGGACATCCCCAAGCCCCATTCTGCTAATCGTGCTTGATTAACCAATAAATTCATCTAATGCTCTGATGTTCACGTGGAACCCCAACCCATACTTACAATCACACTCAATTCTCTGAGGTGGGTGACCCAACTCCCTGCACAGATGATAGTACTGTATTTCTGGAGGGGGTCCTTTGGGGGACTAGCATGTGAAAAACAGGGTTGAAACACCACAGATGTTGGGAAACACTGTGCTGATATATTTTCATGGAAACAAAATTCAGAAATTTGCATTTTTTACATTTTCTTGTGGAGTTTATTCCCTTAATTGTATCCAAATACTTATAATTAGTGATTAACAGTACAGACATGGGTGCAAGTGACACTGAATACTTAAGGGAAACAGCTACTTTAATATAAAATTAATTTGTGAGCTAATGAATAAATAAGGCTTAAGTGACCAGAACATAAAAAGGAACAAAATCTTAAATGCAAGAAAAAGTATACTAATTAATGTTTCACACACACAAATGCTCTCTACATTTCCCTAAAAATTTAGCAGACCTATTTTGTCATTTCTGGGTTGTCACTAAAAAAAGACAGAAACTGGGAATTAACAACTTGTTTAACTAAAGAAGGAGCCTAGTTAAAGTCCAGATGTGATTGGGATAAACACCTTCGGTTAAAGTGATGTGCAGGACTGAACTTGAGGACCATCTGGTTAAGTCTTTTATTACTAATTGGCACACGAATGTAACATGGCAGTAGCAACTCTGCTTTAACATTCAGTGTTATTTTCACCTGTGTCTGCACCACTCATAACAATTGTTAGTATTTAGATGCAATTTTAAGGAAAAATCTCAATAGAAATAAGGTGAATTGATAAAAGTAGTAAAAGAAAATTAAATGTTTAAACCTATATCAAAGAAAATTCTAAATGCAAATTTCAAACTAATTTACTTTTGTGAATGGAGAATAAGAAAAGAAGAAAGGCCAGCTGAATAGTTAGATTGATGAGAAATGAGAGTAACTGATTAACTTGTGAAACTAGTTGGAATGAAAGTCTGCAGTCACAGTGGTCTACAAGGACTGGATTTGGGAAGCCCTGCCGTACACTGATTTCTGCTTGTATTGTTGCTGCCTCAGCGCTACTAGATGCTAGATGACAGCAGTTTGTTATGCTTATCTAGTTGTTGAGCAAGTGCGCTTCAGTCTGCATTCACCTTTTGACACAGCTGTGCCCAGGGTTGCTTTCTGTGTTTTGCTTTTTTGTTTACTTAAGTTTGGCAGATATTATGTATTAATCACATGACTTAGCTCCTTTCTTAATCATTTACAGTTATCTATCATTGTGAGTGAGATTTGGATAAGTTGAAAGAGTTCACTGGCTGTGAAAGCTTAAATTGGATTTTATTAGCTTAGGCATTTTGGGCCTGGAGGAGGGAAGTGGAGGCTGTGTTTTATACTGCATATTTAGTTCTTAATCTGACGTTTGAGGCTAGGGCAAAATACCGTTACCACAGAAACTGTCTTTTTTTTTTTTCTTTCTCAACAAATACTCCTAAATGACTGAAAAATCAGGACCTTGAGAAAAAGGTCATTTCTTTGCTAATCCACACAAGAAAACAACACTTGAAAAGAAGCTTCATTTACTTTCAACTATGCAGGTTTTGAACAAGTGTGTAAATATGAAGTTAAGGTAGTTGCTGGCTCACTGCTAGGCACGAGACGAAATTTCTTTGTATCAGATTTTGCAATACAGAATATCGCCAATACAAATTTTAACTTTGTATTGTGTATTGCATGACATTACCACATGACTGAAATGAAACATAATCCATCCATCCATTTTCCAACCCGCTGTATCCGAACACAGGGTCACGGGGGTCTGCTGGAGCCAATCCCAGCCAACACAGGGCACAAGGCAGGAACCAATCCCGGGCAGGGTGCCAACCCACCGCAGGACACACACAAACACACCCACACACCAAGCACACACTAGGGCCAATTTAGAATCGCCAATCCACCTAACCTGTATGTCTTTGGACTGTGGGAGGAAACCGGAGCGCCCGGAGGAAACCCACGCAGACACGGGGAGAACATGCAAACTCCACGCAGGGAGGACCCGGGAAGCGAACCCAGGTTCCCAGGTCTCCCAACTGCGAGGCAGCAACGCTACCCACTGCGCCACCGTGCCGCCCGAAATGAAACATAATGACAAAGTAAAACGTCTTTCATCAAAAGCAGGGAAATTAAAAATCTGATGGAAAAACTAGAACTAATGTATACATTCACAAACTAACACTACTTGGATTAGTAGCGTTTCCATCTGCATACTGATCTGAAGGTGAAAGTTGGCTGTGCATGCTTGGTCAGCAGGTTAAGTGTTTTTGCATACACATACAGTGAGCTGAATCCTCAGAGGAGTATGCAGAATCAAAACATTGTTTCATTAACACACCAGTGCATTTACAGGCATGTTTTCAAATTGGAACTCTGTTTTGCCCAGCAAAGCACAACGATCTCATCGTATTGAAGCAGTCCTCATGATGTACTGTCATCCAACTGGGAGTAGAAAGCTGAAGTACCTGCACTTCTGATGAGCTATGGATATGAGAACAAGTGTTTGAGATGTTGTTACAGCTTTCATTGGTGCTGACTGAGGAATAGAGGAAGATTCCAGCAAGGAGGAGTTGTATAGCAGTGGATCTTGGAACTACTGCAATACCTCTATCAGCCAGAGAGAAAGCAGCCACATTCCCCAATGTTTGCTTGTCTGGTCAAATCCTACATCTGTCCCCAGTGAGAGCAAGGGATCTTGACACAGTGGAGAGATCTCAGCTTCATGCAGAGTTTTCACATTCCCAATTTTCTTAAAAAGAAATAAAGCATTTTAGGTGCTTCATCAGTGCAGTCAGGACCCACAGCTATTGCAGTTAGCTGGTCTCCTAACACAGAGGAACTACGGTACAGTATATACGAAAAGGCAGAACAGGCACATTGAGGGTAGTGACATCCTTCATATCTTCTACAGTACAACTCTGATGGTGATACCACTTCAAGAAAGGTCCACAGAATCAGCAAGCTAATTAAAAGGGCAAACTCGTTTAAAGGATGCACTCTGGGGCCCCCCTAGTGGTAGCAGCAAAGGAGAGAATTTAAACAAAACTGAGTGCCATTATGGACAATGCTGGACATCCACTTTCTAACACACTAACACTGAGGACTTTCAGCCAATGAATTATTCAGCAGAAACTTGTCATGAAATGTGACTGGGGCTCCTTTACACCAACAGCAATACACCTTCATAATGCCTCATTTAAACTCACAAGTCAGAAGTTTTCTTTCTTTTTAATATTCTTTCTTTTAGTCATTCTAGTGTGTGTGTATATGTATGTATGTGTGTATGTATGTATGTATGTATGTATGTGTAATATATGTATGTACATCTTGGGATCTGCAGGTCTGACATTGTGGTCAGCAGCACAGGAGCGCCGCAGGGGACTGTACTTTCTCCGGTCCTGTTCAGCCTATATACATAGGCAATACAGGGGGTCCACGGGTTACGACACAGTTCTGTTCCTACAACAGCGATGTAACCTGAATTTTGGTGTAAGTCAAAACACTCCCTAGCCTAAGTCACTTACCTGTCCTAACACATTTGCAAAATCATAATCTAGAACATAAAAACACAGCTAAGCCACAGAAAAAGGGAAATGACATACATATACTCTACTGTACACTGCACTGTAGTAACAGAAAAAAATGACAAAAAATGAGTATAAAAAAAAATTATTCCTTCTGATCTCTTTACAATGTCTAATTTCACTTCTGTTGTGATGGCTTTCCTCTTCTTCGAAGCAGTACCATCTGAAGACTGACTTTCATTTAGGAGCCATGATAAGGGCCAAAAAGTCACCAAACAAAGCAATACAAACAGAACACTTTCTCTGCGCGCAACCAAACTAGTTCGCCCACATAATCTGCAAGTTCGACGCTAACAAACACTCATGTCAAAGTTTTTATGGGAGTGAGCATTGTAAACTTGAAACATCGTATGTCAAGATGTTGTAACCCAAGGACCCCTTGTATATCTTATGGTACTGCAGTGCAAATATTTCATGTGCCACATTAAAACTTCTGTAATTGTACACAGATTTAATTATAGTGTTTTAATTTTTTATTGTTTGATAAGCAACACTAAGCATCCAGTGCATTTCTTTCAGGAAAATTTAATATTGTGGGAATAATTGTATCGTGAATCCTGAATTATAATATGACTTGTATCATAGGTACTGTTAAATCGCATACCAGTACTGAAAAAGTACAGAAAAATGTAATTTCTAGAAAGGTATAGCACCAGCATTTCAGTGTTTTCGGTACCAGAAGTAAACATTAGTTTTATACACCCCTCTGCCCTCCCTTCAAGGCACAATGCCCTCAGACTTGACGATTGCACAAAATCCCCCAGTACTGCATGCTCCAAGAGGGAAGTGATACAGAATGGTGCAGCAGTGAGGCTGGAGTAAAATGGGGAGATTTTGAAGCGAGTGGTTTTTGCTTTGGAACGGTTTTGGTCCTGGTATGGAGATCCAAAAGGCTGGTATTGATACTGAAGTCAATATTTTAGTACCAGTCCTACAGTAATCATGGGTGAAATGTGTTTTCTCATGTCTATTTACCACTGTATAACATGTAACAGACCCTGACTATTGAAGTAAACCCAAACAGGTGTGCTTTGGTATACTGGTATACTTTTCTTGAGCAAATGCTAACGATTTGTTCAGAAACTCAGATGTGGAAACTTCTCTGACCCTTTCAGAGCAACCTTCACTTTAATTTGTCCTTTTAATTAACAGAAAGCCACCTGACACGGGACAATTAGAAAATAGGTTGGCATTGCATGACAGGTCACACCACCCTGTTGATTTTAAGGATTTTGAGCTCTTCAACCATCTCAATACTAGACTGGTGATGTCAGTGTCCCGCTTTCTTCTGGCAGTTTATACAAAATGGCTTCATTGTTTCATTCTGTTTATTTATTTTTTTTACTTATTTATTTATTCAAAGCTTCTAATGAAACAGTACTTTTTGCTATCAAAAGACAGAAGTTTAAAAGGAGAACAGTCATTTTTTCTCACATACCTAAACTGAATTTCAACATTTTAAAATCATAATACAGTATATAATATATAATTTCCATATAGTTTTAATAATCAACTTAAATTGAAATATATTAACATTATCTTTAGATTGGCTGGTAACACTAATACTTAAAATCTCAGTAATTCTTCAGTTAGTTAGCTAAAACACTGCCCTTCCAAATGCTTGGTAAAATCCTACACCCCACGCACATTTCATTTTCTGCTGAGTTATAACTGACTGAGAAATACTCATATTTCCAAGAACTCAAATTTCCTAACTTGCTTAAGAAAAAAATAGGTTAAAGTTTACTCCCTGAAAAAATATGTAGAAAAGGTTAGAGATGCAGTGTTTTAGCTATGTAGCCTTCATCTGGTATCATCTGATGAAACCTATCCAGTATCTCTAACCTTCTTGTCTATTTTTTTCCAGTGAAAATTTTTGTTATCTTCTGGGCTGTCATTAATGTTGAACAGTGGAGCCTCTTTTAGGTAGCCTTCTTGTTGACCAAGCATCTGGCAATTTCCACAAACCTCTTAGTTTTTGAAGTTGGTATTCTTCTGAATGAATTGTGACAGCTTTTATCAGTTTGTTCTTTAATGCGAATTGCTCTGAACAACTTAACCACACTAGTTCTATTATCACTGATACTCTGATAGGATTTTAAGATAGCACTAGAGATCCTTATTCTAATGCTGGTCAGTGGTGGAGGGGGTGATGTTCTTGTGGAGAAAACCAGTGAGGGGCTACAGGAGTGCATTGTGGTTACTGGTGAGGTGAAAAAGATGAGTGCAGGACTACTTCCAGCTGGTGAATCCGCCAAGCCGGTCTTACAAGGTTAACACCATGCTACCTGATAGCCTAATGAAATTAGGTGAGTGTTTAATGTGCTGAGCTTGCAATAATCTTGCAATCCCCTTAGGCATTTAAGGAACATTTAATTAACTTTTGGAATACCAGTATGTGTCATAAGCAGCAGTGAAACAGTTTATGGGATATACAGAATACACCAGTCAGATTTCTTTAAATGTTCTGAAACCACTCTGTTAAAGGTTCTCCATGTACAGCGTATGTGTGTGTTTGTGTTTGTGCATGTATGTGTGTGTATATCTATATATGTTTACATGTGTTCATTTTAATTCAACAGAATTATTGGGGTGTGTCAATAAACTCTTTGTTTGTTTGGAGCCACCCTGACTAGACACATTCTTAGGCTTATATAGTCATAGCACTTCAATGTATGCTCCAAACATCCCAAACCAAATACCTGCACTATTTAAGGTCACTTTGTATTCATTTTACTATTTTTGCACAATATTTTAGGGTTAATTGCTGTTTATTTATTTATCTATCGATTGCAGGTTAGGTGCATTGGCGATCCTAAATTGTCCCTATTGTGTGCTTGGTGTGTGGGTGTGTGTCTGCGCGCCCTGCCTAGGTTTTGTTTCCTGCCTTGTGCCCTGTGTTGGCTGGGATTGGATCCAGCAGACCCCCCGTGACCCTGTAGTTAGGATATAGCGGGCTGGATAATGGATGGATGGATGGATTGATTATGTTACTTGTCCTGTGGGTCTGCATGTTTGTTTTTGACGTTTCTGCTACTGTATGCATCTAAATTTAGCTTTGGGATTAATAAAGTTTATCTAATCTAATAAGAAGAAACCGCTAAAAAGCAGCTAATCATCCTATCAACTGTGTAAAAGTAAGACGGTGGACAACTTTTCGCTTGGCTAAATTTTTGACACATTTTAGGTGAGGTTGGCAGTGGTCCTTTGTTCTCGAATACCTGTGTGTGTGTATATGTGCATATATATATATATATATATATATATATATATATATATATATATATATATATATATATAAATAAAATACATGCAAAACAATCATTTTCTTCGCAACACTACAGTATTGTAATGCTGCCATTTCATTCTCTTCTGCTTTGCTTTTGATCACATAGGTATTTATTTTATCAGATCTCTGTAAAAATAAATATCCTGCAATTCATTATTGTGGCAGAGTGGAAATAATAAATAAATGAGCTGCAAAGAATTAAAGCATCCCCACTACCAATGGGCAATCCTTCAGTTCATTTGATGCCTATAATGCTCCTTCCGATCTTTTAGTACAGTCCAGCATGATCTGACTCCAGGTGACATGAATATGGCTGCCACTGTCCCTTATCTGTGTGGCCTACCAGCCCATAAATTACAAAATATTTTGCATAAATGCTAATTTTGCTCTTTAGATTCTGCAGATTGGTCCAAAAAATATTCACTATACACAAGACAAATTCCTACCACCTGTGAAAGGATTTCCAATCAGCCTCTTAAAACAAGTAAACAATTCGTAAGGCAGTAGTGATCAGATTTTTGCCATTTTTATAAAACTAATCGTAACATTTTGTTCTATAGTTTACTTTTCTATGCTTTCCCTGAAGTTTCCAGTTTAGTTACACAACAGGGTGCATGTTATATAACATTAAGGTGTATGAACACACATAATGTACAAGTAAATTGCTTTGTTTCCATTGTGAAGGGTGTTACAGCAACTTTCTCATATTATGAAGCTCCTGCATGTGAACAGCATGGTAAATTGTATCACATACTGTATGACCTCATACACAAAATGTCCCTAGTAAAAATGCTACCGGCATCATGTTCACTTGCTGGCAGGCAGCCACGTTCATTTATATGTGAGACAGGCAGGTCAGGCCATTACTCCTCATTTGTTTGGTTTCCCCCCTGAGTTACAAAATACTGTCTGTTTTCAGTGAAACTCTTTCCCATCATGTGCCTACAGAATCATCCACTGGCTTCCTATACATTGATTTGTGGCAACTGAAAGTCTTGCACAGACTTCTCACATTCGGCTTTCAACAGACACTCAATCCCTTGAGCGGATTACTTATGCAGTTGGAAAAATGGAAATTCCCAGCAGGCCCGTGACAGGCTCCATCACAGTAGTTAACGCCTCTCCTCTGTCACGCAAAGAAAGAGGTGAAGAGAAGACAAGTGCAGGGAAGTGCAACAAGCCATAGTAACCAGGGGTAAAATGCAGCTTCCCTTCCAGAAAAAAATAACTAAGCACAGCACATAAAAGCACTTCCGTATATAGATTTTACCATTTACGTTGGTAAAAAAAATATTCCACAGAAGCAGTGTACTATCATGGCCAACGTGCCGACACTGCTGTTCTTGGAAATCTTCAATGTGAATGAAATCTTCTTGGAAGTCATGTTGTCTGTTATGTACGCCCTTCCTGAGTGTTTCTGGGCCTGTACTTGGTGAAGACAACTGTGAAGAGGATTGCTTGTGTTATGACACTCACTGCTTTCCCAGCCTACCTGGAAGTGGATATCTCTCTCTCTCTTTCTTTCTTTCTTTCTCTCTCTCTGTCTCTTTCTCTGAACTACACTTCCATTTTTGTCCCCTTCAAGTTTTTTTTTTTTGTGAGTTATTCCTTGTCTTTGTAGATAGTCAAGGCTGTCAAAAACAGTTCCTGTTAAAGCCCACTGAGGCATTCTTTGTGTGATTTTTGGGCTATGCAAGAAATAAATTGTTGTTTTCCACTAGTACTATAACTTCATTTGTGGTGCAGTCCCTGCACTGCTGTGAATTTTGCAGCATTAGCACAAATCTTTGCTACTTGAAATGACCAATATGACACAGAAGAAGCTTAGTGGCATTTTTCAGTTTTCACATGTGAAGAAATGGATAACCTCCCAAAATTAACGAATTACTCAGGAGGTTCTGAGTGATTTGGAAATTCTAGATAGGGCAGTACTGCTTAGATGAAATAGGCTGAAATCTAACAAATCACCAGGACCAGATAACTTCTTTCTTCAAGTGCTGAGGGAGATAAGTGAGTATATACCATATATAACCCTTGACACATATTTTTAGAATGTTATTGCATACTTGGGAAATTCCCAAACGCTGGAGGCCAACTAATATTATCCCATTATTTAAAAAAGGTGATCAACTATAGGTCAGTAAGCTTAACGTACATCACAGGTAAATTAATGGAAGTAATTGTTAAGGAAAAGATTGTGTAGCACATGGCTAGAACAGGAGTTTTAGGGAACAGTAGGCATGAGTACAGACGAGGAAATTTGTGTTTTACTAACATGCTGGAATTCTATGAGAAAGCAGAAAAAGCATACAATCAGAGACCTGCATATCATTATTTATCTTTAATTTCTGAAAGCATTTGATAAAGTGCCACATGAGAAATTGGATGTCAAGCAAAAAAGTTGGGAGTTCACAGTGGTGTGTAAGGGGGTGTAAAACTGGCTGAAACCGAAGAAGCAGAGGGTCATGGTGTGTGGAACCTTATTAGAATTTGCTGGGACCACTGCTAAATTTAATAAATATATATTCACCGTATGTAAATTATCTAGATAGAAATATAAATAAAAATCTGATTAAATTTGAAGATGATACCTAAATATGTTTAATGGCAATAATCTAGAATTAGTTCAGTCATTACAGACAGACTTAGACAAAATTCAAGCTTGGACAAATTTAGAGAGATAGCAACTTATTTGTCCCTTGGGACTTTCTACAAAAGATCGATAAATAAATAAATAAATATTTTATTCTGACAAACATCACATCCCCAGCTCAAATAGACTCCAAAATGACTTAAGGAAATAAAATATTTGTTTTGTCTAAAGATAAGAACAGAAGTCCCAGTCCCAGTGAGTCATTAACAAACATATTGCTGTTGGTATAAAGGAGCCCCAGTCACATTTCTTGACACACGTGTGCTGAATAATTTGTTTGCTGAAAGTCCTCAGTGTTATTGTGTTAGAGAAAGAATGTGTAGCATTGTTCATAATGGTTTGTTTTATTTAGCTTTCCACTTCTCTCTCCAATTGGTCAAGAGTGTGTCCTATATTTAGATAAATATTGTAGATAAAACTTTTTGTCCCCAAGTGGAAAATCTGTTTTTTTACAGAAGCTCTTTAAATAAATAAATAAACACAGTCTCTGGTCTGAATGAAGAAGAAAATTAAAAAGAAAACTCCTGACTTGGCAGTCCCAGTTCCAGTGAAGCATTGTGCAGATGTATTGCTGCTTGCATAATGGAACCCCAGGATCATCTTGTGGCACATTTCTGCATAAAAATTTTTTATGGCTGAAAGTTCTCCATGTTAGTGTGTCAGAGAGAATGTGCAGCATTGTTCATAGTGGCACTCTGCTACTAACAGCAGGGGCTCAAGAGTACATCCTATAACATAGCCTGCACTTTTAATTAGCTTGTTGATTCGGTTGGTATCTCTTGAAGTGATGTTACCAGCACACCGCAGCATAGAAAATTGCACTGACCATCACAGAGTTGTAGAAGATGCAAAAGATCTCACTACCCTGCTCTGCCCTTTCTTTTATAGTTCCCTTGTGTTCTGACACCAATCCAACCTGTCATTAATGTGGACCCCCAAGTATTGTAGGAGTGCACCACCTCAACATCTACTTCCTGAATAATGCCTGTGCAGTGAAAGACAATAATCATTTCCTTGGTTTTGTGGATGTTAAGATGCAGACAGTTCTCTTTGCACCAAGAAACAAAGTTCACCCCCTCACTTCTATACTCCGTCTCATCGCTTTTATCAATACACCCCATACGTGTAGAATCATCTGAGAATTTCTGCAAGCGACATGACCTGGTTTTATATTTATAGTCGGAGGTACAGTATACAGAGTGAAGAGTAAAGGATACAGGACTGTTCCTTGTGGTGCTTCAGTTTTGCTCACATCTGTATCATAAACAAATTCTTGAGTCTTACAAACTATGGTTGACCTAAAAGATCGCTCATTATCCAGGACGCCACAGGCTAATCCACCTGCATATCTCTGACTTCACCTCTTAACAGGGATTGGCTGGATGGTATTGTAGGCACTGGATAAATCAAAAAACGCAATCCTCGTAGGACTGTCAGCTTTGTCCAGGTAGAATAAGCCTTGTGGAGCAGATAGATAATTGAATCTATCAATCCAGTCTCCTTTTTATTACCTTGTTGATTTAATGGATCTTTCTTGAAATGATTGTAGCAGATAAGATTTATGTAAGTAAGTGTAAGCTATTACACATTAGATGTGAATACAAAATGGAAGGTCTGAAACTGGAACGCAAGAAGTACTTAGGGGTCGATAGTGATAGGTCTGCTACAACATCCAGACCTTTATAAGCAGACCACCATTAGAAGATCTAAGGTTATGACCTAAAGTGTAGGGGGACAGGTATTCTAAAGTATAGGAAAGAGCAAAATTTAAGACTTTCTAAACCATTAGTAGTAGTAGTATTTTAAAGTCAATTCTGAATGATATAGGAAGCCAGTGTAACAACGCTAAAACTGGTGAGATGTGCTCAGATTTTCTTTTTGTAGTTAAGATTCTGGCTACTGCATTCTGCACTAATTGCAACCAACTGATATATTTCTTAGGTAGTCCTGTAGGAGAGCATTACAGTAATCTAGCAAACTAAAAAAAAAAAGCATGAACTAAATTTTCAGTGTCTTATAAAGTTATGAGGTCTAACTTTTGCTATATTCCTTAAGTGAAAAAATACAGTCCTAGTAATCTAGTTAATGTGCGATTTAAAGTTTAGGTCTGAGTCAATGACAATGCCTACATTCTTTACCTCTGCCTTGACTTTAAAATCTAAGGGATCAAGCTTATTTCTATTTTTTCCTTATTTAGTTGGAGAAAGTTTCTACGCTTCAAATCAGAAATACTGCTAAGACATTGGGCAAAGAGACAAGAGCATCAGGGTCATCGGGCGCTATCGATAAATTCAGCTGTGTGTTGTCTGTATTAGGCTTGGGCGGTAATATGGTATCCCACGGGATCTAAAAATAGCAACGGTATCAGTTTCAATACCGTTATACCATCATAAAAACAATGCACTTATATGGGAGACAAGGATTAAATATTAAATATAATTTATTTAATGCCTAAAAATGCGTATGCATGGTTGTCATCACGTGACAGCGTGGAGGAGAAAGAGAGAGGTGGGGAAAGATGGCGAGTCGTGCACCAAGTGACCTGGTCTCGAAAAAGAACACAACTTCTGCAGTTTGGCAGTATTTCGGGTTTCGACCGAACGAGAAGGGAGAGGCGGTAAATACGGACGAGGCAATTTGCAAATTGTGCAACAAAAAGGTGATCGCGAGAGATGGAAATACCTCGAACCTAAGGTCGCATATACGAAACCACCATCCACTCACTGCTGCGAGGATGGACCCGAGTTCACTCAGTGCAACAGTTTCAACGCCTCCCGATGCAGGACCAACAACATCTAGGTCCACCGCCAGTACGCAGCCAACGATAATGGGGGCCTTCGGGAAAGCAACAAAGTACAAAAGGGACAGTGTCCGTTGGAAAACCTGTACTGATGCAGTGACAAAATACTTGGCGAAGGAAATGGTCTCTTTCCACACAGTGGAAAAAAAGTCCTTTACGGACATGGTAAAGGTCCTAGATGCCCAGTACGAGCTGCCTGGACGGAAATATTTCTCACAAACAGCCGTCCCACATTTATATAGTAAAGTTAGAGACAATGTTCAAGTGCTGCTGTCAGCGGCAGACAGTTATTCCTTAACAACTGACATGTGGTCGTCAGTTAACATGACACCATATATGTCTCTGACTGTCCATACTATTACACCTGACTGGAAACTTGAATCCAAATGCCTCCAAACTACGTATTTTCCTGAGAGTCATACAGCGGACAATCTTGCTGCTGCGCTCAGAGCTGCATTTCAGGAATGGCAACTTGAAGAGAAAAAACTTTCAGCCATAACCACTGACAACGCTGCCAACATTCATGCCGCAATCAGGTCCCTGCATTGGCCATGGCTATACTGCTTCGGTCACAATCTAAACTTGGCTGTCACAAATGGATTGCATGACCAGAGGCAAAAAACCGAGCGCGCCCTCGGACTATGCCGTAATATTGTCGGGGCCTTTTCACACAGCTGGCAACGTAAGCATGAACTCCACAAGAAGCAAGTGGACTTGGGACTCCCAAAACATAGTCTCATAACGGTAAGCATAAAACATGCAGAGAGTTCCTCAAGGGCAGGGGCTCAAATATAAAAAAAGGGGCATATATATATATATATATATATATATATATATATATATATATATATATATATATATATATATATATATATATATATAATGCTTTGCATCACATAAATAAATTATATTGAAAAGTAGGCTATATTAAAATAGAAAACCATTTTTTAAATTGTAATTTTTTTCCTGTATTTTTTATCAAATAAATGCAGGCTTGATGCGCATAAGGGACTTATTTAGCCTAAAATAAATGTGCATGCAAATTTGACCAAATGGAATAATATACATTAATGGACTTATTTATTTATTCATTCATTTGTTTATTTAGGCCTATTTATTCATTCATTCGTTTATTTATGCCTATTTATTCATTCATTTGTTTATTTAGGCCTATTCATTCATTTAATCGTTTATTCATCATTCATTAATTAATTCATCCATCCATCTGTCGGCAGGACTGCGCAACTCGCTGGGGCTCCAAACTGGCAATGGTGGAGCGCATCCTCGAGCAGGCCCAAGCGATCAGACACGTCCTGTCTGATGACAGAAGGAGCAGCCTGTCCCTGACCTGGCAGGACATGGACGTCTTGAAAGCTGTTCACGAAGCACTGAAACTAGTCGGTGACTTCACTGATATTTTGTCAGGAGAAAATTATGTGACCAGTTCCTGTATCCTCCCCATACTACAGCTCTGCAGGGACAATGTGTTGGCTGCGTCAGAAAATGACCTCCAGCTAACAAAGTCAATCAAAACTGGAATTCTAACAAAGCTGGAGGCCAAGTATGAATCCAATTCAGTGCGCAAAATATTGCGAAAATGCACTTTCCTCGACCCTCATTACCGTGGAGGATATGAGACGGATGACAATGCATTGGCTGAGACCAAGGCTGAATTACAGGCTGAGATCGTGAGCTTAGAGGCAGCAGGTCCAGTGGCCATCAGAGTGGAAGAGGGAGAGGCGCAACCTGCACCCTCAAGAAAAAAGATGACTCTGGGAAGTATGCTGCAAAAAAAATCTGATGCAATGGCTGGTCCCGTCGGCATCGGCACCGTAGAGGACCGAGTCGGAGCTGAAATAACAGCCTACTGTTTGGAGCCAGTTACTCAAGGAGACGAGGACCCACTTCTCTGGTGGAAAAATGCTGCCGGGCGTTTTCCCCAGATGTCGCGAGTGGCACGAAAGTACCTGTGCGTCTGTGCCACAAGCACACCATCGGAGCGGGTTTTCAGCACCGCAGGTAAAGTTGTCGGTCCACAACGTGCCCTGTTAAAGCCGGACAAAGTAAACATGCTGGTTTTTCTAGTGAAAAATCTTGACTAGATTGATGCCACTTGCCATTCGTTCCTATTCGCACTATGTTTATTTTTATTTATTTAATTGATTCAGGTATTTTTATTTGGTTTACGTTAAAAACAATATTGGAAAGAAGACTGGAAAGAAGTTTTTGTTTAGGACTATTGCTTTGCAATACGTTTTATAATATGGATGATGTTTATGTTAATTCAACTCTGGTTGACTGTTGTGGGTCTATTTGCACTTTTTTATAAGCTGCTCTTCTTTGTTATTAAAAGTTGTTTAGGCGGTGTGATTTAATTTAATTGATTTGTGTGCGTGTCTCCGCGCGAAAACTGTTCTGGATGTTTATGTTAATTTAATTCTGTTTGACTGTTGTATTAGCACTTTTTTATAAACTGCTATTTGTTGCTAATAAAAGTTGTTAATATTGTTCTGCATGTTATTTTGTTATTGTTTCAGTATTAATGTTTGATATTCAGTTTCTGAACGGTTTAGGCACAAGCCAACAGTTTGGTGACGCTGTCTGAGCCTTACTTCACATTTTTTTTATTATTCACGGTAATACCGTATACCGAGGTAAAATAGGGAGGAGGTTTGACGGTATCAAAATTTGGATACCACCCAACCTTAGTCTGTATAGCTGTGTTCGTTCACCTTGTGCTTTGAAATAATCTGACCTAATGGAAGCATATAGACTGAAAAAAGCAGCTGACCCAGAATAGATCTTTGTGCTACACTATATACAATATCATGCAATCACCACAGCTAACAAAGAATTTTCTACCTGTTTAGTAAGACTGAAAACAATTTAAGATGCTGCCGGAGAGGCCCACCCATTGTTTACGGCATTTTATAAGAATGCTGGTCTTTGGTGTCAAATGCTGCTCAGTCTAAGAGAATAAGAAAAGATATACAGCCTCTGTCTGCATTAACCCGCAAATCATTTACTACTTTAAGCAGTGCATTTTCTGTATATGATTTGTTCTAAAACCTGTTTATTCAAGTAATCATTTAGCTGCTTAAATACTACCTCTTTTAGAATTTTACTTAGAAAAGCAGGTTAGAAATTGGTCTAAAGTTATTAAAGACAGCTGCGGTGGGCTGGCGCCCTGCCCAGGGTTTGTTTCCTGCCTTGCACCCTGTGTTGGCTGGGATTGGCTCCAGCAGACCCCTGTGACCCTGTAGTTAGGATATAGCGGGTTGGATAATGGATGGATTATCAAAGACAGAGGGGTTGAGGTTATTTTTTTTGAGCAAGGGTTTAATAACTGCGATTTTTAGACAGTCAAGGAAGAGCCCTGTATCAAATGATGAGTTCACTATGTCAAGAATACCATCAATTAGGACCTCGGAAACTTCTTTGAAAAAGCCTGTTAGTACTGGGTCAAGGGTGCAGGTGTGGGGTTTCAGCTGAGAAATTATTCTACGTAGTTCGGATTAATCTATTACAGTGAAAAAATTTAACTTGTTTTAAAGGACATGCTGGGTTTCAACGGAAGTAACTTTGGGCACATGTACTATATTATTTCTAATATAATTTATTTTGTGTTTTTAAAAAAATACAGCAAAAGCCTAACAAGTCCCACTAGTAGTTTTTAGGAGGCATTCCATTGAGTGAGCGGGGTTTAGAAGACGATCAATAGTTGAGAATTTTACTCTTGTATTACTAGCATTATCATTTATAATTTCAGAGAAATAGGACTGCCTCTCAAGGTGGACTACGTTGTTATATTCAGTTATTTTTTGCCTTCAGTATTTCATACTGGACTATCAGGTTAGTTTTTCTGTTTTATGAACCTTTTCAGTCTAAGCAAATGTAGGGGGAAAAAGGTGCTATAATTGTAGTTTTTAAAATTGTGAAAATCTAGTACAGTGGATCGAGGCTGTTACTTGGAAACTGTTAGTTGGAAACTTGTTGAATGTAAGTTTCACCCATATATTAAGTTTTTTTTTTTTCTCACACAGAGAACCATCCATATTACTAAACGCAGGGACATGGGCCGTGGACGCAAAAGACGAAGTGCGCAGGCGCCACACAAAGCCCCCCTCCAAGCACCGGAAAATGAGAAATGATGCGCCACGCCCATAGCAACAGACCCATGCAACAAAGCGCCACACGAAGGCCATACCACACGAAACAGGACACACACAAAAAAGAGGATTCAGACCCACGACACACAAAGCACCCCTCCACTAACAGAAATAAGAAATGAGGCAACGCGCCCCTAGCACACCAAAAACAAAGGAGTCAGACGCAAGCGCCACATAGCACACGAAACGGTACGCACACAAAAATGAGGATTCACACCCACGACACACAAAGCCCCCCTCCACTAACAGAAATAAAAAATGAGGCAACGCGCCCCTCAAAGAAAATGCACGCCAACAAACGACGTCATACATAGACAACAACAGACTACAATACATATACAGGCGCGACATGTGCTTAGCTATTGCTCCACATGCCATGCGCTCAGCTATTGTTCAGTCCACCTTAAAATACGCCGGCGCCTACAACGCGCTTCTGAAACCGTGGAAGGAAAAAATGTCTCGGCTCCAAAAACACATGTCACTCCTTATTCAAAATACCAGTCCCAATCACAGAAACATTGGTATCCACTATGAAAATGAACAGTACCAATGCACATGACATCCGTCTTGCAGAACTATTAATTATAGATGAATGTACAATGGCATCCAGTCACTTACTCAACACCATTGATAAACTTCTACAAACGTTGATGAATAATAATATTCCCTTTGGAGGAAAGGTACTTTTATTAGGAGGAGATTTTAGACAGTGCTTAGCTATTGCTCCACATGCCATGCGCTCAGCTATTGTTCAGTCCACCTTAAAATACGCAGACGACGTCATAGACCAGACTCCAATACATATACAGGCGCGATACCTGATTGGTAATAATACGAAGAAACGAACAGTCCGCATATTAACAGTGAGTGCGATCCTCCTTATTACTTATCCATATTACTAACGATAAAGAACAAACAAATCATGAATTCACGATCACGGGTACAGAACGAGACGGCTCGAGTCACGGGACCACAAACACGAACCCGCATCAAAAAAAACAATACACGTCGGCGCCTACAACGCGCTTCTAAAACCGCAGAAGAAAAAATGTTACGCGGACAATTGGCATTGCTTTCAAAAGATACAGTTGGTACAAAACATGCGATGTCCAGATCCAAAATATAACAATTGGTTATTACAACTGGGAGATGGTACACTCACCAATACAGATGGACTTCACCCAGATATTATTACAATTCCTCAAGCCTTTATCTGCGACGACTTAGTTACGGAGATATTTGGAACAGCAATCTCATTAGACCAAATACCCCTTTTAACACTATATTATGTCCAAAAAATATTAATGTTGATCACATAAATAACCAAGTCATTGCATTACTTCCTGTAGAGGCACGGCTCTTTCTAAGCTCTGACAAAGTTGACTCTGATGACAACAATGACCATCTTAATTTCCCCTTATAATATTTGAACACTATTAACCCAGCCGGATTACCACAACACAATCTTAACCTTACAATCGGAACAATAATCAGGCTATTAAGAAACCTTAACACTAAACAAGGTTTATGCAATGGTACACGTTTAGTCGTCAACACCATGACACACAATGTTATTGAAGCAAAACTTCTTACAGGATCACATGCTAACAATACTGTTCGGATTCCTACACTTGACCTTACAAGTTCTGACCTAGAATTACCTTTTACACTTAAACGGCGACATTTCCCCATTAAACCTGCATTTGCCATGACCATCAACAAATCACAAGGCCAAACCATGAACAAGGTTCGCATCTACCTCTCTGACCCCGTTTTTGGACATGGACAACTTTCGACGTTCATCTGACATTAAAGTTAAGGTTATAAATGATCCACGCCAAGAGAAACTCATTCAAGAGCAAGACACCATCTTTACTACTAATGTTGTGTACAAAGAAATTTTCCCATAAATCTTTACACTGTGCCTTGCAATTTATTCTTGGCTTCCTATATGCGTCATCTACACCTTCACACTAAGCTCATACATACATCACGCTATTTATAATTACCCAACACCAGGGGTTGGCGAGCGAAGCGAGCAGGGGGCGGAGCCCCCTAGTTGACACAGAAAAAGTTTCCAAGTATTGTGGTAGACAGTACAACTTTAGGTATCTTCAAAACACAACTTTTTTGGAATAATAAAGTGGATAAGATTGACAAGCTTTGTTTGGCTGAATGGCCTCTTGTCAAAATTTTTCTAAAATTACCACCTGAATGTAATGAATGCAAAACACACAAGTGATGGTTTCTAAAAAACATCTGTAACTTGTCTTATTCATTGTTTATAGAAAGAAGTTTGGTAAAGTCTTAAATTGAAAAGCAAAGGTAAACTAATGTTATGATGTAGCCACGGTTGTATGAATGGAGTCGCACAAAATGTGAAACCTCCTGTAATTTACATTTCATTTTACAAACTAAGAATTTGCATAGCCCTTCTTAATTGTGGTGCCGCTTAAACTGACCAGTAACAAGGGTATTTATGCAAGTGAACATCTGTCGCTGTGAATGTGTTGTGGCCTAGTGGCTGTGGTGATACAATGGATGTCTGTTTCTTCTGTGTCGGCTGCCTCCAGTCATCTTTAAGAAATGGTAAGTAGCTTGAGTGAGGTGAAGGCATCCATCTTCCATCATTTCTATGATTTGGACTCTGCAAGGTGCACCTTCTGCCCTACATTACTCACTACTCTTTGTGTTGCTTCTGGTTAGTAAGGACACAGTTACCCTGCTACAACCCAGATATGTCTACAGCAAAAGTTACCTTAAAAACACACTTTCACTGCAATCTGACAGACTTTTCAGAAGTTCCTTGCTTTTCTGTACTTAAACTTCTTTGCTGTATATCAGGATTTTATTGTTTTTATAAGATGTTAACAGTTTATCTTTTTTTTTTCCACTGTCCTGTCTTGTCAAGAGTATTCTTGCTGTTCTCCAACGCCTTGAATTTATGGATGTTAAATTGCATTTCAACACATTTAAAACATTTGGGTCAACCTGCTGCAAGGAAAAAAAACTTTCACCAATAGACAAAGGAACTTCTCAGAGTTTGTTAATATTTAATGAAAGAAACAAAATGTGTTTCCTATAATTCCTGAGTGTGTGGCTCTTTGTCTGTCACCCTTGGGAATTTAGTTTTTATTTTGTACAGTGCCTTTGATGCTTTTAGCCACTTGCAGACTAAAAATAACAGTCACAGACAGAAACATCGATAGAATATTTTTATCTAAAGGGTAGATAAAGTCACAGCAGAAAATAATTTAGACCTGCACATTTAGAACCATTGAGAACGACTTTGGTGCAATTAGTATAGTGCCTTAAAAGCCAATCTCTTTACTGCTGTTAGGCAATGTGATGGCCTTTCCAGCTTTGAAAGAGGAATCGGATGAATGTGGATTAGACAGATTTCTGTTTTAATTTTCTCGCTCATTTATAATCTGTTTTATTTTTCAATCCTCCATTTAAATAATCAGACAATTGCATCATCTGCTGATTCTTTAAATGGTTTAGAGAGAATGCTGATGGCACTGCCGGATGCTCCTGCTATCTCCGGTATACAGTAGTTCAGGACTTATCATTAGTTCATATATTTTTGTTCCATAGTGTTCTTTGCTATCTCCAAGTGATTTGCAAAGCTGCTTACTGAAGCTGCATTCTGCTATCCTGTAACAATCTCTTATGCCTAGAGCAGTGAAAGAAAGAATGAAAAATGACAGGCCACTGTGATACCACTCCATTCTCTTAGGAGTCTGTTAACGCTGCTGCTGCTGCTACAACAGTGCATCGTCTGCCTGCACTTCACTCCCAATTACTTTAGCACTGGCAGAATGGCTACATGTCATGCTGTGACTAGCGACAGCAGGAGACGGTGAATCAACATTAATGTTGTATGTTTGTTCTGATTAAGAAAACCTGCTGAAAGACAGATAGACCTATGGATGGGTACATAGGTAGATAGTAATTTTATGTGTCTCAAGGGAGCAAATTTAGGTTTTGCAGAAGCTCAGGAAATATTATAACTAACAATAACAACCTCTCTTAAACTTGCACAAGAATTACAGAAAAATAAAAACTTCAGAGCTGGCTAAAGATACGAGAACTGTTACAGTGAGGCATTATAAAAGCATAATAGCAATCATGGTTGTGAAAATTTCGCAAGAATAAAAGTGTTAATGAAATGATGATGAGGGAGAGAAGAACATCAGATGTTACAGTAAGAGAGCAGATTATTTTAATAGTGATTTGTGAGAGGACTCAATATTACAATAGTTGCATGATTAGTATGGGATGTTATTATAGTCCCTCACAACTGCATGAATATTTAAAATACAAAGTGTAACATGAACAGGTCAACAGAACATATCGGAATAAGAATGGAAAACCAGGGCGCATGTAAGTCAGTATGTGTGAAGTGTGGCCATGAGGTAATGTAGTATACCGACGTCTATAGTAATTGTCGGAAAACACAATTTGTTGCATAAATATTATTGTCAGAAAAATATTCCCCAGTGTGTAACCCGCAAGTACCTGTACGTTTAACCCGGTTTTCGATGTAACTCTGGAAAATGTAGTGTACAACTGGCCATGGGTAAAAACAGGGCCTGGCAAATAAACTCCGACGTTATTAAACGTTTGTTCTTGTGACTTGGTGATAGTCATACAATATGCTGAACGAACAGGGAATTGCCTATGCCGTAACAGAAAGGGAATACCTTGTTTTAAGTTATCAGTGTTATGGAATCCCTGTAGTTTTTCCGGTGTAATGTTTCTTGCTGTCTGGCAGTTTGCTGCTGCTCTTCAGAAAGGTTATGTGTGTAATTTATTTTTTGTTCACTGTCTAGATGCAAGATTTGCTGCTGCTGATCTTCGGATAATGTCGCTCTGTGGTTTGTTATACATTGTCTTTGTTGTTCTAAAACATCTTGCCTATGCTGGTTGGTCTAGGCGTGATGTAGATGTTTCTACTTCTGTATGTTGGTGTGCGTATGTAGGATTGCAAGACTGTTTCTGTTGGTCGCATGTAGGCTGTATGTGCCTTTTCATTTTATCGAGTGAAGGAAAAAGGAGGTGTAAAATGGTAGTGTCATAATGCAGTTCAGTGAGTAGCAAAGGAGGGGAGGCTTACCTTGAAGTCAAGGAATGAGGAGGTGTAAAATGGTAGTGTCATAATGCAGTTTCAGTCAGTAACAAAGTATGCATCGAATAAAGAGTCAAATACCACAGTCGGTAATTGGTCATATTGAAGAACTGATGACTTGAAGAAAGGCCTAAGACCAAAACTCTGCCAGGAACACGGATTCCTCACTATTGTTTTGGAGGGATATAGTAGTTGTGGCAACCATTGTTTATATCGAGCATGGACAAACACAAGCGAAATAATAAAAAGATTGTTATAGGTATGAAAGAGCCTCAGTAGCGTTTGACACATTTCTGCTGAATAATTTATTGGCTCTTGATGCTCGTGTGTCTGAAAGCAGATGTGCAGCATTGTTCATAATGGCCATCACTTTTGTCATTCTTCTCTCCTCCAATACTACCTCCAGTGAGTACAGCCTTCTTAATTAGCTTGTTATTCGGTGGGCGTCTCTTGGAGTGATGTTACCAGTCCAGCACACCACAGTGTGTACCCATCACAGAGCTTTAGGATATGTAAATGATGTCATTCTCCACATTAATAGAATAAAGGAAAAAAAAGTCTTCTCTGCCTACTTATATAGTTAGTTCCTCTATATTATGAGATCAATCCAAACTGTCACTGATCTGGACCCCCAAGTAGTTGTAGCAATGCCACCACCATATGACCATATGTTTGATTACACCATGGGCCTTAGTAGTAGGATATTCATCCTTCTGGTGGTTCTTATAAAAATCTTTAATCCATACCTACCCAAAAGCCACATAGAGACAGCAAGTAACCCTTTTGACTGAGATGTTAGATTGTAAAGCATAAAGCCACTGGTTCAAAATCAGCTTTTAAAGCCTAGTTTATACGAGAGACATTTAAAAAGTTTCTGCACTTTTTTAAAACTCTATTAAGAATTTCAAAAACAAATTACATCACTTTTCTGCATAGTCACCTTTGCGATGCAGTTTTCCCAGCATCATACCAACTTTCTAATGCCCAATTACTACTCCTCCCGCCTTCACCAATTGCAGCAAAAATATAAAAGTGCGGAAACAGAAAATGAGAAAATTACCCAGAAAACAATGGGCACAAGGCAGGAAACCAACTACAGGTCCTTAGACTGGGGTGGTGAAGAGCAAGCTAATTTATCTTAGCACTATGTTGACTTAGCCATGAACTGAATGCCCCAATCTGAATGCTTTGCAATTACTGGATACTATCAATATAACCCAGCACTGCAGGTGGTTGCAGAACTGTAGCAAAAATGGGCCTGTGTGCCCGTTATTGGTTACTGCTGCTCATTGGATGTTCAAGATGATACAGATATGGTCTGAAATGAAAACAGAAACTCCATATAGTCTACACTCCTGTGGAAATCTGTCAAGCTTCACTTGACTGAAGAACATCCATTAAATAGGGCGGAGTGGTGGCTCTGAGGCTAAGGATCTGTGCTGGTATCCAGAAGGTTGCCGGTTCGAATCCCTGTCACTGCCAAAAGAGATCCTACTCTGTTGGGCCCTTGAGCAAGTCCCCGTCACTGCTAAAAGAGATCCTACTCTGCTGGGCCCTTGAGCTAGACCCTTAACCTGTAATTGCTCCAGGGGCGCTGTACAATGGCAGACCCTGTGCTCTGACCCCAAGGGGTATGTGAAAACGAACAAATTCCTAATACAAGAAATTGTATAAGGCGAAATAAAGAACAAAATAAAAAAAATACAACAGCATTAATGAAAAAACACAGGGCAGAATATGTGACAAGAAAATATCCAAGTCTCTGAATATCCCTTGGATTCCAGTTAAATCAATAATTATGAATCAGAAAGAGTATGGCACAGCTGTAAATCTGCCTAGAACAGGTTGTCCACAAAAACTGAGTGATCATACAAGAAGACGACAAGTGAGGGAGGCCACCAAGGGAGTCACAGACCACAATTGCTAAGATTGGAGAAACTGAGAAGGCAACTATTTCCTGGGTGCTTTACCACTCATAGCTTTATGGGGAAGTGGCAAGGACAAAAATCGCATGTGACATCTCAGCTACATTTTACCAGAAGAGGCATGGGAGAAGGTTCTATGGTCTGATGAGACCAATATTGAGCTAAGCACTATTTTATACTGCCCATTATCAAAAGGGTGCCACCCCAACTGTGATGGATGGTGATGGCAGCATCATGCTGTTTAGATGCTCCTCTGCAGTAGGTGTATAGACTGGAGGCTGTTGTGGCAGCTGAAGGTGCAGTTGCTCTGTACTAACTTGTGCAATCAATTATTTTTTGTTTTGTTTGTAAGTAATTTATACCACTTTGGAGAGATATGTTTTCACTTTGGCATTTAAAGAGTCTTTTTCTGTTGGCCAGTATCTGAAAAGCCAACTTAAATCAACTGTTATTCAATGTTGTATAACCATACAATGTGAAGCTTTCCAGGGGGAGTGAATGCTTCTTATATGCACTGTATATATCTTTACAAAGCACCTTTCAGTGTGACTTGCATGTTTGCAGGTACAGTAACAGAGGAATCAGTAGGAGATGTGAAATTCTAAGGTCTAATCAAAAGACCAGGACTACTTGTACAGCATTTAGTGGACCAGAGAACTGCGAATGACCTGTTGTTGGCATGAAAGATAATAATGTAGAGATTGAAAATTTGATGGATTGATGCATTGTGCCCTAAAGCTCCACACATAAGGCGGTTATAGCCTCGGCTGTTAAATTGCTTGAAAGAAATCCATTTAAGGGTAAACATCCTAGGAGTTAAGACCAAGGATTAGGAGAAAGTGATTTTTATTTTAATTTACGAACTGAAATCACAATTGGTTTGTCAGCGTGATGAGATTGTGAAATGGGGGCATTTCATTTCTGGTCACTTGAGCCCTTTTAACTCGCAACGTGATGAACTCCTCACCAATTGTCAGATTCATTGTTTAGGTCACTGAATACCTGTCTGAGTTGAGCTTCTAACCTGACCCAGTATTTATATAGCATCTCTGCAGTAATTAAAACTAACAGATTAGTCTCTGTTTAACCCTCTGAGTAGCTGAAAGTGGATACAGTGGAATTTGGAACTTTTTGCCAGCCTTGTTAGTCTATATACTGTTTTATAGGCACTAATTATTCACATCTGCCATCAGTATTGTGTGTTGACCCAGTTAGTCTGTTGCTGCTTTTGACTAATTGTTTGTTAAGACTTGTGGAGGCCCAGAGTTTTCAGGTGACTGTTGGCATTCTCAGCTGACTCTGAAATAACCCCCCAAGAAGGTTGTTTTACAGCATTAGCCCCCTATCTTATTATCTTTGCATTCACATGGCGGTTTCAGTGTTTTAAAATGAATGGTGTCCTTAATTGCTTTTGCTGGATACTGGAGCGTTTGTGGTTTAGTACAGTGTGATGCTGAAGTGAGGAGGAAGTGGGTTATGATAATGGGGGATTTGGTACAGTTTTAGTTTCTTCTTGTGCCATTTGATGGCTTTCTGTTCATTTGATTTGAACATTGAAGTCTGATAATAAGTAAGGAATGGATTTTGTTTTTTGGACCTTATTTGTGTCTTTTGCATTTCACGCTGTGGTCAGTTTAATAGAAGACATAAGTGAGCTTGTGAAAGTTGTTTCTGAGAGTTAATTTTTTTAGCTCCAGCACTCCACTTAAACCTACCCTTTCACTGTTATTTTCTTTTGACTCAATAACGGCACTGTCTTTGCAAGAAGCTCTTTCATCTTGTGACTTGAGATTGTGCTTCCTGATTGCATATGCTACAGAACGGAAGAGTGTAGTAATCGCATGCAACACATTGATATGCTGCAGAGAATAAGTCCATGAGAGAGCAGGTTCTTTCTTCTAAAGAGCTTACTTCTTCAGTGACTCTTTATTAATCTGCCATCTTCTTTAAGCCATCTGTGCAATTGGTGTTTGGGTGGGGGGTGTCAGGGGCTAGGTCATTAGGTCAGTAGGTCAGTGTAATAGAGTGAGCAGCCTACTCCTTGTCCTTTTAAATTAAAGAAACTGGAGAAGCCACGTGTGTGTGGTTGCTCGTGCATGATATACATGCGCCAAGGCTGCCTCAAGAATATGGGTGTATTCATTTGCTTGGACATGTACTATATCCGAGGATGGTGCCAACTTACTTGAATTCACACAGTCACATAAGGAGCAGAATGAAACAAGATAAATTAAACAAAGTGAACAACAATGCAATGTGATGTCAAAAATGTAATAAAATAGTCCTTGCTCCCCACCTTGCTACTGAATGCAGTAGAAAAAGACCTAGTATATGCGGTTTGTTTAAGCCAGTAACCCCCACTGTTCTACACTATACTGCAGTGCCTCCTTCCTTTTGTCATTCTAGGCGATGTGGTGGACGTTTACCAGCGGGAGTTCCTTGCCTTGAGAGAGCGACTTCATTTAGCAGAGCAGGAAAACCTGAAGCGCTCTAAGGAGCTTAATCTCGTGCTGGATGAAATTAAGAGGGCTATTGCAGAAAAGCAGGTGTTGCGTGACATTAACCGCACCTGGAGCAACCTCTCAGGTAACATAAAGTGGTCTGGGCTTTAATGAGCACAGTTGGGGTTCTGAGTTACTGTACTTTATCTGAAATGTACAACTGCTGGAAGCACCTTAACTAATATCTAATGCAGAGGTCTTGTTTCTTTTACAGATGAAACAAAACTTAAGTTGTGGAATGTCACCAACAAAAATGTTCTGCAGTTGCCCAGCATCTTTCAGCACCTGCCACACCTGCTGGCTAAGGAGAATAGCCTGCAACCAGCTGTTCATGTGGGCCAAGGCAGGACTGGTGGTAAGGGTCACCCATATTGTTCTTCTCTTGCATGCTAAGAACTGGATATTGTTATTTTGTTATATTTGTCCTTTGCCATGTTTGGAGTTACTTTTTCCTCCTTACTTATGTAAAGCTTTCTGTATCAACAGTGTCCATTGTGATGGGGATCCCCAGCGTTAAGAGGGAGGTGCACTCCTACTTAACAGACACTCTTAATTCTTTGATGGGGGAGTTGTCTGCCACTGAGAGGGAAGACTGTGTTATTGTGGTGCTGATTGCAGAGGTGAGGAGCCTCACCCTTTCTATTTGAAGAGAGGATACATAAATATAGAAATGCTGGTCTGTGCTATCAGAAGCTGATTGATTGGCTGAGAGCCCAGTTGCAAATTCATGTTTTAATCTTACTTGAGTTATTATATTTCTCTTTTCTTTATTTTCATAACATTTTACCTTAATATATAGCAGCCTTTAAAATCCGATTACGGCACTTTGATCAAATGAATTACAGAAATGTTATGCCATAGATAATCTACTGTTAAATGGGCCAGCAGTGCAAGGTTAATTGCAGTCTTGGGCCTCTTTTATTGTGTGTGTGTTTTTTTTTTTAATTGTTTACCTCTGATTGCAGTTTAGCTTGTTGGTACTGATTAGTGTCTTGAAAACAATTCCAAATATATTGAATATATCAGTTGTATTGTGACCACCTATATTACTTTATTTATATATGTGTATGGATTCCTCTTGTTTTTATTATAAAGTTCTTCTTTTGGCTTCATTGCAACTAAACTGTGCTAAAATGTATATAGAAACAGTACCTCAAGTATGAAGATGACAATATTTGAAATTATGTTTGACGACATTGTGTACCTGCTTGTGTTGCCACTATTTCTGTTTATTAGCCTGTGTGTATATGTGTGATTGCTCGCTTTGAATGTGGGTTGGATTTTGCAATTCACCTGATGCTGCTGGAATAGGTAATGACCCCTCACACACTGTGTTGGACTGAGAGGGTTTGGAAAATGGATAGGTGATACAGTAAGCTGGTTATTTAAAAATATTTTTGTCAAGCCATATTTCATTATTAGTAAGCATTGTTGAAATGTTGAAATGGAAAGAGCAGATTACACATATAGGAATGCAAGGGAAGACAGATAGGGCAGATGAAAGGAGATAAGGAGAGAGTGGGTGAGAAAAAAAACTGTCATTACAGATGAAGGGAGAGATTAAAAAGTCAGTTATTAAGACCTGGAGAAATATGTGATCCCAGTGTGAGAATGAGCTTCTCTACTTCTGCTACTCTTTCAAAAGAGTCTTTGAAGCCCTGTGAAAGAATACAAATGGGGAGATTAGTGTAGCTATGATGAAGGTATTTGATTTTAACAGCTCCTTGTAACGGCCTGATAGTTGTCTCTCTGTTTCAACTAGTATGTAGATGGCTAGACATTTCTTACAAGAAATGCTGTAAGTATGAATTTTAGACTGGAAAGAGGCTTTGTGTTTAATATTTAATTCACCAGAGGGACAAGGTACAAGGTTATTGATGATGACATATTTGTACGTCACACAACAGCTCCTGTTACATCTCAGAGTGTCTGATGAAGTGACCTGTAGACAAGAAATTTGCTTAGATTAAGTGGTCAAGGAAGGGGTTCAAGGGATGGATTCTAGTAAGCAGTTGGGTGATGGATTCTGCCTTTACATTAACATAAGGTGGCGCAATAATATATTTGTAAAAGAGGGCTTGTGCACACCAAATATTGAACTCACTGTCAGACTTTGCCCATACTATCTACCACGAGGGTTTTCGCAAATATTTGCAACAGTAGTTTACATATTGCCACAGCTGTAACGATTCTGGAAACTCTTCAGAAACTACAGTGCAACCGGAAAGTATTCACAGTGCATCACTTTTTCCACATTTTGTTATGTTACAGCCTTATTCCAAAATGGATTAAATTCATTTTTTTCCTCAGAATTCTACACACAACACCCCATAATGACAACGTGAAAAAAGTTTACTTGAGGTTTTTACAAATGTATTAAAAATAAAAAAATAGAGAAAGCACATGTACATAAGTATTCACAGCCTTTGCCGTGAAGCTCGAAATTGAGCTCAGGTGTATCCTGTTTCCCCTGATCATCCTTGAGATGTTTCTGCAGCTTAATTGGAGTCCACCTGTGGTAAATTCAGTTGACTGGACATGATTTGGAAAGGCACACACCTGTCTATATAAGGTCCCACAGTTGACAGTTCATGTCAGAGCACAAACCAAGCATGAAGTCAAAGGAATTGTCTGTAGACCTCCGAGACAGGATTGTCTCGAGGCACATATCTGGGGAAGGTTACAGAAAAATTTCTGCTGCCTTGAAGGTCCCAATGAGCACAGTGGCCTCCATCATCCATAAGTGGAAGAAGTTCAAAACCACCAGGACTCTTCCTAGAGCTGGCCGGCCATCTAAACTGAGCGATCGGGGGAGAAGGGCCTTAGTCAGGGAGGTGACCATGAACCCGATGGTCACTCTGTCAGAGCTCCAGAGGTCCTCTGTGGAGAGTGGAGAATCTTCCAGAAGGACAACCATCTCTGCAGCAATCCACCAATCAGGCCTGTATGGTAGAGTGGCCAGACGGAAGCCACTCCTTAGTAAAATGCACATGGCAGCCCACCTGGAGTTTGCCAAAAGTCACCTGAGGGACTCTCAGACCATGAGAAAGAAAATTCTCTGGTCTGATGAGACAAAGATTGAACTCTTTGGTGTGAATGCCAGGCGTCATGTTTGGAGGAAACCTGGCACCATCCCTACAGTGAAGCATGGTGGTGGCAGCATCATGCTGTGGGGATGTTTTTCAGCGGCAGGAACTGGGAGACTAGTCAGGATAAAGGGAAAGATGACTACAGCAATGTACAGACACATCCTGGATGAAAACCTGCTCCAGAGCGCTCTTGACCTCAGACTGGGGCGATGGTTCATCTTTCAGTAGGACAACAACCCTAAGCACACAGCCAAGATATCAAAGGAGTGGCTTCAGGACAACTCTGTGAATGTCCTTGAGTGGCCCAGCCAGAGCCCAGACTTGAATCCGATTGAACATCTCTGGAGAGATCTTAAAATGGCTGTGCACCGACGCTTCCCATCCAACCTGATGGAGCTTGAGAGGTGCTGCAAAGAGGAATGGGCGAAACTGGCCAAGGATAGGTGTGCCAAGCTTGTGGCATCATATTCAACAAGACTTGAGGCTGTAATTGCTGCCAAAGGTGCATTGACAAAGTATTGAGCAAAGGCTGTGAATACTTATGTACGTGTGATTTCTCAGTTTTTTTATTTTTAATAAATTTGCAAAAATCTCAAGTAAACATTTTTCACGTTGTCATTATGGGGTGTTGTGCGTAGAATTCTGAGGAAAAAAATGAATTTAATCCATTTTGGAATAAGGCTGTAACATAACAAAATGTGGAAAAAGTGATGCGCTGTGAATACTTTCTGGATGCACTGTAGAAACCAAATCACCTGGCTATTTCAAACATGTGATGGTTGCTTTTAATTTATGCAATCTGGAATCGGTATTACCACTTTACCATCACCACGTTAATATTAATACTAGAGGGGACAAACACTACACAAGTGTTATGGAAATGTCCGTGGCATCTACATATCTCATAATAAAGCAGCCCTGAGTGCATCTGACCACGTCATTATTCTTGAACTTCATAAGTACAAACAGAAACTGAAACAAGAAAAACCAGCCATAAGATAAACACAAAACTGGTGCAAGGACATTGTAGAGGAATTGTAGGAATGCTTCTCCTGTACTGACGAGGATGTGCCGACATCCTCACCATCACTGAATGAGGCCACTTACACTGTAATTGAATATATGAAATTCTGTGAGTCTGTGATCATTAAGGGAAAAATGTGTCAAGGTGTGCCCCAACTGTAAGCCATGGATCACTAAAGAGGTTAAAGTATTACTACTGGAAAAACAACAACAACAACATTTATTTATATAGCACATTTTCATACAAAAAGTAGCTCAAAGTGCTTTACATAATGAAGAAAAGAAGAATAAAAGACAAATAAGAAATTAAAATAAGACAACCTTAGTTAACATAAAAAGGAGTAAGGTCCGATGGCCAGGGTGGACAGAAAAAACAAAAAAAAACTCCAGAAGGCTGGAGAAAAAAAATAAAATCTGTAGGGGTTCCAGGCCACGAGACCGCCCCAGTCCCCTTTGGGCATTCTACCTAACATAAATGAAATAGTCCTCTTTGTAGTTATTGTTCGCACGGAGTCACTTGATGCTGATGGTTATACAGACTTCTGGCTTTTAATCCATCCATCATTGTTGGAACATCATGGTGCTTTGGGTAGATGGTGGTGGCACAAGCCACCACCAATAGGACACCGGAAAAGGAAACAGAAGAGAGAGTAGGGGTTAGTACAAATTTTGAATGAATAGTTATTATAATGAATTGGATATACAGAGTGTCAGGATTAAATTACAGTGAAGTTATGAGAAGGCCATGTTAAAGTAATGTGTTTTCAGTAGTTTTTTAAAGTGCTCCACTGTATTAGCCTGGCGAAATTCCTACTGGCAGGCTATTCCAGATTTTAGGTCCATAACAGCAGAAGGCCGCCTCACCACCTTCTTTTAAGTTTTGCTCTTGGAATTCTAAGGAGACACTCAGTTGAGGATCTGAGGTTGCGATTTGGAATATAAGGTGTCAGACATTCCGATATATAAGACGGGGCGAGATTATTTAAAGCTTTATAAACCATAAGCAGAATTTTAAAGTCAATTCTGAATGACACAGGTAACCAGTGTAGTGACATCAAAACTGGAGAAATGTGTTCGGATTTTCTTTTCCTGGTAAGGATTCTAGCAGCTGCATTCTGCACTAACTGCAAACGATTGATGTCTTTTTTGGGTAGTCCTGAGAGGAGTGCATTACAGTAATCTAGCCGACTAAAGACAAACGCATGAACTAATTTCTCTGCATCTTTCGATGATATAAGAGGTCTAACTTTTGCTATGTTCCTTAGGTGAAAAAATGCTGTCCTAGTGATTTTATTAATATGCGATTTAAAATTCAGATTACAATCAACGGTTACCCCTAAGCTTTTTTACCTCCGATTTGACTTTTAATCCTAATGCATCCAGTTTATTTCTAATAGCCTCATTGTATCCATTATTGCCAATCACTAAGATTTCGGTTTTTTCTTTATTTAATTTGAGAAAGTTACTATTCATCCATTCTGAGATACAGGTTAGACATTGTGTTAGCGAATCAAGAGATTTGGGGTCATCAGGTGCTATTGATAAATACAGCTGTGTGTCATCAGCATAGCTGTGGTAGCTCACGTTATGTCCCGAGATAATCTGACCTAATGGAAGCATGTAGATTGAGAAGAGCAGCGGACCCAGGATAGAGCCTTGTGGAACACCATATAGAATATCATGTGTCTTTGAGTTATAATTACCACAACTAACAAAGAATTTTCTCCCTGCTCGTCAAGAAAATGAGATAATTTTACAGCAAATGATTAACAGGTTAATTAAACAAAATAAAAAGATGTATAAGGAAAAATCAAGAGGTGATTTAATGATAACGATCCAAATCAGGTTTGGAAAGGCCTAAAAACAATCACAGGACTAGGTTCTAACAAGAGTGTAAACTCTCCAGTAGGCAAAGACCAGAAAATTTTAGCAGATGAACTTAACTTTTTTACCAAATTTGGGGGAAAAAAGTGATTTCAGCACCCAGAATGCAGATGTAAAGGAGATGCTTTATAAAAACACCAGGAATTCTGCTGTGATGGGGTTCAGTTTAACTGAAGTGGAAAAAGGCTTGCAGCATGTTAAAACAAACAGGGCAGTGGGATCAGATGGCGTATCAGGTTGGCTCTTAAAGTCCTGCTTTAAGCAGTTCTCTCCAGTTTTTCATTTACTGTTTAACTGGTCTCTGACCTGCGGTATTGTACCTAAGCTGTGGGAACAATTAATTATTACCCGAGTTTCTAAGGTTTCCACCCCAAACTGTTTGTTTGAATGACTGCAGACTGGTGGCACTCACCTCTATTCCAATAAAATGTCTTGAACATTTGGTGAAAAACATTTTTAATGACAAAGTATTTTCAAGATAACCACCAATTTCCTTAATGTGCAAACAGAAGTGTGGAAGATGCTCTGCATGTTATTCTTGATCAGCCTGGTTCATATGCCAGAGCACTATTTTTGGATTTTTCTTCAGAATTCAATACAATTCAGCTTTACATACTGATTGGGAAACTGAACAGTATGAATGTTAACCCATTTATCACATTGTGGATTCAGGACTTTCTTTGGAATCATTCACAAACAGTCAAAGTACAGGACACTTTTTCAAAAGTCATTCATTCAAACACAGGAAGCCCGCATGGGTGTGTCTTTACTATGTACACAGGTGACCTGAGACAGAGCAATGACCACTGTTTCATTATCAAGTATGCCAATGTCATCATGCTCATAGGACACATATCAGAAAAGAATGAAAGGCACTGTCTGAATCAAGTGGACTGTGTGGTAAGCTGGTGCAATAAGAACTATCTGGCTCTGAATGTAAAAAAGACCAAAGAAATTGTATTTGATTTTAAAAGATAGAAATCTGTATGTTCACCCTGTGTTGTTCAAGGGGAGGAGGTAGAAGCAGTGACTGAATATAAATACTTAGTAACTAACCTAGATAACATTCTTTACTGGAATACAAATACAATAAAAATATTCTTTAAATACAATCAGTGCTTATTTCTCCTCTGTAAACTCAAACTGTTTAAAGTAGACAAGGACTTCTTGTTGTCCTTTTTATCTGAGCCTGATCCAGTCTTTTATCACTTTCAGTTTCATTGCCTGGTTTAGTAGTCTGACAAACCAAAATTTTAAAAAGCTCCAGCAGATTACTAAGCATGAAGGTAAAGATATTGGGGCTGATGTAGATGATTTGGCTAGTGTGTGTCAAAGGGCAATGCTAAAGAAACTGGAAATCATCTAAACTGATGACAGACTTCCATTATGTGTAGAACTCAAGTTCAGTAAATGAGGAAAGATAGTAGCTTTGAAAACCCACACAAATTGCTCCAGAAAGTCCTTTCTTCCTAGTGCCATATGAATTTTTAATAAGGAATATTGGAGGAAATCCTGCAGTGGGTTGGCACCCTGCCCGGGATTGGTTCCTGCCTTGTGCACTGTGTTGGCTGGGATTGGCTCCAGCAGACCCCCGTGACCCTGTGTTCAGATTCAGCGGGTTGGAAAATGGATGGATGAATATTGGAGGAAAATTATTAAAGTTTGATATGTATCCTATAACCATTTTTGTGTAAATATGCATTGTCAAACTGCCTTATTTTAACCTGTCTTGTTTTTCTTTGTTGGTTTTATTTCTTCCTGTTATTAGAAGCATCTGAGAAGGCAAATTTCATGGTTTCTTGTGTAAACATGACTAAATTAAAGGAACCGTGACCACCATTTCACCTTTCGCCAGCCCTGGCTTTGTTCCCTCCAATCTGTGTTACTTGCTCTTTCCTTTTCAGTTGCACACATGATGATAGCTATATAGCCGAAACATTGTGCCTTTAACCTTTTTTCCTTTTCAGTGGGGAAATAACCTTTAACATTTTTTCTTTTGCAGATGCACCCTGTTCCAGCCCTTCACTAACTTCATAGTTGCACACTAATTGTAAACAGGATATAAGAACTTAAAAGAGGAAACTGTTTGGTCTATCAAGTCTATCTGCTTGATTAGCTTATGGATAAATTATTCAGATTTCTTTTCCAGGTCCTTTTTAAAGATCTAAACATTTTTGGTTAAACTATATGACTTGATAGTTTATTCTGGACTCCCACAGCAGTTTATGTAAAAGAATTCTTTCTGTCTTCATCCTCAAATGCACTTCCTTTAATTTCCACTGGTGTCCTTAAGTATTTCATTCACTTTAGTGATTTAGGGTTATAATTGGCATTTGTACAGAGTACAGCGAAACTCTTGCTTGCATGTGCTAATCATCATGCAACCTGTCGCTGTACTCCGGCACTACATTTAATGAGTATAGCTATAGTACCATACTTTAAATCTTTTCTTTTTCCTTTACCTAAAAAATCTTAGAACATACAGTATTTGTAAATGCATACACCATACACTAATGTTACCAATATAAGTCATCCATTTTTTTAAATTGAAATGTGATTGCAATTTGTATTTAAATGTAGGGAAAAATAAACAAAGGGTGATAAAGAATTGAGAGATATGACACAGGAAAGACCCTCTATAGGTGTATCCCACACTGAGATGAGATGTCAGACTGCATTGAATCAAAAATGTTTACTAGCCAGGGAGAAACTGATAATCTACAACTATATTTTAAAAACATCCCCTGGGTCACCTGTAACAATAAATTAATACCCATTATGTCAGTTGTAAAGGTTTGTGATTACTGAAACTGTTACTTTTTTTTTTTTTTAATAAATATAAGCTTGGAGCCAGCACTGAATGATGCACCTATACAATACTCATCCTCAACAACACGTGGAGATTTAGAGTCTCTAAATTACCCTAAAATGCTCATCTTTGGGATATGCAAGGAGAGACCCCACAGGCCATGGGTAAACCTGCAAAACCAACACAATGCCCAATATTTGAACCCAGGACTCTGTGGGTTTTATCAAAGCTAACTCCCTTACCCTCTAAGAATAGAACATCTCCTTCAAGGCATTGTTTGCTTTTCAGTGCTCAGCTTATAGTGCTGCTATGTCACTTTTGGTAGCATGGTAGCCAGAACAGCACACAATACTCTTCTCACTGGTTCATTATACAGTTTGACTATAATGTCTCTTGATTTATATATAAACTTTTTCTACAGTTTATAGTATAACTGTACATTTTATATATGTTTTGAATTGCTGTTGGACATTTCCAAGAATAAGAAAATTAAGTTGGTATAATCTCCTAATTCTTTTGCAGTGGTTGCCTCCTGTATGATGACATTGGTTAGCTTGTCTCTGTCATTAATGTCTTTTGTCAGCATGTAGCACTTTGCATTATTGTTTGTTAAAATGAATTTCCCACCATTTTTGGAGTTTTGAAAATTGTCTAGGTCTCTTAATAGTTCAGACAAATTCCTTTATTTTTTTATTCATCATTGTAACCTCTCTTTTTAACATATAGCACCACACATTCCCATTTCTACCTCGTCTGTCTTTGTAGCTATACATCATATTTCTCCAGGTCACTGTTCATTTACCCATGATTCAGTAAAAACTAATTCTCAATATTAGAATCTTAAGTCAGTACTGTTGTCTTAAGTCCATATGTTTTGTTTATACATCTCCTCACGTAAATATGTAATCATTTCAAAAGAGGAATTTTATGGTTTGTTACTTGTTTACATTTTTTAGTTGAGCAGCCATGTATGCCTTTATTTCAATCTGTCTATTCTGCAAATTAAATTTTTTAGTGAAAAGTCTTTTCAGTGGTGGAGAAAACTAAAACCATCTTGTTCACATTATACCTTGAACTGTTCATAATGTTCTTATATTAGGATTTTATCATGCAGCCATTTTCCTAATTCTGAAAAAATGTATTAGAAATAATTCATTCACTTAAAAGCTTATTTAAAATTCAGTAGAGAAAGTAACATGAAGACAATAGTAGATGAAGCTTTCAATTTATTTTGATTTTTGTTTAAATGTTCTTGGGATGGGAAAGGTTCATTTTCAAGGCACTAAAATCAAGTTCATTAAATATTAACAGCAAAAGCCAAATCCTTATTGAAAAATGTTTTAAGATCTAATCTCATCACCATGGAGAAGAGATCACGAACTACAGGGAAATAGATACAGACAATAAAGATGAAGATGATTGTATTAAATAGCATGAGATGTACATAGTGCAAAACAAAGTTATAAGGGCATATAAATTATACAGCTTAAAAATAATTAAGTGTACATGGCAAAAGCAGGGAAGTGGAGATAGCAGAAGTAACAGGAGAATTAGGCATGATGCAGCAAATGAATATAGTATGGGGCAACTAAGTTCAGATTTAATGGGAATTCAGTGACCTTATGGTCATTGAGAGAATAGTATTTCCCGAAAGTAAGTGTAGTATGTGGTAAGACTCTGGTCATATTTACCAGAGAGCAGGAATGAAAGCCGGATGAGCTGAACAGCTAACATCAGTAATGATGCATTCAGCTATCCTCCGACAATGGGTTAAGTAGATGGTATGGAGCTGTCGAAGATCAGCCCTATGACTTTTGAAGCACAGACAGTTCTTTACAGGAGCTTGCAAATCTGGCAAGCGAGGTTTCCAAACCTTACCATGATGCATCCACTAAGGCTGCTTCCAGTGGTGCTGCAGCAGAAGTTCACCGGTATTTTAGTACCCACTCCAAAGCTTTTTAGCCTCCATCAGGTAGAACAGTCCTTGCCTTTTTTAAGGATGTATGTGGTGTTGGCAAATTACAAAAGGCAGCTGGTAACCCAGAAACCTGAAGCTGTTAACTGTCTGGGTGGGGGAGCCATTGATATAGAATGGAGCATGATTGCCTTTGTTTTTCTTGAAGTTGACAAGACAAGGGAGGTTTTTGTCAGTTCAGGGAGAGGTTGTTGTCATAGCACCACTCTGTCCTGTCTTTTACCTCCCACCTATAGGCAGCCTCGCCATCATCACTGATTGATAGACCAATCACTGTGGTGCTGTCCACAGACTTGGATGATGCTGGCCTAATGTTACTCGATTATGTTTACCTTTTTTGTAATTTACTTTGGATAAAAACAAATAGATGTAAATGTAATATAAATATTGCCCTCATGCTTTTCTACATAGTAATAGGTATACAGACTTATAGCAGTGGGTTATGGCAACATTCTTCAGATCTCTAATGTTTGTGAACAGTGTGGAGAAGTTCTTGTTCCCAGTCCTCGCTGACTGGTGTCTGTGTGTCAGAGAATCAAACACCCAGCCACAGACAGAGCTGCTCAGATCAAGCTTCAACACCAGACTGGGGCACACAGTTGTGTCAAAGGCAGAGTTCTAGTCAATGAGTAGCATCCCAACATACAGTAGGTGTTGTTCTTCTCCATATGTCCCAGAACATTGTGCAGGATGAGGGAGACGGCATCAGGCATCATCCACAGATGTGTTACACTGCCATGCAAATTGTAGTTGATCTACAGTGGCAGGGATGTTGTGGTTAATGTGGGTCATGATCAGTTTCTTCAGACAATTAACCATGGAGATTAAAGAAATGGGCCAGTACTTGTTCAGGCAGGAAACTGAGAATTTCTTTGGCACAGCACCATGCACAAAGACTGGGACAAGTTTAAGATGTCAGCATTCACTCTTGACAGCAGGATACAGGGTGGGATGCTGTCTGGTCGGACAGCTTTGCAAAGCTTAACCTGTTAAGCGCCTCTTCTCACATCAACCTCTGAAACTCGCCATGTCTGACTCGTCAGCTCAGAAATCAGTCGGCTCATCTAGGAGTGAGACCCTGTCCATAGGCACAGTTACCAAGGGTTTGTATCTTTGATGGCATACAAATGTTTCCATTGGCAATGTGGATCACCACTGCCCAAATCCTTCTCCAACCTGTTAGCATAATGTATCTATGCGTGGTCAGACTTACCAAAGTGTAGACATGGGATGAAGTTGTAAGTACCTTTAACTGTGGTGTTGCAGTGGTCAAGAGTTCCATCACCTTTGGTGGTGGCAGCTGACATGCTGATAGAACTTGGGGAGGACGTTTTTGAGGTTGCAGTGGTTGAAGGCCCCAGCACTAATGGAGATCTCTTACAAGTATTGGCTGTCTTGTTTACAGCTCATCCAATGCAACAACTGTTTTGTAGAATGTAAGTAACTGTGAGCAGTACTGAAGAAAACTCTGTCAGCAAGTATAAAGGCTTGCACTCAATTGTCAGGTATTCCAAGACTAGCATAATGGACTGGAAGACCATTTCCATATCATTGCCCTAAGAGTTCTTGATTTAAAAAAAAAAAAAAACACACACACACCCTCCTTTTGTATTGCCAGTAGTCCTAGAATTGCTGTCCGAGAGGTACAAAGAAAAGTCCTGAAGCAGAATGGCTATGTCCGGGAGGTTTTGTCTTGGCCAAGTCTCGGTGAAGCAGAACATGCTGAATTCACTTAAGCCCTTTTGTTGGCTGATCTGCCAGTGGAATTCATTCAGCTTGTTTTCCATGGATTGGAAGTTAGCAAGCAGGATGGTGGAGATCGGAGGCCAGTTCGGGTGCCACAGCAGCCTAGCTAAGATGCTGCCACATCCTTCCCCTCTATTGTCTGCAAGTGGCCTCTATTGTTTGGTCTGTTTTCAGAGTTCCAAACAATATCTTTGAGTAAGTCCCAGATATTGAGGTTTACTGAATTACTATTTTTAATGTTCAGCTGTATTGTGTAGTTGTACACAATAGTGTAGCTTGCTCAACACAGATAAACAATGGAAAAAAGAAATGAAAACAAAGTAGGGAGAGAACAATTAGTAGTGTGTCACCATCACTAGATGCCATACTGTACTACTTCTTGAAAGATGAACTTAAGGTAAAAAAAAAAATAATGCAGCATACTAATGCTTGCCCAAAGTAGCCCCTCTGTGGTTACAAATTTACTAGTGGTGGATTTCTTCTATAAATAGACCTAACACCAAATTAATAATTTAAAAATGTTACAGTTAATTGATAATATTTAAGAACTTAAAACATGTTCACCGAAGCACTAAGTCTCATTATTGTTTGCTTCTTATAGATGTGTAAATTAAGCTGAGTTTACAGATAGCTCCACCACACCCTGTCAATCTATGCCTCCCTGAGATTACATTTGTTAGGGTCTCCAATATTGTGACTGTGCCTCACCACCATGGAAATGTTACCCAGGTAACTGGTTAAGGTATGCACTGCCTAAGTAACATGTTTTTTATAGTTATTGTTCCTTTTTACAATGATCTATCCATATGCATGTGAAAGAAGCCTTTGAAAGTTGGTGCCATGTGCTGTCTATGTGAAAATGTGCTTTTGAGGATTTCTGATTGCAGCACCCTGCATTCTTCAGATGCTGTGAGTGAGTGAGTTTAAAACTGCAATATAATAATAATTCGTTTGTTAGATATTTACTCATTTGGAAATTGAGAAGAGCAGTCACATAAGTACACCAAGCACAGCATCTCCAGTCTGATTATTAAGAAGATGCTCACTTGCACCCAACATATTGTTTAGAAATGAGTATCAGATGGCCTTGGTGTCACAATCACTCCCAACCCATTAACAGCTGTGTTTGGTATACTCCCAGATGGCCTAACACTATAAAAGGACAAACAAACTGTGATTTTGCCTTTACTACACTACTAGCACTCTTAAGTCAGTGATGTTCTATACTACTTGAAATTGGAAAAAAATCTAATTCTCACTTAGAGGATCTGTTCAAATCTATTTTAAAATATGGCAGGATCTAATCAGTTACATTTTAGAATACGCTTCCATTTTAGAGAAAAGGATACTCCTGTTTAATTTCTCCTTGTATAGAGTAGTTTCGGTGGCTGGCTTCTCTCTCTTTCTCTTGGGTGGGGGTCGAATTTTGTTTTGATTTGTTAAATTAAACTTGACTGTATGGAATGTTATCAGTTTCTAATTAAAATCAATATAAAAAAAGGAACTACCACATGAGAACTCACCTCATACTTTGAAGTGTGTGCTGTTAGCCCACTTCTTGACTTGCTGTGGGTATGGAAAGCCTGTAGCACTAAGATATTTTTGTTTAAATAAATAGAGATCTTTACAAAGTGTTGGGACTGATGAGTGCTTTGATAAGTAGAAAAAAGCTAAACTATTTTTTTTCAACGTATATGTGGCCTTAGTAGACCTGGGGCGAGACTATGGTATGTTCATATTGACATTTCAGTTGTCGTAAAGCAAAGTCTCTGCTGAAAAGATTTGTCAGAAATGGTACTGTAGATGCCAGTGATTACTGAATCACTATATAGGCATGATTATGAAGGATGCCGTTTTAAACTTGGCTGTGTTGCTATAATCACTCTCACAATAAAAGAACTCATGGCAGATAACCAGAACAATATCTTGTATCACCTGCCCACCCCACTTACAGGGATCACACCAATCTAGCAGTCAGAGAATAAAATTATATTGCACCATATTTAACTCTTTCCATTGCTTTTTACTGTACCAGTAGTACCTGAGTATACCACTGTTTCATAAGATATTGGTTGTCACAAAAGTTTTTTTTCTTGTGGAAGGTTTCTAAGGTAACCCTATTCTCCCATTTATACTCTTTATTATGTAGACCTAGACTTGAACAAAATGTCCCAAATATGTTACACTACATTTTATATCTATGACTGCCGGCAACATGATAGAACACTTAAACGGGTAAGAGAGAGAAAGTTATGTTTTTTTATGTATAAATTAACTGGAAAATGAATGGAGTACAACAACTGTTGGTAAAATGATACAATACAATCTAAAAAGCAATTCATCAGTGTTCATATGCTTACTACCAGGTGGCTCTTTGTCTTAGTATATTGATTGGTCTCTGGTCTGACTTGGTCTTTGCTCATGCTTGGCCTTTGAATGGAAGGAGACAGAGACCGAGAGATGGATGCTGTGGCCTCCTTCATGGATGGAACAGTAGAGGGGTAGTGCAAGCTGCCTCCCTTGCTTCAGTCCAGTCCTGTTTATGCATAACTGAGATCAGGCAGATCCATCCCCCATTCCAGTCTATGCTTTCCTCCTGGAGAGGGAAGGGGTGTCATAAATTCTACCTATCCCTTCTCTTCCAGACTATGCCAGCCTGTTAATGGCCTTTCAATTCAGCACCACCTGTAGTTACCCAGTCTGACTAGTTAGTTCCTGGGATTTTCTCTATACTAGTTCTAATCTGTAGTAAGTACAACAATTGGTTTCTAAGTATTTTTTTTTCTAATTATGTGTTTTTATCATATTATTACACCATCTTCATGACAGAATTCAAGCAATTTTTTCGAAAAGCAGTGGCGTGTGTATTACACATAAATGGGAAACTCATCGAATACCTTGATTCATGCTTCATTAAAATGCCAAATTACACTTGGGAAACATGTGAAGTGTTCCTTGATTGTACATGGACAAATGTAGAAGCTGAAATTCCACATTACTGACATTTTGCCATCGGGTAAAAGCCAAACTGCTAGAAAGTAGAAAAGAGCTATCAAAGCAGAAGGGGATACTGAAATAGTTCTGACCCAACAGCTTGTTATTCCTCTGTGAGGTTGCAGCCGTGTTAAAGTTGGTTAAGTCTGATTTGGTTGAATGAAACTGCTTTGTTTCAGACGCCCCTTAGGAAAACTTTCATATGGTGCTATGCATTCACAGTGCCCATCCTGCATTAGAGTATATGTGGACAATTGAGTGAATGAAGATGCGTATAGATCATCCTATTGTGTTTTTGTGTTTTTTTTTTTTTTTGTTTTTGTTGAGCCTCTCAATTTTTTTTTTTTTTTTTTGTAGACTGATCAACAATATGCAAATGGTGTTGCTGATAATCTGAAGCAACTGTAAGTATTAGCCTTGGTGATTATCAAACCAGTTGTATTTGCCCACCTTTGTCTTTGGGTGTGTGTATTGCATTATTGCTTGCCTGATAGTGGAATTCTGCCTCACATATGGAAGGGTTCTTTCTTTTAAGTGACCGGGATAGAGATTGGTTGTCACGGAGCTTGAAGTAGTTACTTTCTTAACAGCAGAAGATAGCACATGGCTCTGAAAATTTCACCATTATGTAGTCTAGGTAATGTATAGCAAAAAAAACAAAATGTCTCCTTTACTAGTAACATTCAGTTATGACTTATAGGTAGGCCCAAGGAGATAATACAGGTTTAAAGTAGAGACTAATGGACATGTTGCATAGTTGCTATACTTCTTTGAGATTCACAGCTTGCAGGGAGATTATTAACATGCCTGCACAATAAATAATTTATTAGACTTTCATAAAATTCTTCAAGTCATAACAGTAATAATAAGCAAGTACCAGGTTTGGTTCTCCATCAATTAAAATCTTAATGGTAATTAACCATCTGGGGGCCACAATATGATGCTGTGAATCTCCTTTTTCTGTTGAATGCAGAGTTTTGTAGATGCTTTGGACTGATTTACACTTCACATGAATTTGAACTGTAGATAGTTATTCCATGGCATCCAAAATTGGTTTAGTGGCTGTGTAAAAAGGATTATACCAGTCACAAACTATTTTATTACCCTGTTCTGTTCAAAAGTCAGAGCTTCAGTGTGCGCATCATTTAGAAAGAGGCCTGTAATGTGAAGTCCTCACTTCTGAACTTTTTTTGATTACTTCGGTTTATGGATGTGATTAATCGATAATTATCTTCCAGAATAAAGTATAAGCTGGCCTGCAAGCTTCATCCACCTTGTGCTCTCGGTATCTTAAATTGCAGAAACCAATGCTGGTGGTCTTGTTCAGTTTAAAGGAAGTGTGGAGTTTTTTGCATAAAAGCTTGCATTCCGCTTCCAGTCCATTTCATTAATTATAACAGAGCTATCAAACCATAAACTCAGATATAGTGCCCATAAAACATATTCACCTCCTTTGAAGTTTTCAAATTTTATTGTTATACAACATGAAATCATTGTTGACTTAATTTCTCTTTTATGATGTTGATCGACAGAAAAAGACTTTTTAACATCAAATTGAGAACAGACAGTTTCAATTGCTGCAATGTCTTCCTTGTAGCGTGGTTACTAGAATTACACACTGTATTCCTAATTTGGTTTTACTGGTACATTATACTGTATATTCTGTGCATAGAGTCTCTTTATTAATATTCAACTCTAAAGAAGCGGCAGTGGCTGAGGTTAAAGAGACCTCAGCTACTGTGCATATGACAGCTTTATGGCTAGAGTTTGAACCAAAATTGAGCTTTTTTTGCCCATTAGATTAAATGTCATGTTTGAACATTGCACATTATCAAAAACACACAATCATCACCTTGAAGCGTTATGGTGGCAGAATCATGCAATGGGGATGCTTCTTCGCAGCAGACCCTGGAAGGTTTCCAAGGGTAAAGTGAAAGCAGTAAAATACAGGGAAATCCTGGAGGAAACCCTAATGTAGTCTATAGGTACCCTGGGTCTTAGGAGAAGATGTGTTTTCCAACAAGACAACAACCCTAAACATCAAGTCAAAGCTACATAGGGATGGCTTAAAAACAACAATGTTAATATCCTGGAGTGTCCAAGTCATGGTACAGAACACAGTCTAATTTGTGAATGGACTTGAAAAAACACTTCTCTTACAAAACCCAATGCAGCCAGACAGAGTTTGAGCAGCTTTGTAGAGAAGAATGTGGAAAAAATGCCATTGTCCAAATGTCAAATGTGCACAGCTGAGAGAGAGAGAGAGAGAGAGCTGTGTACACAGACTTGACACTTCCAAAAGTACCTCTGCTAAATACTGACTTCAAGGGTGGGGGTAGAATTATACCATCAATTTTTTTTTGTGTTTTATATTTGTAATTAATTTAGACCACTTTGCACAGATCTGTTTTCACTTTGATATTAAAGAATCCTTTTCTGCGTGTCAAAGAGCCAATTTAAAACCATTGTGAGCAAATGTTGTATAACAATAAAATGTGAAAACTTACAAGGGGATGACTACTTTTTATAGACCCTGTAAGCCGGAAGCGATGTATGAAGGATGGTGATCTGAAAAGTGATACATCAATGTTTGTTTATTGTGACATTGATTGTTGAATATTCAAACTTTTAATGCAGATAATAATTGAAATTCACACATTAATGTGACGGTCAAACTGCATAGCACCTTTTTATGTTTGGCACTAGCTCCAGTTAGCCATAACTGGGGCCCTTGCCCAGGGATATTAGTGAACCAGCAGCATGATTAGAAGTGGTCTTATTAGCCACTTCACACCAAAGTGATAATAGGTCTGAGTGGCTGAGTACATAATCATGCATCACCTTGTATATAGTAGGATGTCTGAAGAAAATTTCGGAGGCCTGATAGAAACCACACATTAGAGACTAGATCTGTCAGTCTGTAAAAATGTACAGCAATATTTGGTGTAAGGAGATACTGGAGTCTGGTAATTTGAGTTGCATTTTTCTGGCCTCGGTTTACTACAGTAGGCTGAAGATGTTTAAGAGCTAAACAACAATTGCAGAATGTTCTGTTCCTGCACTTCTACTGGGCAGTTCTTTTCATTAGCATAAACATGGAGGACAGATGTGAGGCGATTTTGAAGAATATGTGCAAGAATTGATTTACAAAAATGAATTGGTTTGCATATATCATACATTGAATTTTCCTTGTTGGATGCTTTGTTATTAATGCTATTCAAACTGCCATTCACAGCACATGGTTTTGCATCAGCATGAGTCTCCTGTAGAAGCAAAAATGAAGAGTTCACTTAGGATCTGCTATGATTTTTGTGAGATTCCCATTTCTCAAGCAGTTTAGTTGGACATTTGTCAATGTACCTTACTCCAGGCTTTACTTTTTTCCTTTAGATTTCCCAATGAGATTCAGTCGGGGCTCCTGGAGATCATCTCACCTTCCATCCACTTCTACCCAGATTTCTCTCGTTTAAAAGAGTCATTTGGTGACCCCAAGGAGAGAGTCCGGTAAGGTACAACTGGGTGTCTATCAGCAGTGGACTGAGTTACTGAAAACTGGAGTTTTGTCTTGATGTGTTTTTCAAATCACTATGAGTTTGATACTGGATGTTTTGTGTGTAAATTTGAGCAAATTCTGGCTTATATTTATGCATTCATGTTGCGATTTCCAGCTTTGACTAGCCAATTACAGATCTAGTAAAAGCAGCATTTGCAGCTTATGGCATGCTTGTTAGCTTATAGAATAAACTAATAGTATGGTGATGAAAGTACCATAAAGATGCATATTTAGTTTTCCTGTTGCTAAATTTAGCTGTGCAACGTGAGAGTGAGCGCAGTGATTTATTGCAATGTTTAATAAGATGGCAGGCAGGAGTAAATAACTCACAGACCTGTGCTGCAGACACATCATGTTTAATTCATGGAGGCTTCAAGAGAAAGAGAGCCCTTATAGGAAACATCAGGGAACACAATGGTTCCTGCAGATTTAATGCTGAGAAACTCTGCCTTCTTTAGCACTGATGCCATTCAGTGCACACTGGAAGATTATTATTAGGGAAAGTGATAGCAACTTTTACTGTTAGACTATAGTAAGAGTGTGTGTGTGTGTGTTTCTTAAAAGGCTACTATTCATACTGCCGTCTAACCAAGGCACAACCCTCGGCTACGTATGCTTTTCAGTGACAACCTTCTTTTTGAACTGAAATCTGGAAAACATGAGCTCTGTTTTTATTTAAATAGGAGGCTAATAGCAGAGCTGGTAATGATTTTCAAAATGCTTGTGAGATGCCCTTTTCTTGGAGGATGTTCCTTAAACACCATCCCCCCATTAACCCCAATGAAGGCCGTACCATTTGTGATCATTTCATAAGGATGGCAATTTGTCGCCATCTTTGGCTAGTCACATATAAAATCATTACAAATACAAAGTACTGGGCATTGACTGTCTATGTTTGCATAGTAAGTTTACATAAGAAAGCAAATATGTGTTTTTAAAATGCTGACCCTTTTGTAATTACTGGCTAAAATTCAAGTGTCCCATCTGTCATCTACACTACTACCTCTCTATCCCTGTTCTTCTAAGTTAAGAATTTGCTCTTTGTGTGCTGAATTGAACTCCAGTATTGTGGTATCCACTTGCTGGGTTGGAACCACAGCCACTACTTCTTTAAATTTCCCACATTAATGAAGTAGATGGCTTGCTGAATAATTTCATTGATCCCAAATGTAAGATGAAGTTTTTGCATTGCTTCCTCTATTGAACCCCATTTGAAACTCCATAAACTCCAAATGTTAAGTTGAGTTAGTTGTAATATACAGTACATGTAAAGTGTCATAAACACCCCCAGCTGTTTTGGAGTAATCTGTAGTTTTTGTGGTGTTGACCTTCCAATTATGACTCCCCAGTGAAATTCTTGAAAGTCCATGAAGCTTATATTTTAAATTTCATTAACAACCATCCATCCATCCATCCATTTTACTAATGGAGCCAATACCAGCATTCATTGAGCCCAAGACTGGAGGAACACCCGTACAGGGTGCCAGTTCATAGCCGGGCAAATGACCACACTTGCGTGCACACACACACACACACACACACACACTCACACTCTGTCTGTAACTGGGGCCAAGTAGCACCGCCAGTTCGCTTACCCTTCATGTCTTTGGACTGTGAGAGGAAACTGGAAAACCTAGCAGTAACCCACACAAACCCATGGATAAAATACAAACTCCATGCTGGGAGCACTTGCTCACCTTGTTTAAAGGTAGCAGCACTACCAATGTGCCATTCATGAACAATAATGTACATGCAACATTTTGTGGAATTAGGCACAACTGTTTTTGAGTGATGCTCAATTTTTGTGTTAGCCCCCCATCACACCCACCTTCACCCTCCACCCGACCTCCCCAACACCAACCACATCCGCTATCAATAATTTCAGTTGAGTCAATTACACAGGACGTATTCTTCAATGCAAGTATGATTCAACATTAAAACCTGCTGTGGCCTTCGTGGGGGGGAGTCACTGAGCCCCAAACCCCATACACAGCTACACAGACCACTGTCCTCGGATCAAATAAATTATTATGTTTTTTAAAAGAAATACCTTTACAAAGACTCTTCATAGTCCAAAACACTATTCCTTTGTTTTTCTTCTCCTCCACTCCTCCCTAGCAAGTGTTGTCTTTCTCCTATCCCAACTCCGACTCTTTTAACACCCAACCCAGAAGTATTTCCAGCACTCAATTTAGTGCCTCCTGGAAGCACTTCCAGGTCAGGCAGGACCATACCAGACTTTGTGCGGTCATTATCCGACAGCTCCCCACAGAACCTGACATGGCAGCCCCATGGGACCACATCTCCCATCTCCCTTGCAGGCATCCATACCAGGGATCGCCAGAAGGGCCACTGCCACCCAGTGTATGGTGGGGAGTGCCTTGCCCATAGCAGGCAGTCACTCAATGTCTCATGTTTCCAGCCTCCCAAACCCATCCACTATATCCCTTTGTGGCTGCTGGGACACCAACCCTGGTGTAGCAGCTGTAGCAATGTTCTTCCTTGTCCATGGACTGGAGTGGAAGGGGAAAATCATAGCTCCCTTCCTGATCTTCCTTTATGATAACTTACTGGCCAGGCAAGGGAGCCGTGTTCATCCCGGCTGGGACGCAGTTCCATGTGTTACATTGCCAGATTCATTTTGATCCACTGAACCGTTTCTGTTGTTGTGTTTTTGGGGTTGTACCATCCCTCCCCATTAAAACAGTTTTTCAATGGACTTTTTGAAAGGCCTTCAAGTCTAGACTTTAGTTTATCATCTGTAATATACATGCAAAATTTCTTGAAATGTTGGAGTAATGCATTTTTTACATCCAAATTTCAACCACCCAACCTGATGATTTTTTTTTTTTAAATCCCATGTAGTCTTGATTTTAAGTTGGTCCAGCTTATACATGCAAAATTTCATGTAGATCAACTCAGCTGTTTTACAATAATGTGTAGCTTTTGTGTTATGCTCCCCTTCTACTTTGATGCACCAGGTTGTCTGTGTTTTAAGTTGGGCCAATGGCAAACAACATGTAAAATTTAGTGAAACTTGGTTACGCCATTTTTGCATATTTGGTGAACAGATAAACAGGATGCGATCTGCGGGTTGAAATCAGGCCCTTAGTATGCAAATTGATAAATAGAATCAAATGAACCAAAAAAATTCAAAAGATAGATAAAGGGTATAATGCTTTTATTTATTTAGATGTAACCTGTAGCAGCTAAAATTACTCTACTCTGTATAGCCATCTCTGTAATGCATGAGTTCATGAATAGAAATAGAAAAATAGTCCTATAGCTAATTTTACAACAGCTGAGAATCTCACTACAGGCTGCTCAGAAACATTTGTTTTCTTTTTAAGTGTGCAGTGTGTCCATCCATTCTGAGGCTTATTCTAATTCAGTGGAAACATAGAAGTAGCCAATTTGAAAAAGAGAGACGTTTCTTACAGGCCATACACAAACACACGCAAGAACTGTTTAGAGTTGTCTGTTAACCCAAAAATGTGTTTGTGACCTATGAGTGAGTATTAGAAACCAATGTGAAAAAAGTAAGAGCATGTAGGCTCCACACAGAAGACATTAAGAAATTACAATAAAATTGAAAATTACAATAAGAAATTAAACTGGATGCATATGTTAGTTGACAACATAAACATGTCATACTGCACAGCTCTCAATAGTATATTCAACAGAATTGGTCAACAGCTGCAAGAATTGCAAATCCGACTATTTGTGATTGGACCATCGGCCCAAAATAAACAAATGTCATCACTCAATGGTTGACCTCAAAGTCCTGCAGATTTCTACATAAGCATATTAGTTTTACTATAAATGGAATCATTTAGGTGAGGATTTTACCATTCGGACATTCTAGGACCAATTGAAACTACAGACAGTACCATTTTAGAAAATATAAGGTTACAGGTTTTAGATGTGCAGTTAGTGGTGCAACTGGATAATGGTTTGCATGTTTTTCAGCTAGTTATGTGATTTTTCTTGATTAGAAAAATGTTGACAAGAACAGGTCATTCAGCCCAACAAAGCTCACCAGTCCTATCCACTTAATTCCTCTAAATAACATCAAGTCAAATTTTGAAAATCCCTAGGCTCCTCCTGTCTGCCACACTTTTCGTGACTTATTTCATTTGTCTGTAGTACTCTGGGCGAAGAAAAACTTAACCAATGTTTGCAAAATTCACCCTTAAGTTTTCAGCTGTCTGCATATTCTTGTTAAACTCATTTTAAAGCAACAGCCTGCATTCACTGTACTAATTTCCTTCATAATTTTAAACACTTCAATCATGTCATCTCTTAATATCCTTTCGCTTAAACTGAAAAGGTTAAACTCCTTTAATCTTTCCTCATAACTCATCCCCTGCAGCCCTGGAATCATTCTAGTTGCTCTTCTCTGAACGTTTTGTAGTGCTGTTTTTGCTTTTTTGTAGCCTTGAGAGCAAAACTGCACTCAGTATTCCAGATGAGGCCTCACCACCAGTGCATAGTACAGCTTGAGCATAACATTCTTGGACTTGTACTCTTCACATCATGCTATATAACCGAGCATTCTATTAGCCCTCTTAATAGCTTCTGAAAATTGTCTGAAAGTTGATAGTGAATGACTCCTAAATCCTTCTCATAAGGTGTACTTTGAATATCAAGACCTCCCAATGTGTATTCAAACCTAACATTTTTACTTCCTACGTGTAATACTTTACCTTTACTTACATTAACTTTCATCTGCCACAAATCTACACAAACCTGTCCAAAATGATTCAACAGGTTCTAGGTTATCCGCCCTTCCACCTAGTTTGGTATCATCTGCAAACTTAAGCAGCTTGTTGTTATTTTTCCTATCCAGATCATTTATATGTTAAAAATAGCAACAGACCCGTGAGGTACACCAATCTTAACATCACCCAATTCTGATAAGGTTCCTTGCACCATGATCCTCTGCTTTCTGTGTTTAAGCCAATTCTACATCCATCTACACACTACACCCTGAACACCCACAACTTTTATTTCAAAACCCATCCTCTCATGTGTGACCTTATCAGATGTTTTCTGAAAATCAAGATGAATGATATATGCACCACTCTGATCATACTGAATTATTTTCCATTTTTATAACCTTTCCAAAATATAGACAAGGTGACAGAGTTGATGTGCATTCCCATCAAAAGAGGTGATGGGTTTGATTTTACATTGCACAAATCACCTTTGGGTATGGAGGAAGAACTGCTTAGCCCCTCCAGTCAGGGATATGTTAACCTATAGAAGCAGGTAGTGGATGACTGCATGAGCAGTTGGTGTATATTACAAGTTGTGATTATATGGCTATGTCAAGTTCAGAGTCTCTGAAGAGAGTTGACATTAGTCAGGTTCAGCTGTCAAAAACACTACCCAGATAAATTCAACTGCAAATCACGTTTGAAATAAAAACCCAGACGAATCACCATTCTGAAAAGGAATAATAACAGGATGAATAAGATCTTGCCCACAGGCAACAGTCCCTCGCTTGATAGAGATACTCATGTGTGACAGGTAACACTGCTGTGAAATTACTGTCTACAATGAAGAAAACATCAAAATAGCAAAATATTTTGAAGAGCTCATAAAAACATCTGAGATCAATGACAGGTGGAAGACTGATTGTTCATGTTATACAACACTGCACATGATGAATGTGATAATAATTGTGAGTTGTCCGTGAGGGGTGGGACAGTAAAAAAGCAGGTTGAAAATAGTCTTCTCCAGAGATGACACACAGAGAATTGCATTCCTTTAAAATGTTAAGAAGGAGTGTACACAGTATATAAGGAACAGCAAGCTTATTCTTCCTGTTTTCATGTGGAGCACTACTAATCACTGATTTCTCCAATAGGTAAAATGCTTTAAATTGGCACTGGTTTCAGACTTTGTAACAAAAAGTAATATAAAGTCCAGGACGTAATAGTTTGCTTGCCAAAATCATTTGATGTTAAACTGAGAAAACAGTCTATGTAGAGTGACATAGGTGAGGGACAGAGGGCACAATTGCCAATGGTAACAGGTAAAGAATGTAGTGTCTCTATAGTGCCCCAATGTTTTAGTTAATTATGTCTCCCATGGTGCAGGAATATAAGAAAATGTAACCTCTCTCCTCTAATGAGAGAGTACAGAGAGAAAGGGAAAGGCAGTTTACTTTTTTAATTTGATGCAGTCTTTGTGTTAGTCGATGGTGGGATCACGGTGCAGAATTAAGCTGTATAGGAGAATGTCTTATTAGCAAATATTTACCAAGTTGAGACGAGTGTAACTTTTGGTATTCTTGTCAAATCTCACGGATAAGCATTTTCAGCTGTGTGCATGGATTGAAGCACTGTCATGTTTGTGTTCTGCTTCTACAGGTGGAGAACAAAGCAAAACCTGGACTATTGCTTTCTGATGATGTATGCCCAGTCCAAGGGAACTTACTATGTGCAGGTAAGAGTATAATGTTAAATGTAGCACTAGAAATGTATGTGGTCTGTACTGATTGCCTCAGCTCCAACTCTGTCTCTGCAGCTTTTTCCTCAGTGTGAATCCAGAGATTCATGATGAGCCCCACTCTCATGTCTGTGTTGTTATAAATCAGTTTGTCTCCACTTACTTCACTGTTCTTTTGTCTTCTTTGGCTCTTCCTAACTTTTACCTGTATTTCTCACACAGCTTGAAGATGACATTGTGGCTCGACCAAACTACTTTACGACAATGAAGAACTTTGCGTTGCAGCAGCCTTCTGAAGACTGGATGATTTTGGAGTTTTCACAGCTTGGCTTTATAGGTGGGCGGTGTCTGCTTAATCTTGGCGGCATACTGCACATATAAAAATCCCTTTGGCAGGGGCTTCAGGTCTGTGTGTACAACATGGCACTGTCAGCAATAAGCTTGGCTTCAAAACCTGCTTATGCTGGAGTTTACAGAAACCAATCAACATGCCTAGTGGCACAGCTAGTCTCAGTAGGCAAATGTAATGTGTCTTGTAGCATGGCTTATGTGCAGCTTTTCATCAGGCTACGTTTCTGCCCCTAGCTGTGTTGAAAGGTCATAGGTTATAATTGTTATATTCAAATCAAGGATGTGTTTTATTTGGCACTTTACCAGCAGGCTGAGGGAATCATTAAGTATCATCATCGTCATCGTCTTCTTCTTCTTCCTCTTCATTTTTTCTGACTTCTATGTGATGTTGACGAATCAACCTTTTCCATACATCTCAGTCCTGCATTTCCTCCTCAGTCAAACCCGTTTCCTTCAAATCTTCTTTTATTTTATCCATCCACCTCCACATTGGTCTGTCTCACTTTCTCTTCTTCTATTGCTCACATATTCATCGTCTCTCTTCATGTCACTTATGTCTGTCCTCAAGTCATTTCAACCCATTTTCCTGAACTTTCTTAGATATCTCTCTCACTTTTGTTGTACCTCTGATTGTCTCATTTCTTATTCTGTCCTTTTTCATAATATTCATCTTAATATTCTTATTTCTGTCACATCTAACTTCTTGTTCTATGCTCCTTTACTGCCCATATCTCAGCTCCATACATCATTGCTGGTCTTGGGGAAAAAAAACCTTATTTTTAACTTTAACCTTAATTCTTCAATTACACAATACTCCTGATACATTCTTCCAATTGCTCTATCCATACTGAATTCTACAGTTTATTTCTGCATCTAATTTTCCATGTTGGGCTACCACTGATGCTAGATATTTAAACTTATCCAGTCTTTTCAAATGCTCTGCCTGCATGCCAACTTCTGAATCCTGATTATCATTAAACCTCAATTAAGTATGCTTTGACTTAATCGCCTCTTTAATATTCATTACCACTTTGACTTCAATCCATGAGCCCTGAAGCCTTGGCTGACTCTGTGCCCGTAACTAAGGATTGCTGTTCTGTCTCACCATAAAAAAGGTACCTTGCTGAACAGATTTCTTCTCTTACAGGCAAGATGTTCAAATCTCTGGACCTCTCTTTGATCGTGGAGTTCATGCTTATGTTTTACAAGGACAAGCCCATTGATTGGCTCCTTGACCACATCCTCTGGGTGAAAGTGTGCAACCCAGAGAAAGATGCAGTGAGTATGACATGAAGAGAAAGTGCAGCATGTTGGTGCTACTATCTTGTTTAGAATACGGGTGGAGTGGGGAGGGAAGACAGAGTTCAACACTCTTTCCTAATAACAGTGTTGCATTAATGGCAGATGTAAGCTTTGGAATCTGTTTGGCACCTTGATGTGAAACTTGCTTTTTATTTGCATCTTAGTCTCTTTTCAGATACATTGTTATTACTATTGTTATCCAAGGTGACGTTCAACATGTGAGAGACATGATTGGTTACATTTCTTTTGTTTTTGTCCAATTGGAGTATAGGCCAGGTGAGGTGACTTGCTCATGGTCACAGAGGGTCAGTAACGGGATTGGAAGTCCAAATTCTAATGCCTTAACTGCCACGCCACACTGCCTGACTACTATATCACAGTGGGTTTCCACTAGTCCAATATCATCAAAAGCTGGATTGAGCTGCATTAGATGAAAGATTTAGTTTGAAAGAGGAATCAAAAATGGGCCTAATGAAGCAATATCTTTCTGCATACAGTCGTATGAAAAAGTGTGGGAACCCCTCTTAATTCTTTGATTTTTATTTATCATTGGCTGAGCTTTCAAAGTAGCAACTTCCTTTTAATATATGACATGCCTTATGGAAACAGTAGTATTTCTGCAGTGACATTAAGTTTATTGGATTAACAGAAAATATGCAATATGCATCATAACAAAATTAGACAGGTGCATAAATTTGGGCACCCCAACAGAAATATCACATCAATACTTAGTTGAGCCTCCCTTTGCAAATATAACAGCCTCTAGACACCTCCTATAGCCTTTAATGAGTGTCTGGATTCTGGATGGAGGTATTTTTGACCATTCTTCAATACAAAATGTCTCCAGTTCAGTTAAATTTGATGGCTGCTGAGCATGGACAGCCTGCTTCAAATCATCCCATAGATTTTCGATGATATTCAAGTCAGGGGACTGTGACAGCCAGGCCAGAACATTGTACTTCTCCCTCTGCATGAATGCCTTTGTAGATTTTGAACTGTGTTTTGGGTCATTGTCTTGTTGGAATATCCAACCCCTGCATAACTTCAACTTTGTGACTGATGTTTGAACATTATCTTGAAGAATTTGTTGATACTGGGTTGAATTCATCTGACTTTTGACTTTAACAAGGGCCCCAGTCCCTGAACTAGCCACACAGCCCCACAGCATGATGGAACCTCCACCAAATTTGACAGTAGGTAGCAGGTGTTTTTCTTGGAATGTGGTGTTGCTCTTCCGCCATGCAAAGCACTTTTTGTTATGACCAAATAACTCAATTTTTGTCTCATCAGTCCAAAGCACTTTGTTCCAAAATGAATCTGGCTTGTCTAAATGAGCATTTGCATACAACAAGCGACTCTGTTTGTGGCGTGAGTGCAGAAAGGGCTTCACCCTGCCATACAGATGTTCTTTGTGCAAATTGCGCTGAATTGTAGAACGATGTACAGATACACCATCTGCAGCAAGATGTTCCTGCAGGTCTTTGGAGGTGATCTGTGGGTTGTCTGTAACCATTCTCACAATCCTGCGCATATGCCGCTCCTGTGTTTTTCTTAATAATAATAATAATACATTTTATTTATATAGCGCCTTTTCCATGCTCAAGGCACTTCACAGAGTTTAAGATAGAACAGCAGGGTATACAATATATAGCATTGTACAAACCAGATAAATAAATAAAGAAGATTAAGACAGTAAATTAAGAGAAAAAAAAGCCTAACAGACAACATAATTGATGATCTAGCACATACACATAGGTTACATGAGCATCTTGACATAAAGGTAAACTGAGAGAAGGGTGATAAAGTCAAGTAGCACTAAAAGCCTTCCTGAACAGATGAGTTTTGAGTTGTTTTTTAAAAGAATTCTTGGAGTCAGCTGACCTGATTAATTTTGGTAGGTCATTCCAGAGTCTGGGTGCTATACAGCTGAAGGCCCTGTCACCCATGGAGTGTAGATTCGTGTGGGGCACAATAAGACTGCCAGAATCGGAGGACCTTAATAGGCAGACAGGCACATAGTGATGGAGAAGGTCACTGATGTAGTTTGACGCAAGGTCGTTCAAGGTTTTGTAGGTTATTAGTAGGATTTTATATTCGATTCTGTAAGACACAGGGAGCCAGTGAAGGCGGAGCAAGATGGGTGTGATGTGCTCGCTGTTGCTGGTCCATGTAAGGACTCTTGCAGCCAAGTTTTGAATAAGCTGGAGCTGTGATATAAGATTAGAAGGGGCATCTGCCAGCAGCGAGTTACAATAATCGATGTGGAATGTGATAAAAGCATGGACAAGTTTCTCAGCATTAGAAAAGGAGAGGAAGGACCGAACACGGGATATGTTATGGAGGTGAAAGTAAGAAAGTTTCTTAATGTGGTTTATGTGGGCAGAATAAGAAAGGGAGGAATCAAAAATGACACCAAGATTCTTTGCAGTAGAGGCAGGTCTGATGAGATCACCACCAAGATGGACTGGGAAGGAGCTCATTTTATTAAGTTGCACTTTAGTCCCAGCTTTGTTGCAATTTAATTTTAAAGAGTTCTGCTCTATCCAGGTATTAATTTCACGGAAGCAGGTTGTGAGCTGAGAAAGCTCTGATGAAATTCCACTTTTAACATTGAAATAAAGTTGAGTATCGTCTGCATAAAAATAACTCAGTCCATAGCTACGAATAGTATGGCCAAGGGGAAGCATATAAATACAGAAAAGAAGAGGGCCGAGGACAGAGCCCTTGGCTTGCCAGACCTGCTGGGTTTAACAGCAACTGTGCTTGTGGCCTTTCATTTCCTGATTACATTCCTTACAGTTGAAACTGACAGTTTAAACCTCTGAGAGAGCTTTTTGTAGCCTTCCCCTAAACCATGATACTGAACAATCTTTGTTTTCAGATCTTTTGAGAGTTGCTTTGAGGATCCCATGCTGTCCCTCTTCAGAGGAGAGTCAAAGGGAAGCACAACTTGCAATTGACCACCTTAAATACCTTTTCTCATGATTGGACACATCTGTCTATGAAGTTCAAGGCTTAACTAGCTAATTCAGCCAATTTGGTGTTGCAAGTAATCAGTGTTGAGCAGTTACATACATTCAAATCAGCAAAATTACAAGGGGACCCACATTTTTGCACAGCCAGTTTTTCACATTTGATTTAATTTCATACAACTAAATACTGCTTCACTAAAAATATCTGTTCGGAAAACACCCCAGTACTCAGATGTTCCTAGGAAATGAAAGACATACCACTGTTAATCTTTTTTGTTGAAAGTGGAGTAAATTATTATGCAGGCTGAGAGGGGTTCCCAAACTTTTATCATATGACTCTGTATTTTTCTATGTGCTAATGAAATGTATGCTTGTATCCTCTTGGTATGGTTTGTCATGTACTGATTTAATATGTGTGTGCTTAGGTACACATTTCAGTGTAAGTCTATATGCCTTGCTGTTTATTCTCATGGTTTCCATTATTTGTTTGTGGGTTTTCCTTGTAACTTTATCACTGTAGATTTTTTTTCTTCATTTTATAGTGTATTTGTTTAATGTAATAATATACTGCATAAACAGTCTGTTGTTAACCTGAATAATTTATTGTAGTCTTCCTGTAACACTCGTTCTTTTCCATTTCAGTGCATTATTAGTGCCTTTTGAACAGTTCACATTTGGTGGACTAGACCATTTCTTGGTCATCTTTGTCAGTATCCAGAAGGCACTGAATAATGTGTAATTTTTTTTTCCTACATATTAGAAACATTGTGACAGACAGAAGGCAAACTTGAGGATTCGCTTCAAGCCTTCACTCTTCCAACATGTAGGGACTCACTCATCTCTTGCTGGCAAGATTCAGAAGCTCAAGGTGAGCATTAAAGTCATCAACAACATCATTTATTTATATTGCACATTTTCATACAAATGATGTAGCTTAAATTGCTTTGCAGGATGAAGAAAGAGAAAAAAATGACAAAATATATAAGACATAAAATTAGGCAATACTAATTAACATAGAATAAAAGTAAGGTCCAATGGCCAGAGAGGACAGAAAAAAAAACTCCAGATGGCAAGAGACCACAAGACCGCCCAGCCCCCTCTAGGCATTCTACCTGACATAAATGACCTCAGTCAGTCCTCATGGTATTCAGGGTTCACATGGAAGAACTTGATGATGACAGTCATGTGGACTTCTGGCCTTTAATCCATCAATGTAGGGATATCACGGTGCTTTGATCAGGTGGTGGTGGCGCCGCAGATGGCCAGCACAATAAACCGGAAAAAGAACAGCAGAGAAAGTAGGAGTTAGTACGGATTTCAGAGCCACAATGAATGATAATGATAAATAATTGAATATACAGAGTATCAGGATTAAACTAAAATGAAGCCATGAGAAAGCCATGTTAAAGTAATGTGTTTTTAGCAGTTTTTTAAAAAGTGCTCCACTGTATTAGCCTGGAGAATTCCTATTGACAAGTTATTCCAGATTTTAGGTGCATAACAGCAAAAGGCTGCCTCGCCACTTCTTTTAAGCTTAGCTCTTGGAATTATAAGCAGACACTCGTTTGAAGATCTAAGGTTACGATTTGAAGTGTAAGGTGAAAGACATTCTGAAATATAGGATGGAGCAAGATTATTTAAGGCTGTGTAAACCATAAGCTGTATTTTAAAGTCAAGTCATTGTCACATTACACATTTTCTAGTCGTTGGGTATGTCAGACTTGCCAGCTGCAGTTGCTGTTCTTGCCATGTCAGTATACATGATTGAAAATCACTGAGAATGTCAAATTTAGCAACTATATGTCCACCTTCCAGCACAGTCATCCTCACACCTTTTTGTGGCGGCCAGTAATGTGCTGTCAGATGGAGCCGGTGCTGTGTGAAGAGTTAACATGTATACCAAATTCAACTGTAATCTTGGCACTTTTTTCAATTTTTTTTTTTACATTCTGTTGTGGTACGATAAACACAAGTCATTGGACTACCAAGTTTCTCATCTCTTTGTATAACACCCACATTCCTTACTCCTCATAGTTGCATTAGATGAATTGTTGTTCTGGATGAGCATTTATTGGTTGTCGGCTCTCATGCACACAAAGCCTGACGCCATGAAATGAAACCTGATTAGTTTTGTTGAGAAGAGTTGTGGAGCAGCTGGATTGAGTTGCAGGGCATTAGATTAAGCAAATATATTCAAGGAAGTGCACCTCAGACTGCCTCTGATTTACTAAGATGAAGTACAGTAAATGAATGCTATGGCTGAAAATCGTCGGAAAAGTCATCTACAATGAAATGGCTTTAAGCCTTAAGTCCTTATTACTTCACCTTTATTTTATTTTAACTTCTTTCTGTGTCTGGATTTTTTTTTCTTGCTTCTTGAGGAAGTTCAGCAGCCAGCCTGCCTAGGTTATATTGTTTTGTATTCTGGTTTATCAGTGAAGATAACAAACTTGAGATTTGTGGTGATTACACAGTTACAGTGGCTTCAAGGTCACCCGGTACTAGTCTCTCTGCTAGACCAAATGTCTCATAAAACATATAACAGTATATTTACAATGTGTTTCTCTTACTTGCTGGGGATTATAAATGGGTGCATCACCAAATAATGTGGCATGTGACTATGAATAAAGAAAAGTGTAATACACAACATAGTACATTAATAAATGTAATGATGAGCAACAACACAAAAGATGGCAGCGAACAAAAAGTTATGTTATCCAGCAGAATTTAAACTACCTCTGGTTTATTGTTTAATTGGGTGGGAAAAAGAAAACATTTCTTATCACCATTTTGTCTCCATAAATGACCAAAGCAATCACATTTAAATATTTAAGAAACTAACTTGCCCTTGTTCATGCCCTTTGGATTATTATCACTGCTGATGTGAAAAGTTAAACTAATGTTCATTCTGTTAAGGAGTGCTAGAGCCACTATTTCTGTGTCTTTTCACACTTCAAACATAAATGTTAATTGACATTTCTCTCTTAATCTACACAGTTGGTCTTTGTAAGATAATATTATAAGATGGTCCTTTTAAAATATTTTCTGTAAGTAACTAAGCAAAAACAAAATTTAAAATGATCAAGATCTTAACCTGATATACTTACTTTTTGATATTTGTTTTTAAAGGACTATTATTTCAATGTTTCAAGTTGGCTAGTTTATGATGGTTTAAATTTGCTTACTTTTCTTGGGGCATGGAAGCAGTGGGCATGCTTACAATACATCTGACCTTTATCAAATACAATTTTGAGAAAAAGCAAGTACACCCCCTGAAATTTTTTCTTTTTTATTTCATAATACAGTATGTGGACATATCAAGATTTGATCTTCATTTAAACAACATCTATAAATAAAGGTGATACAACAAACATCTTGGCACATTTACATTTTGTAGTCCGTTATATAATTTATATAAACAAATGCAAATTTAGCATGTAGAAAAAATAAGTCCAGCTCTATATTTATCATTACCTCAAATACCTCAATTTAGATTTGGTTGCACCAGATTAGATGCAAATGATTAGAGTATCATTAGAGAGGATCTTGAAGGAACGTGTCTTGTTTAAACCTGAATCAATTTACTTTGGATTGCTCTTTGTTGTTGGTGTGTTATTACTATGCCTAGATTGCAAGAGCTGTCGGAGGCCTTCAGAAAGAAAGTTTTAAGCGTCTGAGTCTGAGAAGGGATTTAAAAAAGGTCCTCAAACAACTGGAAATCAGCCATTCCACCTTCTGGAACATCTGCAAGCAACTGCCAACTTGTTCAGGCTAGGTCCCCCCAGCAAGTACAGCCTGACAGCAGACCACAAGATGCTGAAAGAGGCCTCTAAGAACCCCAAAGTGTCATCACATGCAGGTAGCTTTTGTCACTGTTGTTATAACAGTGCATGGGCCTACCATTTGAAAGAGGCTGCACAAGTTAGATCTGTGTGGGAGTTGTGCCAAGAGGAAACCTTTCCTGTCCAGGAAGAACATCAGGGCAAGACTTAAGTTTGCCCATGAGCACTTGAGCAAAGAATGGGGGTCTCGTTCATAAAACTGTGTGTGGATATGAGCGTGAAAATATGTATACGCCAAAAATTCTGTTTTCTAATATCTTGCATATGCACATTTTGTTTGCAGTTTTGTAAATGTGCGTATATGAATGCTCCTGAAATCCCACCTGGTTGCCACACTGAAACAACCATATATGGGCCGTGCTATTCAACCTCTTACATGTGTAAGAGATATGTAGACCTGTAAGGTGAAACAATGGAGACAAAAAAAGAAAAGCAAAAACTTTGAAGAGTGAGAGACAGAAGTACTCATCTATGAAATAGGGGCACACAATGAGGTAAAACACTACTACATTATATACATTTGTCAATGGGTGGGTAGAGACTAAGGTCATCTGGCTTCGTATAAACGGGGTAAGGGGTGGAAGATTATAATGCTGAGCCACGTTATGTAGCACAACGCGTTTGCTGACTGCTGGAGCAGCCTTCTTATAGGAATATACACTGCCATCTGCATTTGAGGAGTCTTGTGAGTGCACAAAGGAAATAATAACAGGCGTAGTACAATTTGAAGCAGTATGTCTTTCTAATGCCAGATGCAGTTCAGCACATAGTTCCAGGAGTATGGTCCTTGAAAGCCTAAATTGGCTTATAAACAAATCATGATCATGGGAAAAAAAACCTGCTACTTCCTAAAAGCTTGTTCCCTTCATTTGTCCATTTGCTTAGTTATCATGCAGTGCCATACAAGCCATGTTGTGTCAAACCATTAGGCAATGAATAGGCAGAACGGTATGATATTTGTAGCGTTCAGTACACAAGGAGTGAATTGCACCTGGGCTTTTACTTAGTTGAATTATTGACAAGAAGTGATTGCACTGGTTTCAGATCTGAGCAGTAACAACAGGTAGCTGATATAAGCTGACCAAAAAAAGTCCTTCAGTGCAAATACGCAACATTGGCCCTCTCAAAAGTAAATTAAAATAGACTATATATTCATCACTTTTGAGGTTTAATATATTTGTTACATCAACACACATCGTGGTAACAGCTCAATTAATATAAATTATTATACGTGTGAGAGTTCATTTACGTGGTTTGGGTATATTTGCCTACTCGATCAAGGGTGTTGTAATTTCCCACTTTCTCAAAAATGTTGATTATGCATGGGTTAGAGTTGCTGTAAATATACACCAGTTTTTCCATCGGGGTTTCTTTTATAAATCCCAACATTTACATGGAAACTTGTAAATCAGACACCGTTACCTCTGGAAAAATGTGTTCTGGACTGACAAAGCAAAGAGTGAGTTATTTGACCACAAAAATAGTAGACATGTTTGGCAGAAGCCAAAGACAGCATTTAAATTGAAGAACCTGATACCAGCTATAAAAGCATGGTCTGCCAGTGTTACAGTTTCAGGCTGCTTCAGGCAGCTCACCATCATAGAATCCACTTTGAGTTCTTCATTGTAGAAGATTATGCATGAGGATAATGTGAGACCATCTGTTAGAAACTGAAATGCAACCAAAGGTGTACTTTACAAAATGACAATACCTTTTAAATATATCAGTAAGTCCACCAAAGTTTAGCTAAATACATTGGAGGTTTTTGAAATTGCCAAGCAAGAGCCAGGATCTGAATCCTATCAAAATTCTATATTTGAAATGGGCTGTGCATGCAAGACAACTCTCAAACATCACATGACTGAAAGAATTCTGCATGAAGGAGTGGGGAATATTGTAGACAGTTATGGGAAATGCCAACAAGCTGTTATAGCCAAGGATGTACTTGTGTTTACCACAAACGAAAATGGTGCATCTGTTTGTCGTTGAATTATTGCAAAGCCAGGTTTTCATTGTCTTCTTTTCCCCATTTACGTCGCCTTTTTGTAAAGAAACTGTTTCAATAAAGATCAAATCTTAATATCTCCACATACTGTAGGTTATTAAAAGAAGAAAACATTTCAAAGGGTATACTTAATTGTCACATGCAGTAGGTTCACAGCATTTGATTGATCTCAGATGTCACTGTGTATTATATTGTGTTGTACCAACTTAATTAAGCTCCAGCATGACCTGCAAACTTCTATAGATTTTCTGTTTTACCAAAATATGTGAAAGAAGCTTCAAGTGTATTTGTATTTACAGTGTGTATGTGTGTGTATAAAACGCTGAACAACAAAGCAACACAAGGCAGCAATGAATATTTCATAAAGCAAAAAAATGTTTTATATATCTTCATGTAGCAATGACATTTCTCTGACACAATTTTTTGTGGTATGATCACAACATTTAATTAGGAATCATTGGGTGCACGTTTTTTTCTTACTGTGAGTCTGCATGTAAAGTGTGTCTTCTTCCTTTTTCAGAATGTTTTCAGTCAGTCTGCTTAGCAATATATTAGCTACAACACTCAAAATTCTATTGGGTACCAAAAGGAAAAAAGTTTACATATCTAAATGAAAATCCTGTGCACAAAAAAAAAATACTGTCAGCTTCATGGAAGTGCAGGGCCTATGGAAAACACAAACCATTATGTGTGTGCGCCTCAAGTGCTAGAAAGAAGTCAGATGTTTTTTTTAGAGTAATCAGGCTTTTGTCATTAAGCCCTTTGTGTTAAGAGCTAATACAAGTCCATTCAGATCAGATCATTTTTTGGGTCATGGTAATGTTTCTGACCTGATCAGTGTTCTGTTTTGCTCTGTTTTCTCCTGAAGTACAAATTATTTGTATATCTGCATCTTAAAACCACTTTATTTGCACTGGCGAATGTGGATCGGATTATAGTTTATGCGTGACCTTTTTTTGTTGTTTCTGGTTATGAGAGGGTAAGTTGTGTTTACGGTTGTGTGCTGGGATGAGTTTAAGTACACCTCACACTTCTTATATTGTTTTTATTATTTTAAAATATTGTGTTTCTGTTCCATTATCTTCAAAGATTTTGACATAGGAAGCAGCTGGGCAGTTTACTTCTATGTGAGAAAGACTCCTTTGCCATAAAAAACCCTGTTCCTTCTTAATAGACCATTGGAACAGTCTAGACAAGATCAAGCCATTCAGCCCAATAGAGCTTGCCAGTCCTATCCACTTGATTCTCCTAAAATAACATTAGCGACGTTCAAAACTCAAACTGAAGTCCTACTGTCTACCACACTACATGGTAACTAATTCCATGTTTCTATAGTTCCATGTGTAAAGAAAAACTCCCTAATGTTCATATGAAGTTTAGCCTTACATGGTTAGTTTTAAATTCAACCTGTATACAACTATTTACTCTCCAGTAAGCCAATCAGGTATTGATCCTTTTCAGTTTGTGATCTGCAATATTGCACAAAAATTAAGATGTGAAGGAAAATGGCATTTGTGATCCTTTCACAACTCTGCTTCTCATAGTAAACAGGCAAGCAAAGATGAAAAATGCCACAGGCACATGGTAGTCTTACTTAGTAGTAAACTTCATGTGTGTGTGTTTGTCTCTGCAGGATAAAGACTTTGGAAAGCAGACGTTGCACAAGGGCCATGCAAACCCACCAGCAGAGGTAACCACCAGCCTCAAGACGTACCAACACTTTACTCTGGAGAAAGCATACCTTGGCGAGGACTTCTTTTGGGCCTTCACTCCAGTGGCAGGAGACTTCATTCGAATCCGCTTGTTCCAGCCTGTCCGCATTGAGAGGTCTGTCTTTTTTTGTTGGGAGTGGGTTTGCCAGATTACTCTATGGTGTCCATGAATCACATTTGAATTATTTATTCATTTTTCCAAGTCCTCTGTTGTACTTTCTGTGTGCCTGCTATTGATTTTTCGGTTTAGAATGGAGGTATATATTGTTTCATATTTATTATTTTTGTCACATAAGCTGCCATTTATACTTTTTTGTGTAGGTACTTCTTTCGCAGTGGAAACATTGAGCATCCCGGTGACAAGCTGTTTAATACCACTATCGAAGTCTTGCCATTTGATGTGAGTACTCTTTCTGAAGGGCCTGTTCTGATTATTCCCTAATCAACTGATAATTAAGTGCTCATCCACCAAGTTTCTAAGGTCACACATTCTCTAGAACAGTACATCTTCTATTCCATTTGAGCAACTATTATTGTTCATATAACTGTTTTCCAACAGCTTACAAAGTTGAATTTCATGAGACATCAGGAAAAACAGTGACAGGAAAATGCATTTTTTGCACTGAAAAGGGTACAGATAAGAGACAACATAATTTACCAATGTTCATCAAGTGTGAATGAGAAAGAGAACATGAAATTGTATCATGAAGAAGCTACATGGCTGATATTGGGAATCAAATAATTTGTGCTGTGTCACAGTCATGTAAAATATGTTGTGCACATGGCAAGAAGAGGACACAGTACAGTACCTTCCAAATGTATTCAGAACCTTTCATTTTTCACATTTTTCTTTGTTGCAGCCTTATGCCAAACTTTTTAAAATTATTTTTTTTCTTCATTAAACAACATCCAAATATCCCATAATAACAAGGCTAAAACAGAATTTTAGAAAATTTTCTACATTTTTCTATGAAAAACTAGGGGGCTCCGCCCCCTGCTCGCTGCGTTCGCCAACCCCTGGGTTTGGTCCTGTGCAAATACAATTGACAGTGTTTTTTTTTTGGTTTTTTTTCATGGGAATTGTTACATACTGTATGCATTATGTTCACTTTTTATTTTAAAACCAGTAAAAACAATATTTGGAATGAACTTTTCTTCAAGATCGCATTGAATTTTGATTCCTTGTTTGGTCTTGCAGCATGATAATGCAAAACATATAACTGGCTGTTAGTGAATAGTGTTTCTTTGTCTCTTATAAATAAACCGACGTTTGCAAATGTTTGTCCTTGTGATTTGTTAATTGTCATTGCAAAAGCTATTGTAACGAGAAACTGTAAACGTTTTAATATGAATGGCATATCAAGATCTCCTTTTTAGCCGAACACCGTTTTGAGTTCATTCAATAAAAATAAGACTTTCTGATAAAACAATTTACTTACGGAAGTGGGAATATCCAGAGCCGATGTAGCCGGTGGCATTGTTCTCAAGAAGCTGCAGATTTTTGGCCATTGTGGATTGCACGTCATTGTAATAAATAAATCTGCCAGACCGATAGTTCTGGATATTGCCATCGCATCATGATATAACTGTTGCAATGCTCTTGGACTACCTTGATATGATGATGGTAATATTGCTGCTTTACCTATTTTGAATTTGTCGGAATTGGTTCGATTTAATAAAAAAGAGACAATTACCTGTGACTTTTACATATGCATTAATAATGTAATGTTGCGATAGACGTTGAGATGTTAGAAGTGATACATGGGAACGTATTGGTAATATTCGTTTTTCTGAATGCATTTGTTTCATATTGTACGACCATCCTGTTTCTCCATCTGGGAAAAGCAAAGGAAAGAGTAAAGGGTCGGCATGTGGCGATGTATTTGTCATAAATGACGAATCATGCTTTGCCTTTGGATAAACACGAATATCTACTCAAAGTTATTATCGCTGATATTTCGTCACATGTGGGTTTATTATAAATGCAACTGTGATCATTCGGATTCCAATAGAAATCCAAGAAAAATTCTTTGTCCGTGTTTTGCTGAAAAATTTCGTGTACAGTGCGATACTTTTGGATGTGTGGATTTGTATCCATTATTGGCTGTAGAATTTCTATTATGTCAGATCGTTTAACTATTTCGATTCTATGTTGCATCTCTTCTCTGTGAGCATAAATATACACCTGACCAAATTGTGTTTTTTTTCTAAATTAAACTTGTCGTAGCTGTAATTGTTGCGGGACCACAGATTCTCATAGCGTATGGTCCATTATTGTGTTAATCAACTTTTTGTGCATTGAATGATGCTAACGTGAAAAGATTATTGTAGACGCGTATATTGTGCCTGTAGTGTTTGTGGATTTCACTTTCACCAAACAACAAATTTTTAATTCTCGCAGATATGCCTCTTCACTACTTTTCCCTGATGGCAACACGAATTAGACGATCTACAAGTCTCCAACGTAAACTTTAAAGCTTTACAATATCTACATACTCTCTTTTTTTGACACTTTTGAATTTTAGTACTGTCATATGTCTGATCTTGCTCTGTGTGTGTATTGCGCCAAGATTTTTTTTTGAGCCTTTCGAATTCCACTGCTTTTCATAATCTGTAACCTGCTCTACATGTGTATGGCGCGAACGTTTTTGAACGTCTTATTTCTGACCCCGTTTGGACCTGCAAGGTTTTCAATTCCACTTGTTCCGGGCTGATAATAAGTTTCCTTGCCTATGTCACTGTCTCACGGGAACATGCTTCCAATGGATGTCAGTATAACGTGACTTGACCGTGTCGCAGGAAGTGAAAGTGTTTTTTTATAATAGAGAGATAAAAACTGACATCACATTGACACAATGATTAGGCCCTTTGTTGTGACAATTGAAATTTGACTCAGGGGGAACCTATTCTAACCTGTGATCTACCTGTGTTGAATTCAGTTGGCAACACAGGAGTTGCTTAGGGTCAACTCTTGGAATGTTCTTGAGTGGCCTGGCCAGAGTCCAGACTTAATCTTCATCAAATATCTCTGGAGGGATGTGAAAATATTTGTCCACCAATGGTCTCCATCCAACCTGACACAACTTGAGATGATCTGCAGAGAAGAATGACAGGAAATGCCCAAATCAGGTTTGTGACGTTGTAATCTCTGCCAAAGGGGCTTCAATGAAGTACTGAAGGAAAGGGTCTGAATATTTGTTTCAATGTGATATTTCAGCTTTTCATTTTTTAATAGATTTACAAAAATTCCTAAAATCTTGTTTTAGCTTTGTCTTTCTGAGGCATTGAGTGTTGCTTGATGAGGGGGGAAATGTAGTGAAATGATTTTAGCACAAGGCAGCAACATAACAAAATGTGTTAAAAGTAAAGAGGTCTGAATATTTTCTGAATCCACTGTATGTGCATGTAGTACTAGGATTGTATTTTGATCATCCAGTAAGGTGGTGTCCCCAAATTTCTGACATGCATCAGCCAGTAGTTTAGATCCACTTCATTTGGCAGCTGATATAATATGTCCTTCATGTTCTTGAAGCTATCCTTGAAAGCTTTCTTAGCCAAGGGCCTCTGTGCTTTTTCTGTATAGGAATTCTGGTCTTCTGCATCTATGTCATTTCATGACTTAAGTATTTTTTCTTGCAGAACATTCAGTCAGAGAAGGAAGCGTTAAAGGAGGGCAATGAGAAAACACCTAAGTACCAGCGCACAGAAGATGGCTTCATTCGAATTGGTGAGTGATATGAGCTGAAAGGAGCTGAATCAGCATGTAAAGATCATTCTTTGGGCACAAAACGTATTTACAAGTGAATCTATTAAGCTGCTTTGCCAACCAAGACATTTAGAAACATTGGCTTTTATGTTCCTCTTGGTTGGCTGCGTGATTTTTTAAATTTGAGGACAGAAAATGTGTCACCTGCCAAGTTCTATAGTGTTGTATCTGATTTCAGGCTCCTTTTCCAATGGAATTGCAGAGGGAGAAGTGGACCCATCTTTTGGACCACTGGAGGCTATACGCCTGTCAATCCTGACAGATTCACCGGTCTGGGTGATTCTTAGTGAGGTAAGAGATGCTTACTTTGCATGCTTCTGCAGAGGGTACCCAGCCTTGTGTGTGTGTGTCGCTTGTGCCCACAGGTGACATAACCAGCAATTGACAATTGATTACTTGTATCACTGTAGTTTCTTTGCCGATGACTCGAAACGTGATTAATACTCCATTTACACTAGGCACTTGGATCCTGATTGTATATAGATTGGCTGTAAAAGTATTGCATTTCACTACAAACTTTAAATACTTCTTTAGTAGAAAAATGCAGTCTGATTACATTTTCCCTCACAAAATGCAAGACGGCAAAATTACATCCTCCTCTGCTGTATATTTCAACATAGTGAGCGTGTTGCATCGTACCCTTTACATTTTAACTGATAATGAAGGCCTGAGGAAGAAGCCATTTGTGGTGAATTAAGCAAAGATGAGAGAGATACAGAATGTGCTACAAATGCTGCAATCCTGACAACTGTCGCCAAAGTCGTACCTTTTACTGTGGTCTGTCTGGGTGCATGAATCGAGATTGCTAGATAAAATTCTGTTTAGATTGTTTGATGACCATTAACAAATCTTTGTATGCATTGCCCACATTTTCTGTATTTGTGAAAGACTGCAGCCTCGCAGCTTGCCAAGAACAAAAGACCCAAGATTTTTGAAATGCATACTCGTCAAAAATAATATTGCATCAGGTGTTAAGGTATATTGCCACTGGTACAGGCTGCAACACCTTATTTAGTCTTTTTGAAATAAATAAACCATCAGTGAGATGGTGCATTTGAAAGTATGATCAGCTCTGCAGGTGACATAAATTACACTTCTTAAGGCAAGGGGCTCTGAGTGGTCGTGCAGGCTGTGATTCACATATCTCCATTACCACCCCAAAAAGAATTTGATATTGATAAAGTGGCATCCCTTTTCTTTGTAATAATTTGACTCCAGCCTATAGCCAACCATTTTCTGTTCAGGTGTGGTGTTTTAGAGGAGTTGAAGGTTGACATATGTGTCTTAGCAAGAAAAATGTTTTGCAAAGAATGTATAAAGCAAACCTAACGCATTCACATAAATAATATGAATTAGCTGTTGTTCCACTGTGTCCATCTCGCACTACCCTGCTTTTATTTACTAATGTTTGTAAATCCAGAAGTACCAGCAATTAAGGGCCGGTGAGACAAGTGTGTAGTGCTTGTGGTAGCAGCACAGTGTATGCACAAATGCAACTTCATCGTTTTGTGACTCTTTCCCCACAACTAAAACCTAACTGCTTAGTCCACAAATAATTTTGGTTAAATCATTTGGCTCACAATGATCATTTTCTTTGAATCTTAGGCATTGCCGAGCAGGCAAGGTTGATTTTTTTCTTAGCCACCCATTAGCCCATCTGTGCTTTTCTAATTTAAACAGTATTTCTGTACCTTGTCACAGTCTGTGGCACTTAACAATGATGACACCCAGTGGCCAAATTGAAAATTCCAAGAACTACAGGACAGCGATGTAGGTTTGCTCAATTAATGGATGATGTCCCTCTTTCAAACTCCCAATTTCCCGACAATAACTTCATCACCCAACAATGTTTAAGGGGATAATTGATGAAATAGAAGATCTTACACATTGGCCAACCCTAGTGTGTGTGTTTGTGTGTGCGCCCATATGTTTATAAAGTGTTCTTTATTTGTTGTTCTTGAGTTTGTGTGTGTGTGTGTATAATATTTACTTTGTGTTTCAGATATTTATAAAGAAGGCTGAGTGAGGTTGTCCAGGAAAAACTATCTGCACGGTGCTCTAAACGAAGAGGAGGCATTCCAGGAGGCCTTTGCAGGTACTCAACTGAGAGTGCTCAAGCAGCTTCATCTTTTACTGCCACTTGTGGCTGGATGCTGGAACAGCAGCAATGTCGTGCACAGCTGCAAAACCCCCGAAGAGGAGCTTTTTATAACCCGTGAAAAAGTTGGATGCAATTTCTCCAGCTTATGAACTTTACTTATGTGTATAAGAAGATATAAATTCTTTGATTGTGCACAAGTAATGCACATGTGTCTGTTCTCATTACAATGGCAGATACAGCGACATCTTTACAGGAGCAGACGTAGTACTGCTTCACACAAGCATAGAAATAGCACATCATGTGGGAGGGTGATTATTGCCCTGAAGGTTATTCTAAATCATCTGTTGTGCTAAACAAAATTTCTCTTCTCGCCCTTTGCCAAATTGTTTGCTTTTCTCCAAATGAAAACTATGCTGCCCTAAAGTGATTTTATTTATAGGTTGGTGAAGAAGCACCTGAGATGTTTTAACAGCGGACTTAATTATGAATGTGTTGTGGGGTTGGAGTGCTGCTGCTATTATGATGATGATAAAGGCACCGTGCAGGTGCCAGGGAGTGAGCACGTTGCTTATCATTCGTTGTGAATAACTGTTCATTACGACAAGAACACATTGGGATAACCTGTACAAAGAAAGAAGAACTTGCCTACACCCCCCAGGTCATGCTCATAAGTCCTAGGTACCAGGAAATGGAGACCACAAATGGAACTAGAAGACTAAAAGAATCAAATCAATTAAATTAACAGCTGAAAGATGAGTTGAGATTACCTCTCTAGTAATGGACAACCCCAACGCTGACCATCTCCTCGAGCAGCAACATGTAAAAAAGAAACATTGAAATGTATCAACATACTGTGGCAGAGATTCTGGGGTGTACTGCTAAGGGATCTGCTGTGGCACAAGATGAATGTGAAAAGCAAAAGTTGTCAGACAAAATTACTGTTCATTAGGTCGGGCGGGTTGGGGGGTGATGGCATGCGGTCAGATTCCTGCAACAGGCATGATTGTTTTAGAACATCAGCACCACGTGTAATGAATTCTCAATCAAAATCACATGAAAAGGAGGTTAGTGAGTACGTTCTTTCATTCCATTTAAGTCCAAGCTGCAAGTGAGAACGTGTAACAGAATGTTGTTGTCTGGAAGTGTTGTGTTTAAGATGGAAATGAGCAGAGACTACAGCAGCCATCTTTATTTGATATAGCGCCTAGCCTGGCACCTCAGACAATGTTAGTAGTGTTGTACTTTCTTCTTTCCCTCAACTGTCCTGTTGTTCTCGGTTTTAAGTTTTTGTTTTTTTTTTGGTCAATTTCTCCGTCCTGTAAAAAAAAAAAAAAAAAAAAATGTACTGTGGTCCTGTAGACCAGCCTTTTGATTACCCTTCCACTCTTATTATTTTTTTAAAGGATGAAAATGGGTAGCAAAATATAAGGTCCGAATTCTGTTCGACAAAGGCAAAGAGAAATGCAGGGCCAAAAGGAGAGAAAATGTGGTGCTGTCCTTTACTGTTGGTGTACAGAGGTACAAGTGTAAAAAGTAAGATGGTGGCTGGTCAAGAAAGCCAGAGGTCCTAACTAAAAGGTCGGTAAAAGTTGTCTCAATCAAGGAGGAATTGTGGTGCGGAGTAAATTGCAATTGTCCGTTTCATTATATGCAACCCTGTCTGCCATTTGGGTTTTAAGGAGACTTGACGATGAGCTTTCAGACCATCGGAGACAGCTTGCCAACAATTGGGGTGGAAACCAATGGTGCAGATCTGGCACCCCGTGCCTTGGGTGGTAGAACTTAAGGAAGACAAAGAGTTGAAAATAGAGCACTTGATACATCAAAAATGTCACCGTTGTCATCTGTGCTTATGTTTATGCCATATTTGTTATTGTCTTGTTTTGTTATTGAGGTGGATGGGATTGTTACACTAATTTCCTCAATACCCACAGATTAGGAGGGCCCTCTGTTAGGTGGCTGCACAGTTCTTGCTCAAGTCCATAACTCACATTCATGAGGCCTTAACTTCACAAGCAAATGTCAAGATGACCCTCGGGCATTCAAGGTCCTGCTGATGCTATTTATGGAACATTTGTTTGACCTTGGTAGGGGCGATTTGGGGGGGCGGGGGGAACGGAAAACTCAAGGCTAGAATCAGTGGCTGCTTCCGCCCTCAGTAGCTGACATGCAGGCCACTTTGTTAGAACTCACCCACCCCTCAATCAAATAATCTGTATCTGAGATGCACTGGAATGCACAGCTGTTATCATTCGAATGATGATTATGTTGTCTTGTATTTTGTATCCTTCTGATAAGCTATCTTTGTGTATTGTAATAAAATCAGAAATTACAGAATTGTGCCATCTTCATTTTCAGTTAGGGTCCGTCTCTAGTGTGGTTGGTGCTGCTTCACTCGTTTAAGAGAGCTCTTCATGGAAAACTTTATCACACAGCAGGTGGCTCGGTTTCATGGTGGATGAGGGGGGACTCGAGTTAGCTGTTACGTCACTGATATAATGGACAAACGGCCCAACAATTGCCGTTATCCTTAAACGATGTGCAGAATCAGTGTGTGCCATTGTCTGTGTCTCCAGTTTCTTTAAACAATTCAGTTAAGTCTGCTACCTGCAGGGTAAGGAGAGTATTGTGATGCCGGGTGTATCCAGAGGAGCTCCGGCAGCAGGGAGTTGTTTGTGTGGCCAGCTCTGCAGAAAGAGTAGGGGAGCAATTGATGTGCACACAGTGGTACTTTGTGTAGTGGGGATTGAAGGTCTGTGGCGATTCTCACACGCACATTTAGCCGCAAACAGCAGCGCGAGTCTAACCAATGGCAGCTCACATCTCTATGTCACTACGCTTGCTGTGGCTTTGGGTGACCGTTATCCACGAGTATCCGTTGTAAGCGAGTCATGTGCTGTAACCCAACTATAGCTCTTGTGACTGAGGGGTCCTGGAGGTCACCCCTCAGTGCTAATTACTAGTCAAGCACTGGATATGCTTTATTCCACAGCTCAGAGGTGAGGGTGCTACAGTCATGTGAAAAAGTAAGTATATTCCATGTCTTTGTTTTTTTTACTGTAATTAATCAATGTACAAATTATTAGGCACTCCTGTACACGTGCTTACTCATGCAGTTATCTAATCAGCTAATCATGTGGCATCATCACAATGCATAACATCCAGCAAATAATACATTTTATTTATATAGCACATTGCTATAGTTATAGTTGGAGTACTTGCACCTCAGGAGCTTCAATTAATGTTTACATCAAACGCCACAGTGGTGAAAAAAATGTGTTCTCAGTGATTTCAACCATGGCATGATTGTTGGTGTCAGACAGGCTGGTTTGAGTATTTCTGTAACTTAGTATGGACGGCTGTTTAATTAAGTAGAATAAGGATACTCTCTCTGAAAGTCTTTTAAGGGTTTTTCTAATGATAAGGGAAGGATGGACACCGGTAGAATAAATAAGATGTTATTTATTGAATCCATGTGCCTGTGCACTGCCTTGTATGGCTTTTATTCCCTAATCTAATCCTGATTTCCAGGGATTTTCACGCATGACAGTTTCTTTGAGTTTACCCAGAATGGTCTGAAAAACATCCAGTGGGTGGCAGATTGGCAGACAGAAGAAGTGCCTTGTTGAAGAAATAGGTCAGAGGGGAATGGACAGACTGGTTTGAGCTGGTAAGCTGTGCTAACTCGGAGCAGAAAAGCACTTTAGAATACACAACCTGTCAAACATGGTGGATGGGGGACCACATTGGGTGCCACTCCTGTCAGCTGAGAACAACAAGCTGAGCTGCAAGGTGCACAGGATCACCATCCATCCATTATCAAACCTGCTATATCCTAACTACAGGGTCACGGGGGGTCTGCTGGAGCCAATCCCAGCCAACACAGGGTGCAAGGCAGGAAACAAACCTCGGGCAGGGCTCACACCCATACACCAAGCACACACTAGGGACAATTTAGAATCACCAATGCACCTAACCTGCATGTCTTTGGACTGTGGGAGGAAACCGGAGGAAATCCACGCAGACACGGGGAGAAAATGCAAACTCCACACAGGGAGGACCTGGGAAGCGAACCTGGGTCGCACAGGATCACCAAGACTAGAAAAACATAGCTTGGTCTGGTGCTTCAAGTTCAGAATTTTGCATCAAAACCACAGATCCATGCACCCAAACTGCCTTGTGTCAGCTGCTTAGGCTGGTGAAGGTGAAGATGGTGGTGTAATGGTCTGGGGATTGTTTTCTTGGCACGCTTTGAGCCTGTTAATACCAATCCATCGTCGCCTGAATGTCACGGCCTATTTGAGTATTGTTACTGACCCCATGTGCACCCCTCCATGGCCATTGTTTTACCCATGTTCTAATGGTTATGTCCTGCATGATAATTCACCATGTCAAAAAGCAAATTCTTCCTGAACATGGCAGTGAGTTCAGTGACCTCCCCAGTCACCGGATCTGATCTAGTAGGATGGCAGTATGGGAGATTTGCAGCTGACAAATCTGCAGAAGTTATATGATGCAGTCAAGTCAACATGGACCAGAATCTCAAGAAAATATTTCTAACATTGTGCGGAATCCATGCCGTTAAGAGTTGAGGTTGTGTTGAGAGCCAAAGGAGGTCCTACCCTGTGTTAGTATCGTGGTCCTAATAACTTGCTTGTATCAGGATTTGATCTTCATTTAAACAGTGTCTTTAGATAAAGGTAATGTAACTGGGAAAATAACAAAATGAAAATTTGACGGGTTTATAATTTAAATGATTGGAAAAGAAAAGTGTCCCCCTTGGCTCTAATAGCTGGTATTTTCCCCGCAAGTTGGTTTTTTCCTACCAACTGTCTAGCTGTGGTAGGCTTAGACTTGGCCATTCCAGAACCTTCCATTTCTTTTCAGTCATTTCTTGGTGGATTTACTGGTAGGTTTAGGACCATTGCCATGTTACAAGGTCCACTTTCAGTGTGAGCTTCAGTGTCCTGACAGATGTGTCCTCCATTGTTATCCTCAAGCTCCCTCTGGTACAATGAAGAATTCATAGTGGATTCTATGAAGGTTGAGCTGTTCGGGCCCTAATGTAGCAAAGCAGCCCCGCACTGTAACATTTCCACTACCACACTACTTTACAGCTGCTATCAGATGCTTCATGGCAAATGCTGTCTTTAGTTTTTACCAAACATGTCTTCTAGTACTGTGGCCACATAACTTTTAACTTTGCCTTATTTGGCCAAAGCACATAGGCAAAGACCATGACTTCTGGAACAAAGTGTTCATGGGCAAACTTTAGGCCTGCTGTTCTCCTGCCTATGGAAAAGTCGTCTGAAAGACTGGGAACCATGGAATCATCAGTTGGAAAGATTGTGTTGTCAGATTGGACAGTCCAGCACAGACCCTACTATTGAATGCCCAGGAGGGTGGGCGGCTATTTGGCCACAGTCTCCAGAACTCTGACTTTGGGAGGTCCGAAGTCATTTATAAATAACTGAGGTTTATTTTCTCCACTGATGTTGTGGACTGGAGTTTTTGTTTTCCTCCCATAGTTCACAAATTAATTCATGGCTGGATAGTGTTGGGTTCCATTCATGTTAATCAGTTTCTGCATCAAATTCCTTTATATTCAGAAAGGTTTTCTGGTAGCACACCTCCCATGTAGATCTCCTTTGTGTAGCCTCTTTCTAATGGTAGACTCATTCACTTTGACATCAACAGTGTCAGGAGCTGCCTGCAAGTCCCATCATGAAATTTTGGGATACTTAGACACTTCTTTCAGCATCTTGCATTCTACCCTTGGATTGAACTTGCTGGGGTGGCCTGGCCTATATAAGTTGTCAGTTGTTTGAAATCTTCTCCACTTGTAGATGATCTTAAAGAAAGTGAAAGGTTTAATTTTGAATTGTTTGGTGATCTTTTTACAGCCCTCTCCAGACTAGGATATCTAAGAACTTATTTATGAAGACCGCCAAGAGCTCTTTTGATCTAGACATGGTGATAAAACACACACTTCAGCAACCAAGATCAAATCAAAGTAAATGGCTGAGATTCAAGGAAGGCCACGTCAGACAAGATCCTGTCTCACGATGTCCTAATCATCTATACCTGATCTGGTCCTTATGATTCAAGTACTGGTAAACATAGTGGTGGCTTTTTTTGCATGTGAAATTTGCATTTGTTTATTTAAATTATTATAGTGGACTACAAAATATAAATGTGGTGTGATGTCCATTATATTACTGTTATCAATAGGTACTGTTTAAATGAAGATCAAATCTAATGTCCACAAGTATTAAAGAGAAAAAAAAGCATGGGGTGTATTTACTTTTTCACAAGACTGTTTAATCCACACATGATACATTGAAATTTCACCAATTGCTTCCATGACCAAGCAAAAGAAAGCCAAATAAAACCATCATAAACTGACTAACTTAAAACTTTTCAAAAATGAGACCTTTATGTCCACATGTTAAAAATAATACAGTAATTGCATGTGTTCATGCTTTTTTCACGTGACTTTATAAAAGAAAGTACTCTCAAATTCAGGCCGTGTTTTCATTATTATGCCGCTTTCTTATAATAAAATGACTGAAATATTTGTCTATCCCCATTTAGACAATCCGTATATCATATATAATAACGTTAGCTTGTATGACTGACACATTCCTCATAGAAGTGCAGCTTCTCGGTATCCGCACTGGTGGGTGAACTGCTGCAGTATTCGGACGCAAAGGTTTGCGCCACCCTGTGGGTAGATGCTGTATGTGCAGCTCTGCCATGACTCACCTACTCTTTTTTTTTGTGTGGGGCAGAAACCATCCCGTCAACACGGACATTAGCTTCACCTTGCTAAAATAGTAAGCTGGCTTGTAAGTTGCATTTTTGTCATCTTACCCATCCACCGTTTTTTCAGAACCTGCTTAATCAAAGTCAGGGTCGTGGGAGGCCGGAGCTTGTCGGGGCGCATGGTAAGGATCAACTCTGGCAAAGGCGCTGCGCCATTGCTAGAGAAATCCAAACTATACTCGCACTGTGACGACTAAGAGATGCTGGTTAACGTGCACATTTTTGCAACGTTCCTGGAAAATCCGGAGTGTTGGGGAGACGGAGGTTAAAAAAACAAAACCGTGACCAGCCTAGGTTCTAATAAAAGTAACCACTGTGTCCGGTTCTAGAAGACAAAACGTTCACTTGTGGTTGTCGGGTCTCAGATGGAAATAAAGTAGAGCGATTTAAACACGAACCCCAAAATGACATTTCCTAGACCCTGAACAAATGTTGGTGGCCCAGAAGTGTTTTAACATCATTCATAAAGTTTCGGTAAACCGCTAAGACGAGCGATCCTACAGTACTTTCTTTCTTTTCGTCTCTGTTGAAAGAGACTGTTCTCGAAGAGCGTGCGACACTCGCGCATGTGCAGTAGAATCAGTGTGTGACGTCACCGGCACATGAGGCGGCGACGAGCTTTTGTGTGGTTGAATCTGTGACAAGGTGGGTGCAGAATTAACTTTAAAGTTAATGAAATGAAGATCAATCCACCCAGAGCAAAGTCCTTGCAAATGGATGAAAGAACAAAGGGAACAGCGGAGGACAAAATACAATCATTTATAACTGCTGGTTATAAACCGGTATCACGACGACTGCTTCGGGGAACCTTACAACAAACTTTTAATCAAATTATGTACTAGTGACAATACCACATACAAGTGATATCAATATTATATATATTATTTTATACATATATACATATGTATATATAGTATATATACTATCTTAATACATTTATATATTATATACACATGTACACTTACCGACTACTTTATAAGGTACGCCTGTTCAACTGCTTGTTAACGCAAATATCTAATCAACCAATCACAAGGCGCCAACTCAATGGATTTCGACATGTAGACCTGCTGAAGTTCAAACCGAGCATCAGAGTGGAGAAGGAAGGTGACTGAAATGACTTTGAACGTGGCATGGTTGTTGGTGCCCGATGGGCTGCTCTGAGTAGTTCAGAAACTGCTTATCTACTGGGATTTTCGCACACAATCATGTCCAGAGTTTACAGAGAATGGCCTGAAAAATGGAAAATATCCAGTGAGCGGCAGTTCTGTGGGCGAAAATACCTTGTTGAATGGCCAGACTGGTTGGAGCTGATAGAAAGGCAAAACGTCGGACCCTGAAGCATCTGGGCTACAACAGCAGGAGACCACAATGGGTGCCACTCCAATAGAGCACCTTTTGGGATGTGATGGAACGGGAGATTCACATCATGGATGTGCAGGTCATAAATGTGCAGGAGTTGCGTGATGCTGTCATGTCAATATGGATCAAAATCTCTGAGGAATGTTTCCAGTACCTTGCTGAATGTCATGAAGAATTATGGCAGTTCTGTAGGCAACAGGGGTTCCACTCCAGTACTAGCAAGGTCTACCAAATAAAGTGGCCAGTAGGTATATATGTGTGTGTGGAAAAATAAAACAAAATAAACTAAGTTTTATCGATGCACCTAGCACAATCTGACAAGTTCACTATCCAGTGTTAGAATATAACGCCGATGGCAGTAAAAATATCAAAAATTAACACAAAACAATCTAAAGCATCATCATCATCATTATTAAAGCAAAAATCCATCAACCGACAAACTAGAAGAAATGAACAAGCAATCAGTATGTCAGCTACATCAAGAAAACAAAACAGTTTTAAAATACCTTGCCCAGTGCCCAGACAACTAGCTCTGCGTCTTTTCCACTGCCTGCTGGTCTTTGGAATCCCAAATCTAAAATGAAAAAAAAAAAAAGTTGGGACAGTATGGAAAACAAAAGAGTCATGTTTTACCTAATAAACTGCATTGTTACAATACAGCTTATTTTGTATAGTGCTCTTCACTGTGTGCAGGCGCAGAGCGCTGCGAACAATTCTCCGTTAAAATACAAATACAGATTATATTAATACTAAATACAGAACTGGCACACGTATAGATACAGATTTGTTAAAACACACAATCAACAAGATAGAACTGATTAAACATAAATGTAAACCAGCGATATCTGTCATTAATTGAGGAACTGTGGCCAGTTGACGGCGAAAAAAGAGAAAGTTTAACATCAAGTGCCAGTACTAGAAATCTCGGCCGAATAGCCACCTACCCGCTCCTGGGCTTTCTATAGTGGAGTCTGTGCTGGCCGTACAATCTGATATACTATCCATCCATCCATTTTCCAACCCGCTGAATCCGAACACAGGGTCACGGGGGTCTGCCGGAGCCAATCCCAGCCAACACAGGGCAGAAGGCAGGGAACCAATCCTGGGCAGGGTGCCAACCCACCGCAGGACACACACAAACACACCCACACACCAAGCACACACTAGGGCCAATTTAGAATCGCCAATCCACCTAACCTGCATGTCTTTGGACTGTGGGAGGAAACCGGAGCGCCCGGAGGAAACCCACGCAGACACGGGGAGAACATGCAAACTCCACGCAGGGAGGACCCGGGAAGCGAACCAGGTCCCCAGGTCTCCCAACTGCGAGGCAGCAGCGCTACCCACTGCGCCACCGTGCCTGATATACTATCTTACTTAAAATAAATATAAGTATTTCTTCCCAATTTTAAGGCCACTTCTAATGATGATGATGATTCAACTTTATTGTCACTGTACAGGTACAACAAAGTGTAGTTTTAATGTTGTTTATTAATCAACCAAAACGCGTCACGGAGCAGCATAAGGGCTCATTTATACTTCACGCTCAGAACGCGTACGCGCCCTCATCATGGCCGCCACGAGTTCTGAGCATTCATTTGATGCGTCCTCTGAGCAGGTCCTCAGAAATTAACGCGACATGTGCACGAGTTGCAGTACCAGCAAAAAGTCGGGGGGAGCAGTGTGCTAAAAGTTGGAATGTGACGTCAGAGTCTCTGTTTACTATCTACACGTGACAGAAAGCCGCTTTGCGGATCCTACGAGATCGGTGTGCGCGCTTCGATATTTGATAAATGGTTTGGTGTGGTGAAGCAAAATGCCGACATACAGATGTATTCATGGTGCTTTTATATTCAAGCGTCACATATTCCCGATCGTAATGACACAATACATTTTAAAATTCTCACATACCGTCTTCTGTGCCATCTTTTTTTCTAGGGCTTCCTCTGCTCCTGACAGCAACGAATCGCCAGCAATAGATTGCCACACTGAGCACATTAAATGTATGATATTCCAACTCTGCACATTTAGAATCCTTAGATTTATACTTGATATCACTTTGATGATGAAAAGCATTAAATTATGTATATTACATTTTACAGATACATCGGTAATTTCGTTTAAATAATGAATACTGTTAATAATTACACACATGGGGTGACACAGTGGCGGAGCGTTAGCGCTCCCGTCTTGCAGGGAGTCACGTCGCTGATATTCCCTGCCTGGAGTTTACACGTTTTCCTGCTGGGTTTCCTCAGTGTGCTCCAGTTTCCTTCCAAAGATATGCAGATTTGGGGATTTGGTGCCGCTAAAATGACGCTAGTGTATGTGTGTGCTTGTATTCACCTTGTGATGAGCCGAGGCATCGGCCAGGGATTGTTTCTCACTCGTGCCCAATGCTTGCTGGAATGGACACATCCCTGGATTTAATCAATAAACATCCTTTTCAGAGATATTGCTGTAAGGTGTCATCGGACTTTAATTTGTGTAATAGGCAATTCACAACACTGAGAAGCCGAACATGTTCTCATCGTGATAATATCTCGCACTGCCACCTGGCGGATTCCTCCAGATTTACTTAAAGTACGCGCGCAAGTATAAACACTTCAACGCTTGCGTAGCAGGAGCGTCCGCTGCTGCATGCGTCGCGTCGCGTGAAGTATAACTCCGGCCTAAGACTCCGCGGTTTCGATGCTTGCTGAGGTGGACCATGTACTGCTCTGGATACGCGGGTTTACAACATGGATGAATGCATTTCCTTTCCTAAAATGTGCAAATCATCTGAGACAGGAGCGTTGTCTGGAAGTGGTCTGGAGCTACAGAAGATGCATTAGAGCTCTACATACGTCAGGTAAGTAGTGCCCTACAATCTTTTTCTGTTTTCGGTTGCTCCCGTTAAGAGTTGCCACAGCGGATCATCTTTTTCCATATAATCCTGTCCTCTACATCTTGCTCTGTCACACCCATCACTTGCATGTCCTCTCTTACCACATCCATAAACCTTCTCTTAGTCCTTTCTCTTTTCCTCTTACCTGGCAGCTCTATCCTTAGCCTCCTTCTCCCAATATACTCAGCATCTCTCCTCTGCACATGTCCAAACCAACACAATCTCGCCTCTCTGACTTTGCCTCCCAACCGTCCAACCTGAGCTGACCCTCTAATGTCCTCATTTCCAATCCTATCCATCCCCGTCACACCAAATGCAAATCTCAGCATCTTTAACTCTGCTACCTCCAGCTCTGTCTCCTGCTTTCGGGTCAGTGCCACCGTCTCCAATCCATATTCTCCGTGACAGTGCTTTTTTTTGTGCCGTTAAGATTTGCGTCTAGAAACAGGGCGTTTCGTGTTTGTGTTTCATTTACTATTATTTCCCTAAATTCACATTTCGAATACCCTCGTCATTATATATTTTGCCAATGTTTCTAATCGGACCACTATTTTAAACTGCTGACATCAAAACTTTTGATGGCCACGCCTCTTAAAGGAAAAGTGTGTTTTTTTTTGAGGCGTGGTTTCGATTTTTCTGCGAGAACTTCTCGCTTCCTATTGGTTTTCTCGCAAGCCTTTAGAAACGGAGGAAAAAGCGCGGCGAGTGACAAGTGAATGGAGCCTGAGTGAAACGCTCACCGCTCGCTGTTGATGTACTGTACCAGCTCCGTTTCTCAAACTGATAATAGATAAAAATGAATGGATGACGGATAAAGTTATGCAAATACATGCATTGTAAAGCATGACAATAAATAACAAAATGATATACGAGCATAAATAATTAAAAGTGTCAAAGCACCATTTCATTCTTGGAAGAGTTTTCTGCATATGAAGTTGGTTCTTTGTGCTTTAAAAATGACCATATGTATAAAAGAACTGAAATATTTAATGTATGCTAGGCCACTTAGCAGGGCACTAGAAAACCTGGACTTAGCCTGAGCTATTGTATGCAGTGAGGGTCCTTGTAAAATCAGGACCCATTGGTATTTCACAAAACTGTTCCCATCTATTCATGGGTATTTTCTGTATGGAGCCTGTCATTGATCTAAATAGATCAAGCTTCTTTCTGGAACTTTCATGTGGATGTGCCTTTTGAGAGCTAAAAATGGTTCCCCTATGGCATCACTCTGAAGAACCTCTGTGGCACCTCTATTTTAAAAAGTGTGCTGTACTTTAATTCAAGAAGCTGTGAATCCATCATGAGGAACCTACCAGCTGTAAATATGGCCCTTGATTAGGTACACACAACAGATGATTCACCCGTCAAAATACAGCAATTGCTAAAAGCCCACCCTCTCATTGTGGATGGGTGAAAATGACAGTTTTCATTTCAAGGGGCATTTCATGTTGCATGTTGTGGGTGTATCTGAAATAAATACATAAAAAATAAGCAACAACAAATATTTTATGACATATTTAAATATTTCTGCTCACACATTGTGTTATTATTTACAGGGGGGAGTCAAGCTAAAGTTAAAAAATGGGATTTCTCAGAAAATGGAACGAACCTTAACAAAACTGACAATGTCATTTCTCAATGTCATCTCCACCCTTCTCAATACACTTGCGCCACTTCTCTGGAAGTGCCCGGATTTCAGCAGAATAAAAGGTTTTGTCTCGTCCTCGCCACCATTCGTGCACCTCTCTCTTCACGTTGTCATCTGTCTTGAATCGACAACCACCCAGATGTTTTTTTAGCGGTTCAAAAAGGTGGAAATCACACGGTGCCAAGTCTGGCGAATAAGGAGGATGTGGCAACACCTCTCACTTCAGTTTCTCCAGACAAGCCTTGGTGTTCTTAGCAGTGTGTGGGCAGCAAAAGGACTCCTTGAGACAGCAGTCCCCACCGCTTGGATAGAATAGCAGGCTTCACATTGGTCTCCAGCAAGTCACAGTAACTTGCACTAGCAACTGTAGTACCCCTCGGCATGTAGTGTTTGACAATAACCCGGGTGCACGAGTGGTGGCGAGGATGAGACAAAACCTTTTATTCTGTTGGCACTTCCAGGCAGGTGGCGCAAATGCATTGAGAATGGTGGAGACCACATTGAGAAATGACATCATTAGTTTTGTTAAGGTTCATTCCATTTTTTAATAAATCCCATTTTCTAGCTTTAGCTTGACTCCCCCTATTATCTCATCTAACAATGCATTCATTTAGTTGTCTCTCTATTATAAAAGAAAACCTTGAGACGAGACGAGACTATTGCCAAGAGATTTTATCAAGTCCTGCCCTCTCAACCATTTCTGGTTAACGGCCCACGCCCACGGTCCTCTCATTTCTCATGCTTTGTCAGACACAGTTCCTGCTCTCTCAGCTCTTATACATTTTTACGTTTTCCTCACGTTAAGTTTCCAAATAAAAGAAGACTTATTATGTCCAAATCTTATTGAAGAATTTCATCCCGAAGGGTTATCAACAGAAGAAATAAGTACATGGGCAATCGTAGCACCTAGAAGTCAAATGAATTAACGCGAAAATTGTCGATCAGTTACATAACAAATTGTTTAAATGTGTATCAATAGACTATGCTGAAACAGTTGGTGGTGATGGTGCAGAAGATGAAAACATCAACTTACAATATCCTATAGAATATCTACAACCGTTAACACCGTCTGGTCTTCCACCGCCCAAATTACTGTTGAAAGAAGGATGTATCGTAATGTTATTGCATAATTTATGTCTGAGTGAATGGAATAGCTTTTGCAAAGACAATTAACCAATCACAGGGACAAACATTTGAAAAAGTCTGTTTATTTATTAGAGGGAAAGAAACGATATTTACTCATGGGTGGTTATATGTTGTGTTGTCATGATGCAAGTCCAAACACGGAATCAAAATTCAATGCAATATTTAAGAAAAGTTAATTCCAAATATTGTTTTTACTGAAGTTTTACAGTAAAAAAGTGTAAGTTTAAAAAGAGTATTTGCGTGTTAATTTCAAAGCCAAACAGAACAAAAGCGTATAACGCAACAAATAACTCTTAACACAACATCTAACATAATTTCCTTTCAAATTATTACATTTTACTATTTTTTACTATGGTTAATTTCTCGCTTTAATGTAAAATAGTTCATTCTATTATGCATATATAACAATTCCCATGAAAATAAAAATCTGTTTAAATTGTACATCTGCTTCCCCATACGCGAGCAGCAGAGCTGCGAAGTCCTGGGGTTGGTGAGTGAATTGAGCAGGGGGCTGAGCCTCCTAGTTTATTTAATTTTGAACCAAAATATTCCTAGTTGGGCGGCACGGTGGCGCAGTGGGTAGCGCTGCTGCCTCGCAGTTGGGAGACCTGGGGACCTGGGTTCGATTCCCGGGTCCTCCCTGCGTGGAGTTTGCATGTTCTCCCCATGTCTGCGTGGGTTTCCTCCGGGCGCTCCGGTTTCCTCCCACAATCCAAAGACATGCAGGTTAGGTGGATTGGCGATTCTAAATTGGCCCTAGTGTGTGCTTGGTGTGTGGGTGTGTTTGTGTGTGTCCTGCGGTGGGTTGGCACCCTGCCTGGGATTGGTTCCCTGCCTTGTGCCCTGTGTTGGCTGGGATTGGCTCCAGCAGACCCCCGTGACCCTGTTTGGATTCAGCGGGTTGGAAAATGGATGGATGGATGGATATTCCTAGTTATATCATGTGCTAAAATTCATAGATATACAGTGGATTCAGAGCCCTTCACCTTCTTATTGTGCTGGAGATTTCATTTTAAATTAATACATCTCCATTTTTGCCAATAAATTTACAAACAATAGCCGTAGTACTAGGGTGTTGTACCGTGTTAGCCATTATGAATGTAGAGAAAAGCCAAGCAAAATGACACCTTTTATTGGCTAACTAGAAAGATTACAATATGCAAGCTTTCGAGGCAACTCAGGCCCCTTCTTCAGGCAAGATCGCCTGAAGAAGGGGCCTGAGTTGCCTCGAAAGCTTGCATATTGTAATCTTTCTAGTTAGCCAATAAAAGGTGTCATTTTGCTTGGCTTTTCTCTACAAACAATAGCCTAAAGTGACAGCATGTTTTCAGAATAATTTGTAAATTTATTTAAAATCAGAAACTGAAATCTCTCATTCATACCTTCATGTGGCCCTCCAAATTGTGCTGAGGTGTATCTTGTTCGCATTATTCACCTTGAGATGTGTTGAGAATTTGATGGCAGTCCACCTGTGGTACATTGAATTGATTACACATCATTTAGGGAGGCACACGCCTGAGTATAGAGGGTCCCACAATTCACACTACACGTACGCTCTTAAAAATAAAGGTTCCACAGCGGTTCTTCAGAGCCATTTTTGGATCTGTAAAGATGAATGTTCCAGAAAAATCTTTTATTTATTTAGATCATGAATAGATAACAGCAGATTTATAAAATACCACTGGGTTCCTGCCTTATACATATAATTGATTTTTAATTTGAAATAAATGGCAAAGCAAAATTCAACCCCCACCCAAAAGAAAGAGAGCAAATCTTTAAAAGCAACAAGAAAGGAAGAGTATACTTTTCCATGATATAGAAGTTTATTCTAAAAAGTTATTGATTAGATCCTGCCATATTTAAAAAAAGTTTTGAACAGATACTCTAAGTGAGAATGTGATTTTTTTCAATTTCAGATAGTATAGAACATCAGTTACTGACTGACTTAAAAGAGGTGAGTTAGGATTCTTCTATTTGAGCAAGATAAGTCTACGTTCCAGTAGTGAGGTAAAGGCAATTCCAGTTTGTTTGTCCTTCTCCACTTTATGCCCATCTGGGAGCCCACTAAACACAGCTGTTAATGGGTTGGGAGGGATTGTGACTCCAAGGCTGTCTGATATGCAATCAAAGATTTTGGTCCAGAATGATGTTCATTTGATGCACGCCCAGAACATGTGGCCTAGTGAGGCTGGAGCTAAATTGCAATGTTCACCGGTTGAATCTTACCCTAGATACATTTCGGAAAATTATACACAAGATAAATGCACTCGATAAAAGATTTTAAGTTGAACGATTGATTAATTTGTGTATATGGAGGTACTGTATGGTGTATTCTATGCATTGCTGGAGTTCCTGACTTTAAAAGGACTCTTGCTACATACAATCGCAAAGGTGAAGTTCACGTTTTCTTGACCTGTTATACACCAAAGACTGCTTATTTTTTCACATATTTGGAACATTTACAAAGCACAAACAACCAAATTTAATATGCAAAGAACCTTAAACCTCCTGGCGGCATGGTGGCGCAGTGGGTAGCGCTGCTGCCTCGCAGTTTGTAGACCTGGGGACCTGGGTTCGCTTCCCGGGTCCTCCCTGCGTGGAGTTTGCATGTTCTCCCGTGTCTGTGTGGGTTTCCTCCCACGGTCCAAAGACATGCTGGTTAGGTGGATTGGCAATTCTACATTGGCCCTAATGTGTGCTTGGTGTGTTTGTGTGTGTCCTGCGGTGGGTTGGCACCCTGCCCAGGATTGGTTCCTGCCTTGTGCCCTGTGTTGGCTGGGATTGGCTCCAGCCTACCCCAGTGACCCTGTGTTCGGATTCAGCGGGTTGGAAAATGGATGGATGGATAAACCTCCTTGATCAAATTCTTTTTTTTTAATATTTTATTAATTTTATTGTAACCATTCCGTACAAATCGATCAATTTTTACAAAAAATAGGATTGAAAACAAATCAAACCACACCCCTGAGACGGAGAGCATGACCAAAGGAGTAATACTTAATGCTTGTAAACATACCTAAATTGTTGAGTTTAATAGGGCAATAAGGATAAATGGAGAAGGAAAGGAAATGTGGAAATAATTATTTCTTCTTATTCTAAAATAGTATTGATTAGATCCTGCCAGGTTTTGAAAAAGTTCTGTACAGATCCTCTAACTGAGAATTTGATTTTTTCCAATTTCAAATAATATAAAACATTGGTTTCCCACTGACTTATTAGAGGAGAGTTAGGATTCTTCCAATTTAACAAAATAAGTCTGCGTGCCACCCACTTCATGTCCATCTAGAAGAACACCAGACAGAGCTATTAATGGGTTAGGAGGGATTGTGACACCAAGACTGTCTGAAAGGCATTAAAAATTTTGGTCCAAAATGTTAATTTGGTGCAGGCCCAAAACATGTGACCCAGTGAGGCAGGAGCTTGGTTGCAGCGTTCGCAGCTTGGATCTTGCCCTGGAAACATTTTGGACAGTTTTAAGCGAGACAGATGAGCTCGATATATAATTTTGAGTTGATTAATTCTATGCTTTGCGCATATGGAGCTCGAGTGAATTCTCTGCTTTGCTACCTTCCACTCCTTTTCTGATATATTAATTAAGAGATTTTTTTCCCATTGTCATCTAGGATCTTTGAAAGGAAGGGACTCTAATAAGATTTTATATATTGCAGAAATGGTGTATAAGTCCTCGAAATTGAGCAGTATTTTTTCCAGCATGGTGGAGGGTACGAAATGAGGAAAATTGGGCAGGTTCTGTTTAACAAAGTTTCTAATTTGAAGATAGTGAAAGAAATGTGTAGCTGGGAGGTTAAATTTGGAATGTAATTGTTCAAAGGATGCAAATATATTGTCTATATAAAGATCTCTGAGTAATTTAATCCCAAATCTTTTCCAGATATTAAAAACTGGATATGTTTGCGAGGGTTGAAAGAGGTGGTTCTCCTGCAGAGGTGCCACAGATAGAAGATTTTCCATCTTAAAATGCTTTCTAAATTCGTTCCATGTTCTGAGTGAATGAAGCACAATTGGGTTATTAGTATATTTGCGATAACTTGCATTTATTGGAGTGCAGAGCAGGGAATATAAAGAAGTACTACAGGATTTTACTTCTATTGCAGACCAAGCCTGTGTATGTTCATCTAATTGTGTCCAGGTTTTTATAGCTTGTATGTTTGCTGCCCAGTAATAAAACTGAAAATTAGGTAAAGCCATGCCACCTTATGCCAGAAGTCTTTGCAGGGTCGCTCTTCGGATACGTGAATGTTTTGAGTTCCAAACGAATGAGGTTATGGTTGAATCTAATTGCTTAAAAAATGATTTATTGATGTATACTGGAATGTTTTGAAATAAAAAAAGAAGCTTAGGAAGGATATTCATCTTAACAATGTTAATTCTTCCAGCTAGAGTGAGATGAAGGGTTGACCATCTATGCAAGGCTTGCTTAATTTTTTCCATACAGATGGCGAAATTTTGTTGATAAAGAGCTTTATGTTTACTTATGATATTTACCCCTAGGTATTTAAACTGATCTGCTATGGTAAAAGGAAGGGTGTCTAATTTAATATTATATGCTTGTGAATTCACTGGAAAGAGTATACTTTTATTCAGATTAATTCTAAGACCAGATATCTTTTGAAATTCTGTAAGTGCTGTTAAAACGACAGGCACAGTGTTTTCTTGGTTTGATATATATAAACCCATATCATCTGCATATAGAGAAATTTTCTGTTCCAGTCCTTCTCTGATAATCCCCTTGATCAAATTCTGGTGAGGCATAGATGACTGACAGGAGTGTAAAACCATTTCTAAAGCTTTGAGTGTTTCTATGAGAATAGTGGACTTAATAATTGTGAAATGGAATGACATATGGAACCACCAGGACTCTTCCTAGAGTTGGCAGTCCATCCAGCCTGAGTGACAGGTAAGAAGGGCCTTTGCTAGGCTGGTGACCAGTTCATGGTTCAAAACTGGCCAAAATAAAATATACTTTACAAGAAACATGTCAGTTTATTTTTATTTATTTATTTATTTTTTGCAGATTGAAACATCTTCTGGATGCTGGTCTAAGAGGCAGATTTTCAAAGAAAGAAAACATGGGGATAAGAACACGGACATTGGAGAGAAGATGACTGGAAAAGCATATCATTGTCAGCATCTTGGAGTTGTCCTTTCTCTGTTGCAGACAACACAGGCTTTGACCTGTAAGACATTTGTTTCTCACACTACACACATATCCGAGCCTTCCCTTTCTTATTTTATCCTGGTTACTTCAGTCTGCCCTCTTCTTTGAAGACTGTAATAGACAACTTTTTATGAAATCTTCAGTTTCTTGGCAGTCTGTCACATGGAAGAACCTTCATTCTATAATGCTAAGTATTGTATACTTCATTTTATTTTTTTTGCAAACTACTTTTGAGGAGACATGCAAGTTTGAATTTTACTATAATGCCTACACATAACAATAAATCTGACTTGATAAGTTTTTAAAATACCCCACTTTTTCTCCACTGACCATAATATATTAGTATCTGAAGAACAAGTGACAAATAACAGGGTAAGAGGAGTCTGAAAACTAAACGTATTTCTGTTAACAGACCTTTCCTATAAGAGAGAAGAACAAAGAAAATTGGAAAACTGCCCCAAGAAAATTTTGTAAAGCAAAAACAGAGTGGTATAAAACAATATATAAACAAAATAAATCTTATTAAAGAGTAGAGAGTGATACATAACAAAGTAAAGAAGAGCTATAAAGTCCGTAACAAGATTTAAAAATGTTATACAAACAAGCTTCACTGTTCACCATTTCAGTCAAGTGATGAAACACTTTTAGAAAAATCTTTGGAAACTTGTGTTTATTTTCTGAAACATGACCATTTTAATAATATTTAAGGGAGATAATGCCACAATCTTAGACTGCAATATGCTATCAAGTTAAAATTTTTTTGACATCACTATTTGTGTTGACAGTCTATAGATTTGGACAGAATAAGAAATGAGACAATCAAAGGTACAACAAAAGTGGGAGAGATATCTAAGAAAGCACAGGAAAGTAGGTTGAAGTGGTATGGACATGGGATGAAGAGAGACAATGAATATGCGGGCAGAGATGGATGGGTGTGGAAGTACAGAGGAAGGGGAAGCAAGGGAGGCTGAATTCAGAGATGGCTGGATAAAGCAGAAGAAGATTTAAAGGAAAAAGTTCTGACTGGGGAGGAAGTGCAGGACAGAGCTGTATGGAGAAGGTTGGTCAAGCACTCCACATAGAAATGGGAAAAGATGAAAAGTAGAAGAAGATTACATAGATACTAGCTGTGTAAGCCTGTGCTGTAAAAAGCCCGGGGGTCCTAGAAACTATTGAAACCGTCAGAAAAAAAAAATGAAATGTAGAGATGTCAGGTAATTGGAATGAACATCTCTCTTCTAGGAGGTTTCATGTTGCCGACGTGTTCGCATCGTTTGTGCATTAGTGGCTAAGCGACTGTCTTTCTTCGGAGGTTTCGCTTTGCTGACGTGCTGACCCCGCTAGTGTTATTAGCGGCTAAGCGAGTTTCCTGTTTCCTCAGAGGTGGAGCCCTAACCCCAACTCCACATCTCACTTCTGGGCCAAACAGACACACACACACTTCCACGTGTAGATGTTTATACATAAGATGCTCATAGGGGCAAAGTGTCTCTAAATCAGTCTGCAATTAAATAGTATTTTACTGGAAAATGGTACGGTCACTTCCTAACAGATATATTTTGACAAGGTGGAAAAAGTATCACTTAAGATTATTTACAAATGTTGCCCATGCAGTGGTTTAATATCTAAATTTACCCCAGACAGATAAAATGTATGCCGCTTTTGTGGTGAAAATAATGAATAAACTGAGCATATTTTTGTAACTGTGTACATTCAGAATTATTTTGGCTAAATTTAATTAACATTTCAGAGAAAAAAATGAATAGAAAAATAACTATAGAGAATTGCTGATATCCTATTTGGTTTTACAAAAGTAACAAAGAATGTAACTATGTAATAAATCTTTTCATTTTGCCTGCAAAATTCTTTACACACAAAACGAAATTTAGTAACAGTTCAGATTAAGTCAAGTGGCTTTATTGTCATACCATCCATACATCGTATTGCAGCATACAGTGGCACGAAACAACAGCCTGCGCCGTGCAATGTACATGAACACAGGACAAGTGTAATGCAAAAGTATACTGTACTAAATAAGTAAGCCATTGCAGAACCTAGCAGAACTGGTTTGGATGCTACAGAAGCTTCTGCCAAAAAGAATTGGGACAAAGAGACCATATGAGGGGTGGGAGTGATCCTCCATAATACTGTAGCCTGTGTGGATGCAACAGTTAATAAAGATGTCCTTAATGGAGGACAGAGAGGTCCCAATGATCTTTCTTCCACGTGCACTATCTGACCTTGCGATCAGAGACACTGCAGTTCCCAAACCACATGGTGATGCAGTTTATCAGAATGCTCTGAATGGTACCAAATTGAAGCAGCTCTACTGAGCCAATATTATATTACTTTATAATATATAGGTCAGGTCAGGTTGCGGAGCATGCACTGTTACAGTGTGTTGCAGCACCCACCACAGGATGAAACAGCTTGGGATCCTGGTTGCACCCCCAACCACAGACACGTGGTCCAGTCCCACCCTCCGGAAATGACCCTCTATCTACCACATCCAGGTATTACATTGGTGTCTCCTTGACCTTTTCCAGCCACTCGGGTCCTTAGGATCACCCTCTGGGAATCGCGTCACATGGCCGTAGTAACGTAACTGATGCTCCCTCACAATGCAGGTAATGTGCCTCATTCGGGACTCCGGGACCAACTGCTCATTTGACACAAAGTCAAACCTGCGGTACCAAAGGAGTCCAGTCTTTGTCTCAGGTCACTGGATAGCGTCTATGCCTCGCAACCATATAGCAAGACAGGAAGCACCAGGACTCTACAGACTTGAACCTTAGTCTTTTTGCATTGATATCAGGTGCGCTACACATAATATAAATAATATATTATTTATCCAAGGCAACTTACAACATCTGAGATACAACTGGTTACATTTCTTTTGTTTCTCCAGTTGGAATACAGACAGATGAAGTGACTTGCTCATTGTCACAGAGTGCCAGTAGCAGGACTTGAACCTCCACCCTCAGGATTTTCCATCCAAAGCCTTATCCGCAACACCACACATTCTGCCAATTGTAATAGCCCATAGTAAAATAAATAAATAAACAAAACACTATACAAAAAGTATTTAGTTTATTTATATAGTACTTCTGATATATCAGCTTAACCGACGGCACTACAACTGAGGCCATTGACCGGGTAACACAGCTGGTAATAATTAAAATAAAAAATTAGTAACATGGATATAATTCAGATTGTATATAATCTTCAACTGTCATTCCAATTCAGAGTATTGGAAACCTAGCTGAAAAATGGTAGATTCGATTTTAAAATAATGGAATTTACAAACAACCGAAATAACATGGATAGGCTGTATGTTTTATAATTTTATAACACGTATCATCAATGTCACCGTCCACGTGCCCAAGTCGCATCCTCAGACAATCCTCCTCCATTATAACACTGCAGGCACAGTGCACTTTTCTCGCGTTTTCTTGGCCACACGCATCACAAGCCGTTCCGTCAGTGAATTCATCTGTCCCGTAACCGCCAATCCCGCATTGTTTCCTTTTACTTCTCGACCAACCAGCGCCATCCACGAGGTGTAGGCCGTGATTTCCGGTTGTTACTTCTAAACGACGTGGGTTTTATCCTATCAAAATAGAAATTATAGGCGTGGAAAATGCAAATACATTCACTGTATCCAACCAGAAGAGACTAAGGGCGGGCTTTCGTTGCGAGGCTTTCTGTGCGCCTCACACGTGACGAGTGGCAGTTCCAGGTGGTTACAGTTGAAGGGGAGCTGGTGAGTAAGCTTTCGGGGAGTCTGTTGCAGGCAAAAACCAAACAAACTGTTTTCATCAGTTCAGCATTCTTTTATCTTATCCTCGATTGATTAGTGATATTTTGTTAGCAAAGCATCCGCATCAATTAAATGACTCCTGTTTAACGGTGGCGGGTACCTTCATAGTTTTTTTTTAGTCTAGCGTCGCCAATGGGCGCTCGTTTTTTTCGTTGAAAGAGAAGCCCTGATAAGTAGATAGAGTGGCGCCTATTTGAAAGCCCTTTTGAGAGGGGTGTGGTTCGAAAACGCCGTACTCTTGCATGCCTTATGACTTTCCTGTCCTAGGCCTTTGCGACAGTGGATCAGTTATATGTCAGTTTTGTAGACACGCGGCTCCAGGTCACACGCAGTAATCCTTCAGTGTATTAAGGCCGCTTGGTGTCCGACACGCCATATCAAGCCGAAATCGAAAGATGGCTTGGCCGTTGACTGTGGAACATCTGGAAAGGGCAGGGCATTACGTAGCGGTATGGATTAATTAAATGATATATTTGTCAGTCACCGATCGAAAACCCTTTATTGCTCGGCCACGCAAAGTGTATTCGCAAGCATTAAACCACAGTGCACAAAATCAACACTTATGAGAGTGCAGAACTGATATATTCGTAGACTTTTATGTCCCAACACATACTGTATGTTTACTTTTGTAACCTATTCGGTTCGACATCATTTTGAAACCCTTGACTTTAGAACCTTTCCAAATAACGTGTATTCATATCTATTATATTCAGCACTGTAACCTATTGGCGTAAGTCTAAATCAAATGTCATACCCTCCATATGTGACCCGCATCATCCTTGGAGGGTTTTGACATGTGAGACCGTGCTTCCGGTCTTTTCCAGCCTAGTCGCTTTCTCACATGATTCCATTTGGCTCGCTAGAAGTCAAGTCAAAAATGGAGTTATATAGTACTTTTAAAACAACTGAAAGCTGACTTAAGTGTCTTAGTACAATAAAATCGAGGACTGATAAGAAAACAGATAATAGGATAAAAGGAACAAACGGCAAAAGTAACGCAGCGCTAAAAGCAATGCCCGACACTTAACAGCTATAAAATATATAGAGAGTGTGTATAATTACATATATCTATATATATATATATATATATATATATATATATATATACACACACACACACATAAAGAATAAAAGTTATTTCTTTGTGCCACAGAGTTAGAAAAAACAGGTAACCAATATAGGTGGGGAAGAGTGAGAACAAAACCAGGATAGGTGAAGAGAGTAAAAGTGAGTTTTGGTGTTAATAGGGTGCTTTTAGAGAAGATGAAGGGAGAGATTAAGAAGTTAGTCGGTCATTAAAACCTGGAGAAATATGTGATGCAAAGCTAAAAATGAGTTTAGGTTATTCGGTTGTTCTTTGAAAAGCATTTTGAAGCCCTTGAAAGAACACAGACCAGTGTGGATGGATGGATCGATAGATAGATACTTTATTAATCCCAAAGGGAAATTCACATACTCCAGCAGCAGCATATTGATAAAAAACAATATTAAATTAAGGAGTGATAAAAATGCAGGTATAACAGACAGTAACTTTGTATAATGTTAACGTTTATCCCCCCGAGTGGAATTGAAGAGTTCCATAGTGTGGGGGAGGAAAGAGCTCCTAAGTCTGTCAGTGGAGCAGGACAGTGACAGCAGTCTGTCGCTGAAGCTGCACCTCTGTCTGGAGATGATACTGTTCAGTGGATGTAGTGGATTCTCCATGATTGATAGGAGCCTGCTCAGTGCCCGTCGCTCTGCCACAGATGTCAAACTGTCCAGCTCTGTGCCTACAATAGAGCCTGCCTTCCTCACCAGTTTGTTCAGGCGTGAGGTGTCCTTCTTCTTTATGCTGCCTCTCCAGCACACCACCGCGTAGAAGAGGGCGCTCACCACAACCGTCTGATAGAACATCTGCAGCATCTCATTGCAGATGTTGAAAAACGCCAGCCTTCTAAGGAAGTATAGTGGGCTCTATCCTCTCTTGCACAGAGCATCAGTATTGGCAGTCCAGTCCAATTTATCATCCAGCTGCACTCCCAGGTATTTATAGGTCTGCACCCTCTGCACACAGTCACCTCTGATGATCACGGGGTCCAGGAGGGGCCTGGGCCTCCTAAAATACACCACCATCTCCTTGGTTTTGCTGGTGTTCAGGTGTAGGTGGTTTCAGTCGCACCATTTAACAAAGTCCTTGATTAGGTTCCTATACTCCTCCTCCTGCCCACTCCTGATGCAGCCCACGATAGCAGTGTTGTCAGTGAACCTTTGCACATGGCAGGACTCCGCGTTGTATTGGAAGTCTGATGTATATAGGCTGAACAGGACTGGAGAAAGTTATGATCAAGGGATGTAAAGTGTTCTACTATAGGCTTTGTAAGGTCTTTAATTTTCATTAAACAGATTGAACATGTTCTCAGAAACAATTAAGTATAGTAAATTAGATGGGTTAATATTGAATTTACCAAAGGGGTGAGATATAGTGGTGTTGTTGGTGACATACTGTATGTGCAAATGACACTGGTTCTTTTATAGCTAAAAGTGCTTGGTGGGAAATGTGGCTCACCTCTCTGAAGTGAGGTATAGAGAAGTTTGCACAGGTTAGGCGATCAACGGAAGGAAAATGGTGTGGTTAGAAAAAGATGCTCCAGTAGAAGGATCAGTCTGCAAAATGGGCAACTGTGTAATGACGTGGGACAGTGAGTTAACAACAACATCATCAATTATTTATATAGCACATTTTCATAAAAATGATGTAGCTCAAAGTGCTTTACAAGATGAAGAAAGAAAAACCTAAAAATAAGATTAGGCAATAAATACTAAGTAACAAAGAATGCAGTAAGGTCCGATGGCCAGGAGGACAGAAAGGAGAAAAAAAAAAAAAACTCCAGAAGACTAGAGTGAGAGAGAACAAACAATCTACAGGGGTTCCGAGGCCACAAGACTGCCCAGCCCCACGGGGCATTCTATCTAACATAAATTACGGTGGAATGGGGAGAATAGCGAAATGCAGGTTTTAATATTGGGGTTCTTCTTAGAGTGGATGTTATGTGGTCTACTGTGAGTGAGATGGAACCTAAGTAAATCTTTAATGAATTTCTGTTGCTGACTTCTAGAACAAGAGGCAACACCACCAATTCCGTCATCGATACATCTTTTGTACAGGTCCGTTAGTAAATATGAGTTAAAACTACAAGGTTTCTGAGTGTGATTTAAAATGATCAATTGTACGGGCTGATCTTATTGTGAGGGACAGGCTGTTCTGTTCCATAGCTGAGAACTAACTAAAGCGAAGGCACAGTCGTCCCAAAGCTTCAAACGTATGCATGAAACATGTTGAAATAATTGATTGGAAAGATCTGAGAGACCTGGTGGATGAGTAAGAACAGTGGAGATCATTATGGTATGTAGGAGCAGACTCGTGCAAGGCTTTGAACACAAACAGTATAATCTTAAAATGCACCCTGTATTTCACAAAGTGCCAAAGAAGCTAACACGGTTCTAATGTGTCTTTTTTTTTTTATTATTGGCATTTAAGACTGTGGCGGCAGCATTTTGAATTTGTTTTCAGGGTAGAGATGAGTGACAGGCATTATTATAGGATTTAAAGTGCTCAAAGTGAGATTAAGCAAAATCAGGGTAAGGTTTTGTAGATCATTAGAAGATAGAAATAGTTTAGTGATTGAGTAAAAGTTAATGCCAAGGTTTCTAATGCAAGACCTCATCTGTGAAGTTAGTGGATGCCAAGATTTCTTTTCATTAATACAGGATGAAAGGCCAGAAATTAATAATCTTTGTTTTTGATTTGTAAATCTGAAGAAAATATGATGTTATCCAATGTTTGGTATCCTCAAGGCAGCTAAAGCCAATGTCACATTACGTGAGTTTTTGTTTTAGTGTAATATCAGATATGCAAATCACAGTCGCTGATCTTGTTGCTGCACCACTTCAATTTAAACATCTGAAAGTTACAGCCTATGTCACATTTACAAACTGAGCGTTGATCTTCCAGCACAGCTGTGCTCGCCCCTTTTTCTTACTGCCAATAGTTTACTGCCTGATGGAGCCAGTTCTATATAAAGTGTTAACAGCTGAAGCAAGTCCTACCACTGTCTCTGCCTTTTATTTTTTTACCCATTCTGTTATGGTATTTAAAATATGAGACATCAACCAGATGAGCTGCTCTTCTTTTTGTGAGGTCCACAGTCCCTGTGCTGCCTCATGGAGCCAGAGCTGTGTGAAGGGTTAATGGCTGTGGTGCATTTAGCTACAATCTCTGCCCTTTTTTCTTTTTCCCCCATTCTGATTTAGTACATAAAACACAAGACATTAGACATACTTGATTCAACTCATGGGTGCTCCTTATTCTTCCTCACAATGCTGTATGCATTGTACTACCATCTGAACGCTTATTAGTTTTCAGCCCTCAAATGCTAACAGCAGGCCACTCAGACCAATAAGAAAATTAAACCTCTTTGATGTTATCCTATCCAGTCACAGACTAGTTGGTCTCAGTCATTCGGTATGTCACGTTGCATCCAACTGACTAAGTGAAGGCTAAGACTGACAATTACTGGTCTGGAAAAGTTGTCTAATGCAACGCTGCCTTAAAGAAAGTAGTGAGAGTATCCTTATCATTGGGCTTCACAGTTCTGTAGATTTGGGTATCTGTGTAACAATGAAAAGGGATGTTATGTTTATATAAACTCATGATTCATAAACTCATTATTTTATTAAACACACCTAAGTGAATCAGACTGTTGCTTATTGTTATAATCTCTTTGGATCCTTTTGGTTCTGTTGGCAAATAGCTGGTGGTAAATAGGGCTTGAAATTTAGTGCAGGATTGTGCATATCCCGCACAAGTTAGTTATTCTTGCAAAGTCTAAATTTAAATATGCAAATTTCCAGCACATTTTGTTTGGTAATGCTTTTTCTTACTTGTTGCAAGAATAGTCAACATCATTTTTCAAAATCATTGTTAATATTTATGGAAAATTTGTTACTTAGGAATTTGTTTTTTTTTTTTCATGGTTTACATCTTGATTAGATCGCATGCATAAGATGTCACCTTCATGTTGCCATTGCTCTTGACAAGAAATTGTAGCTGTGGAATATGACAATTGGCAGTTCAATGGAGTTGCACAAGTGTGTAGGAGGAGTGGAGGGTATGGGGCTTGGGGTGCCTTTCTTTTTTTCCTTTATATTCGGACTAGGCTCCAACAGGATTAGTTTTACACAAGGAGATGTTGTAAAGTAATAATTACCTGAGGACCATCGTAATTTTTAAGATCTATTTAGACCAGTTTTCATTCTAACTCTTTTCTTAATAAGTGACCAGTTTTTGCTGCTAATTAACTATTTCAGGCAGGACTAAAATTACAGGTGTCCTCTGTAATGATTTATGTTCTCTGGTAATGATTACTTTATTCCACTTCCTGGTGTAAAATTAATATCATTGGAATAGGGCTAAAACTCAACTATACTTTGTTACATTGAAGGCAAAAATAGGCTGAAGTGTATTTTTGCAAACCAGTAACGAAGAAGTTCCGGGTTAGTGAATTTGTATTCAGGTTCATTCTTTTTTTATATTTGACAAATCGACTGCTGCCCATTTTTGTCTGTGTTGAGAAATTTAATGAAACATACAGTCATTAGCTCTTTAAAATGTTTTTATTGGCCTGACTGCATTTGTACCTGAATCTGAAAAGCAAAAACCAGTGATACTCACAAACAGTGCTCAGTGGTAATTGTAGAAGGTTGCCGCCGCTCTAACTCTGACAAGGACAATCCAGCAGAAAATTGAGGAGCTTGCATGACTGCTTTTTCTATGCCACAATTCTTTTTTTTTTATGCTTTCTTATGTCTTTCAGAAATGCTGATCGGTTTCAGCAACAGTTAATGGTAATCTCAAAGCAAACTAATAATAGTTATTGTCCTTCTCAAATCCGCTTTCTCCAATTCAGGAAAAAGCAAAGCAGAGATACAAAAAGAGAACATTCAAACTCCACACAGATAATCAACTGCTGGATTTAAACCCACTATGCTGGAGCAATAACATGACGGTGCTTGTCAGTCAATCCAAGACTGCATTAATTACATTTTAACTACGTTTCTCAAGTTAACAGCATTCACACAGCCTTGTATTGACTGCTCAACTCTCATAAAGCTGCAGAAAATGAGAAAAACAATAGGGTAAAGGTTAAGAAACAAAAAGTACTTTTTTTTTCTCGGCCTATGTTACATTCTCTTTTATTGAATCACTCTGCTGATGCAATATTTCCTTAACAAGTATCATGTTTCGGCCAAAAACGCAAAGGAAATTAAAGAATTATTTAAAGTGAAAATACCTGAAATAAGTTATTTGAATTGACGGACTCATAACTTTATCTGCTCAACTTTAGTACTATTTTAAACTACTGGTAACATCTGAAAGAATAAATTGTCATTCAAAAATGCCTTAAATATTAAAATCAAAATGCTTTTTAAACTGTTGGGCTTTGACAACACCCACACTGACTTTCTTTCCCTCTCCAGAGTCTAAAGTCTCCCTTTGTGTTAACTTTAAGGGAGCAATTCCCCCATCAGACTCACTCCACCCCAACAAACCCAAAACCAAATTTCAAAAATTAATTACAAGCCCGGTAGTGTAATATGTTTCACAGCACCAGGACATATAAGACATGCCTTTGGCGAATGCACCTGGTCACAAAGTACAATGGAATTGTGACAGTTCTCCACCTATTCACTCACTAATGGCCAAGTGATTATTTTGCATTTGAACTTCAATGAATGTTATTAATTTGTTTGGCTAGGCTCAGATCTTCATCTGGTGGGTAATTTTAAAACTGAAAGGTTAGTGTTAATTTTCAGCTAGGCTCAGTTTTTCATCTGTCTGAGTTCAATTTAAAACTGTTTTGTGAGTAGTACTGTACCTGCCATGCCTTGTACCATTGACTTCCTGCACTCTACATCAAAATTAAGTAGACTCCTGGGGCCTCATGTATAAATGGTGCGTACTCACAAAAATGTTGTGTAAGAACGTTTCCACGTTCAAATCGCAATGTATAAAACCTAAACTTGGTGTAAAGCCACGCACATTTCCATAGTAGCTCATACCCTGTCGTTTTCAAGTTCTCCGCTCGGTTTTGCAGACTGGCAGCACCCAGCGTCAAAGCAGTGCTACTGTTCCTGTGTGGTTTATCTTTCTTTTTTAGATCCACATCCCTGACGCGGCTTCATAAATACACTGAAATTAACTGCATATTGTTTATTAGTTTAATGCATCTGATTGTAATTAACCTGTAACAATATAATGGTCCACAGAATGGTCAAACTGTTCCAAATACCGTTAACTGCTTTAGCATTGTTACTCTCACTACACCTTCTTCTTTGTCTTTCAGCTGCTCCCGTTAGGGGTTGCCACATCGGATCATCTTTTTCCATATTACTCTCACTGCACCTCTCTGAGTATTTATATCACTGTATCTGAGTGTGAATCACAGCTGTACAGCAGCTGATCAGAAAGAGGGTTATCGGTATACAGCAGCTTTGAACTGCTCTCATCCAACAAATGCTTCAGAGTCTTTCCTGTACTGACCTCGCGGTTCACAGTTTCATCCCAAGAACTCTATAAACACACTCGATCAGTCCATCAAGTGCTCCTTGTAGAACTGTTTGTACTTATAAGTACAATTACCTCACTGTAAACTTGCGATACAGTTACAATATTGCACAACCTGAGCCACTTTATAAAGCGCATATTTACATATGATGACGATATCATTTTAAAGATGAAATGCAGCAAAATATGTTTATTACATTATACAGATAAAACTTTAACTACACGGTTCCGCAGCGCTATCGAGGAGCTGGAACTTCATTCACGGATTGTTCCTGCCTCGTGCTGTATTCTTGCTGTGGCTGGCGCGACACTGGAAGGATAGGTGGATAGAATAATTAAACATTACGAGGATATTTCAGTGTTCCTTAAAAGTTTTGAAGAATCAGCATTCTAAGCTTACAAATGGCTTAACATCTATTACAGAGCTGGTTGTGTGGCGATTGGGTATTTGGAGAAAAAAAAGTAAGGACAGGAATTGGAGGTTAGCACATTTGAAAGAGACAGTACTGCTACAATAAAGTATTTCATTTAAGGTCGCACACGGCGCAGCAAGAATCTTGCGTGAGACATGAACAATCACTGCGCCACTGTGTTCCCATGTTTAATAACATGCTTTAACTCCTATCATCATGAAAATATCATGTGTCCATCTCAGTATTTTAATTATTCAGTTAGCTGTAATATTACAAATGTAATGGATTCTGTATCCTGTCGGAGGAAGAGAAAGCCCGGAAGCACGTAGTGATTCACACACACAGATCAAATACAAAACAAAGCATTTAACGTGCTACTTTAGTTACGATGGGATTTGAGAAACTAGTAAATTAAACGATTTTAAGATGAAGTTTATGATGTTCTACTTTAACAAGGGGGCTCCGCCCCCTGCTCGCTTCGCTCGCCTACCCCCGGCGTTTTGAATCCGTGCCTGCCGGGCAGCCGTAGGTTGCTTTTGTATTGGCTTCTCTTTCAACCTCATGTAGCATTTTTATACACTTAGCTAATGGGTGAGTGTTTATGAACCTAGTGACGTTTCTCATTATAAGGTCCGTGCATTGTTTGTTTTCAGGAAGGTTCATTCGTTGATAGATTGTGTCATCTGGATCTAAGATGTATATTTCTGCAAATTTGCGTTCGTGATTTGTTTCAGGGTGCACTGTTCCAATGCGATGTAATATTTGTCCACATACGTGAAAGCAGTATGGGCCATTGACAGCTGGTGGCCTGATATTTACTCCGGTAGATGCAAAAGCAAATGAACTATTGTAGGATCTAATGCAGTTCATAAAGTTTTTACTTTCAGGTACATTGTTAGTTAGAAGTTTCCGTAGATATTCAGGATATTCATGTAAAGGAGGCAGTCTAACTTGACCCTTTTGACAACAATGTGTAAACTCATTAGTTGTATTGCCAGTTGTTTCTTCAGGGAAGTTAAGTGAATGACAATGATTGCAAATGACATTCATTAATTCCAATGAGACGCGTGTTGTAGACGTCTGCGTTCATTGATTTTTTCCCGTCGGTCCCGTTTTTGTATGTCTGTCACTCGAGCTCTTTCCTTTTGAACCCGTGCCTGCTTTGCTTCTGCAGTTTGAGATGCGCGCTGCATGCGTCTACATTTATTGTATCTGTCCATTTGGGGTCGTTTCTGTACCTGTGTTAGTCGAGCTTTTCGTTTTTGGAGCCGAGACAGTTTTTCTTCCGCGGTTTCAGAAGCGCGTTGTAGGCGCCCACGTTTATTGTTTTTTTTAGTGTGTCTTTGTGGTCCCGTTACTTGAGCAGTATCGTTTTGCACCCGTGATCGTGAATTCATGACTTGTTTGTTTTTTATCGTTAGTAATATGGATAAGAAATAAGGATGATCGCACTTACTGTTAATAGGGAGCGTTTTCTGTGGTTGTACGGTTAATAGTGCATCACTGTAATGAGATTGACCTATGCTGTATAGTTTGTACGTGTTCAGATGACGTATGTTTAATACGGAGCGTTCGTTTCTTCTTCTTATTACCCATCAGGTGTTGCGGCTGTGTTATCTGTGGTTGTCCTGTTAATATTGGATCACTGTAATGTGATTCCAATATGTAGTGTAGTCCGGTTTCTTGTTGTTTATGTATGACGTCGGGTGTCCGCGTGCGGTTTTTTAGAAGTGCGTGGATTATGCTGTGTAGTGTGTATGTTGATTTCAGATGCGCGTTGTAGGCGAATGCTCCTATCGTAGTATCTGCCATTTTCCGTAACACAATTCGCTTTCCGTAATATCTCAGGGTTGATGTGTGACCCTTTGTGGACTCCGTAGTCTGTCCCGTTTTACTCTGGTGTGGGGGGGTGACTCCTCTTTTTCCGTACCATCTCGGGCTTGATTTGTGAACCTTTGCGGACTCCGTAGTATGTCCCGTTTCACTGTGGGGCGGGGACAATGTGATTCAAATATGTTGTTTTGTCCGTATTTGTGGGGTTTCTGTATGATGTCGGGTGTTTGCTTGCGGTTGCTCTTTCGTTTTTGAGCGGTAATCTCGGGCTTGATGGGTGACCCTTTGTGGACTCCGTAGTCTGTCCCGTTTTACTTGGGGGCGTGGGTCTGACTCCTCTTTTTTGTGTGCTATGGGCGCGTTGCCTGAATTCTTATTTATGTTAGTGTGTGTACTCCGTAGTCTGTCCCGTTTCACTCTGGGGCGTGGGTCTGACTCCTCTTTTTTGTGTGCTATGGGCTTTGTGTGGTGCCTGCGTCTGACTCCTCTTTTTTGTGTGCTATGGGCTTTGTGTGGCGCCTGCGTCTGACTCCTCTTTTTTGTGTGCTATGGGCGCGTTGCCTCATTTCTTATTTCTGTTAGTGGAGGGGGGCTTTTTTGTCTCATTTCTTATTTATGTTAGTGTGTGTACTCCGTAGTCTGTCCCGTTTCACTCTGGGGCGTGGGTCTGACTCCTCTTTTTTATGTGCTATGTGCTATGGGCTTTGTGTGGCGCCTGCGTCTGACTCCTTTTTTTTTTTTGTGTACTATGGGCGCTTTGCCTCATTTCTTATTTCTGTTAGTGGAGGGGGGCTTTGTGTGGCGCCTGCGCACCATGTCTCCTGCGATTTCTGTTAGTTGGAGGGGGGCTTTGTGTGGCACCTGCGCACTATGTCTTCTGCGTCCACGGGCAGGTCCCTGCGTCCATATCCGGTTTACTATACTCGTTTAGTAATATGGATGACCAAATAAACTACGTGATTAAAACGGAAATTTCGAGATTAAAGTTGACATTTTGTGCTTTTCTCACACTGTGCCTTTTTTTTTCGTCTGTACCCTAATAAGCTTTCATATGACACTCAGACAGTGGGCTACGACTCGCCTTTTCACGGCGACTTTGATATCTGACAACTTTTTTTATTTCAGGCACTGTGCAACTTTGTGAACTTGAGCTTTCGAGTTTCTCCAACACTCTGTCACTCGATCAACTTCCTTTTGTTGTTTATACCACTGTTTAAACCAACAAATAGTACGTTTTTCCTTGCCTCCACTTGGTATTTGCTATTTTCCCTCGTACTTTTGCCATTGTCTTTTCACAGAAGGCTGAGCTTAAGGGCTATTTATATTGATTTGCATATTCAAAGAGGCATAATTCTGGGAGGAGTTGGAGCGGGACAGCAGGTGTGTGCACGTGCGTTACTTTTCACGCTGACCGGGATTTATGGAGCGGAAGAACGTGGAAGTTGCCGTTCGCACATATTTTTGCATCTGGATTTTTTGTGTGTAAGCTCATTTCCGCTTTTGTGCTTATATCATGTTATAGTGCAAATTCTGCATACGACGTTATTCATGAGGCCTTTGGTGACTTAAAATATCAATGCTTTGTGCATGTTTAGATAATTTAGAAACTTGCTTTGTGTCATTTAGTGAAAGTGTATTTATGAGCATGTCATCATATGTGCTGATGCTTCATCAGTATATAATGTAGCTCCATAAGAAAGTTAAATAAATATTCTGTATGTATTAGAATCTTTTCGTTGATTGAAACAAGTAATTGAAATTTTAGTCATTTGTTTGACTAAATTTTAGTCATCAATTGCAAATACTTAAAGCAGTGAAATCATTTGTAAAAGGGAAGAGTAATGTTCTGTAAACAAAGTAAAGAAGTTTACATCTTGTCATCAGTGTTTTTTTATATTGATTTAAAACAAATTTTGTTATTGTGGTAGTACAATAAAATTTTACAAATGTCATTAAATGTTTATTTATTAACTGGTGATTTTAAGTTAGTTGGGAGTGTTGTGTGAGATTGCCTTTTGACAGGCTTGCGCCACATTCAGCAGTGGTTCCTACCTTGTGCACAAAGATATTGGGATAGGCTTTGGCCTCACCATAACCCTAAACTGGATTAAGTGGTCTTAGAAATTTTTACTTTTTGCTAGGTTTCCTTTAAGATGGATGTTATTGTTTTACATAATACACCCAAGTGTAAAAATAGCTGGTTTGACTTTTTTTAAAAGTTATTGTGAGTTTAATTAAATGAACGTTTCAGTTCAAGGAGTGCTGCAAATTATTTGTATTTAATTTATGATTAGGATGACTTGCATTCAGGTTGTTTAAAATTGGTGAAACTTGGCCATGTCAGGTGAAAATGTCATTTAGTAGTTTTTGAGTTGTATGTGTGTTATGAAGGTTTGTATATAGTACAAGAGCTCACAAAACAGCCTGAGATATAGCACTGCCCAAGAGGAGAATGTTGAAATATTTTAGTGACGCTGAACCAAACTGAATGTAGTTGGAAAAAGTCCACATTGACGTTGTCACTAACTGGTCTGACTGGGCTCCTTTCCTGACAGCAAAGGATATTTTGGCTTTGTGTTCCACATTTCATGCGTGCCATGATTTCATTCTTTGTTGTTAGTCTGCTGTTGCTGAGCCTTTTACATTTTCCACACAACAGCCAGTCTGTTGCTAGGTTTCTGACTAGGCAACCTGGTCTTGATTAAGCTGCTGACTGTTATAAATGATCAAATTATGGAAATTTGTTGAAATCCAAAAGTTATTAACTTTTTTTAGTAGTATTTGCTTTGTTTGCTAAAAATAGGTCTCTTAAAGGTAAGAGACCTTAAGAAGGCTGTGAATATTCCCTAACTGTCTTGCTAGCGAACTTGGTGTAGTATGCACCCCACACGGCCTAATCATACAGGAAATCTTAGCTGAACGTTTAGCCGGCAGTACGGGTGTAGGGCTGGTAAGCCATTTATCTTGTTTGTGTAACTAACCAAAATACATAACCAGTGGAAGACGGTTAGACCTTTGGTGGGTTGTGGAGCAGGATGTTTGAGGATAAGGTATTGTTTCAGTTTGTTTTTTCCCCCCTCATTTAAACAAACATTTAAAACAAATTGGTAAAATAAAACACATTTAAATAGTGGCACCAGTAGCCTATTTTATTTAGAGAAGTACAAGTTACTTTCTTCCAATTAAACAAGTAGTGCTTTCTTATTTAGACAAATAGTGCAAATTTGTATTTCAACAAACACTTCACTGCAAATAAATCTCATGCCCCAGGTGTGTAAGGTGGTAAGTTGACTCCAGTGATGAAGAAACATGTGACATCAACTAAGCAAAAGCATAGGGTGATAAATGTAAGTTTTTTGTATTTGACAATTTTAAGTGTTTGAAGCAGTGCTGGCAAATACCCTTTACGTTTTCGGGCTTTTCTTTATTATTTGGTTTTGGGAGAAAAAAAAACAGAACTGCAGGAATTTGGCCTGTCTGTTTTATAATTCCTTTTTCAGTATCACTCATTTTTATTATTCGTACCAAAGGTCACCCACTGAGCAGTTTCTTTTTGGAGCAACTGCCTTGTAAAAAATGAAATATTAGACAAAGTGTAGAAACTGTTCAATCATTGCTTTGAGAGAATCACTAATAAAATTAGACTTTGGAAAGCTTGCAGAGCTTAGTGTTTGTTACACTTGTCTGCTTTCTATCCCTGCTTATTTTTTAAATTAACATTTATTTGCTGTTGCTTGATATTTTTTAACCAATGCAAGATGATCCTAACCCTGACCCTATTGCCTAACCCCCACATATTCCAGCCCCATTCCCTAAAAAATTATTCCAGTAATGAGTAAGGGGTTTGTCACTACAGTGAGCCAGTTAATTTGCAGACTTTCAGGATGTTGTGACTCCTTCAGCAGCAATCCCATTTACTTACAGTAGATTAAAAAAACTTTGAAGATTAGCATGCTTTACTTGCATAGGGGTTGGGATTAGAATTTTTGAGGTATTGGGAGATTTATACAGAACATAGGTTATGATTGTGACTGTGGGTAATTTGAAGTGGCCTTCCTTGAATTAAAGGTGTACTCAGACACTGCCTATTAAGTGTGTTTGCATGCCAGTCTTGCCAGGGTATTATTTGTAACACTGAAATATTTGTAGGGTTTGATTACTTCATATATGTATCTGTAGTTTGTAACTAGAGTGTTAGGGATTCAAAGCTTTTTTAAAAAGAAGATCTTCAAAGTGTGCATTTACAGGTGTAAAAGTTAAATACCATTTAATGTTTGTGGAGTACCATTTAACAATACATGTTACAAACAAAAAATAAAATAATGTAGCAAATAAGAAGTTCAGCTTCATAATATCTTATATATATATATATATATATATATATATATATATATATATATAAATATGCTACCGTGGCTGTTCGTTTGTCTGTCCAGGATTTTAAATCGTCTGTAGCTACCAAACCATTTGACCTGAAATTTGGTATACATATACTACATGAAGTCTACTATGCACTTTTGGGGTGATGATTGACCTCCCAAGGTTATTCCTCTTTTTATTTTTATTTTATTGCTGAATCAACTCTCGGCAGCGGCCAGCAGGGTGGCTGTGCGGTGCATGCATATGGGCACCGTTCTCATCCCTACCACCTTCTCCGTCACTTCCCCTGCCTCTTCATATCTTAAATTATTCCTGAGACAGATTGAACACTTAAGTGCCAGCTTAAGTGAAAAATTAAAGAAAATGTACTAAGTAATTGCAACATAAACACTGACTTGATCAGTTTTAACATGAAAAGACGCCGACGAAAGAAAGAGAAGCAGCAGGTGCATCAACCTCTGAGCAAACGAATGCTAAACGTACAGAGAAAGAGTAGGAAAACTATGAATGCTCAAGTCTGTATTCATGGCACGTTATCATGCAGTGTGTCTCCTGGCTGAATAATGGCTGAAAGTCTATTAAAAACCTTTCATTCTCCTTTAAGGCAATGGAGCTGAAGTGGAAACTGTTGTTTCTCATGTTGGTTGTGAGCACAAGGTCTATCCTTGCTCATGATGATGAAGACGACATAGATGATGTTGATATTGATGTGGATGATGACTCTGATGATGGCATAACAGAAACCAGCAGTCCCAGCTCAGCTCCTCTTCCAAAGGTGAGATTTTATTACAAGACAAACAGTACTTATGTCCAGTCTTCTCTATGTCTATGTATTGCCATCATCACAATAACTATAATGTAATAAGTGGCTTTGACATGTTGAAATTGTTTGAGCCTTGTTTGTCTTGAGTATGTGTGTATATTTTAACATTAAATCTGTGGAGGAAACCCATGCAGACACAGGGAGAACATGCAAACTCCACTCAGGGAGGACCCAAGCTTGAAAGTGCTATGTTTAAATAGTCAAATGGGGGAAGAATTTTAATATCAATCATATCTGTGCTTCCTTTACTGTAGTATATTACTAGTCCAGAAGATTTTTGTTGAGGGGAACAGCATGTTATCACTTTCTGTCTGGCCTTATGTTCATTAATGACAACATAACATTTACCCTCCCTATAACCAGAATAAATGCCAAGGGAATTAAAGTATACATAATGGCGTGTTTATTGTCAAAACACACAAAAGGGAGAGGCAAACCACATGAAAACTCAAAAGTACAGTGTGAAGCTAGGGGAATCAGAAGCAGTGTTTGCCTCTCTTCGCTTATCTCTTGGAATATTGGAAATCCTCTCTTCTAGGTGGGGATGGCCTGTCCACATCAACCTGCACCCACAGTGTTCTTTCCTTCCCACCCATCCATTTCTATCTGCCTTGGCCTCTCTCTTTCTTTCCAGGTAGACTGTGCCACTTCTGACTTGACTCTAGACTCCAAGTGCTTATGGCTTGAGTTGTCGTAAACCTCATTTTTGGTTTAAGCATGAAATTGCTTCCAAAATTGAATGAATCCTTAAGGCATTGGGACCATAGCAGCTTCTTGAGACAACAGACACCTCTATATATCCACGTGTCTTCTGTAGTCGCTATGTCATATAGGAGGTTTCATGGTAGTGTCTCTTAAAATGGCAACACTGTTCATCTTCTGTCCTGGGATGACATGCCCACATATAACTGGTTGAACAGAAAAAAAATATTCCTTATGGCAGTCTTTATTTTCAAAATGCAAACATATTCCCTCTTCTATCAGCCAGGAATGAAGTGATTCTTTTTATATTTTCGGTGTTTTTTTGACTTTCTGCAAACTAATGTTGTGTTAGCTTTTATTTAGCTTTTATATACATAGAATATCGGGCATCTCTGGCTTATTACGAGTCATTTGCTGTAGAGCCTCCTTGAAGTATACCGTTCTGTTTCTTCACTGGTTAAACTCTCTACTGGTGTTCTTAACTTCTGTTCTTGTAGAACATGCATCATTGTCTTGAGAGGAAAAACTAGTTATAACTTGTATACTTTCACAAAATGAGAGGAAAAACTAGTTATAACTTGTATACTTTCACAAAAAGGTGTCAATTTGTTTTAGCCCTCTGACTAGCAACACACCTTATGCAATGAGGCACTGCAACTTGTCAGGTACTCAAAGGCTCATTTGGTACAATTATACCCAGTGATATCCTTATCATGCCCCCTTTAAAAAAGATTTACTTCAAAGTTTAGGTCACAGTAAGGTAAAGGCCATGCATAGTTTTTTGTGCACTCTATTGTGCCTAATATTTTACCAGAACCAAGGGAGATGGCCATTTATATGATTCCAAGAGGCACATCATTTGCTAGAAGCTGTAATTAAACTGTTTAACTTTGTGCTGACGGCAGGAATGTTTTTAGCAGATTACCAGGAGAGAGGACTGTCAGAAATCTGTTTGCCAAACCAGTGCACTACCAAGACATTAGACTGGTCCATCTGAGAGATTGTTTCAGATCTTTCACTTGTGTGTGCTGGTAGTTTCAGCAGCAGTACAGTTCCTGAACCAGTGACAGAACACTGAGTGGGCAAGTTCCATGATGCTGGTCTTGGAATAAGGTGATCTGTCAGAGCCCTCTGCTCACATATTTATGTCTGATACCAGAACAGGGTAGTGACAAGCTATGCACAACAGTTGTGATTGCAACAGTCCTGTGGAATGCTGTGAATGTGTTGCCCTGACCTTAACCCTGTAGACCACCTTTAGGATGTCCAGATTCACAGCATCCCGACGTGTGACCCTTGTGGCCATCAACTTCGTCAGGTCATTTTGCGAGGAGTAAGATAATATTCCACAACTTCAGATTCATTGTAGCCTCACAGTGTTAGCCACAACAGGCAATCACACAAGATAATGAAGGTTTGCAAAGTGACATTTAGTAATGTTTCACATCTTCCATTTCATGTTTTTCTCACTGTCTTCATTGCAGAAGTTTCAGGGTTGGGCTTGATAATCACCTCCATGATACTCATGTTTACACCACCACCGTGATCGGTCAGTTTATATTTGGGTTGTTTCATGACTAAAATACATATGTTTAGCTTAACTAGTAAATAGCAGAGTAAAAAACAGGTTTGAAAACTCAAATATATCCCTTTCCAATGAATTTTAGTTTTTCATTTGTGTAAAGAGAATTGATCGAGGGGAGTAAACAAAGGGGATTCAAATGAAAAAACAGAAAATAAAAACCTACTTTTCTTAATGGACCTCATATAGGTTTTATGTCCTTGTCTATGTACTGGTGTACCTATTACTTGCATGTTACCCACAATATTGTCAAAAGCACTATACTTTGTTACCTTGTCTCCAAAACACTGACAGTGTCAACTCTTTCTGTTCGAGCCTTTGTCTACTCTACCTTCCCTACTCTCAAGTCACATAGACACTAAAGCCAAGGTGGCTTTATATTGCATCTTGGCTCAACTTCCAAAGTTATCTCCAAAGCAACTTTCCAGTGGATTGTGAAGTCCTGAGGCAGTATAACCAGTGCTTTCTCTTGTGACTCCAGGTATTACAACACTGGCACTTAAATAATCTCCTCATACCAGTATGGGCTTGTCTGATGTCAGGTGGATTGTGCCAGGCCTATTTTCTCACCTTTGCCTTAATGCCCTTTTTTCATGGCGCTGTCTTGCCAACTCAACAACTCATCACAATCAATACATAAAATAGGGGGAAAAACAGAGAGAGAGAGAGCAAAAGGGAGAAAGCAAGATTTAATAAGAAAGAAATTCAGTGAAACTTAGGCTTCAGAAGGCTGTGGATACTACTTTTGGTGCATAACTAGCATACAGAGAGCATTGTGCAAACATTTTACAAATAAGGATAAACGTAACAAATTAATAATTGCTAATCTGTATTGTGTTCAATGTATTGATTTTTGAAAATAGTTAACAACAACCTGCTCCAATCTTTAAACAACTATTATTCTGTCTTCAGTCATATTCCATCACTGTATATTGGTATATTTACTAGTAAAACAAGTTGACAACATTCATTTCAACCTGTGTATCTATATTACAGGTTGCAGAAGTGCTAACCAGTATAAAAGCAGAGATGATTTAACATTAACAAATGTCTGGCTTGTGTTGAAGTTATACTCATACTATGTATAGGGTGATCCAGATCCAACTATGCAACTTTTAATGCAGTGCAATAATTGCATAATTAGATCTGGACCACCCTGTAGAATTTCTTGGATTAGCTTACTTGAGGTACAGTTCTACAAAGCCACACCTCTTCATGTCACCTATCTAAGTCAGTTCTTATAAGGAGGTATGGGGACTCCATTATTATAGTTAATAACAGAATTCTAGTTCAGGTCTTAGTGTAAAAAGGACTTACTACCTTAATGACATCATATTTTGTTGTGGTTGCCTTACTAATAATGAAAAACATTTAACAGGTTTTCCTCCCTTTTCTTTCACTAGGTGACTTACAAACCACCAGTTCCTACAGGAGATGTATACTTTGCAGAGAACTTCGACAAAGGAACATTAGAGGGGTATGAATCAAAGTGTGTGCCTTTCACAGTCTAGGCTGCAACACCTTTTTTGTGATGGGCTTGAAAATGTGAACAAAAATATGAACCAGGGACACTGGTTCACTGTGCTAACATATCCAATTTAGTTTTACCACAGCAGTTTTTTAGACTGATGTAGCTGTAGGTAAAGAGGAAAACAATGTGTTTTTATTTAAATCGGCGAAAGAAATTGGACTATAAGAATATAAGAATTTGCTGCTTTAAGTATAATTTTAGTAGGACACCCTTTTATGGCAATTTCACAAGGCATAATACTTTGCCAGGAACTACTACTAATTGCTATATGTGGGTAATGAGTTACCTACCTCGTTCATCATGCATTTAATGCTATCATGTTAATGTATTGCATTATCGTTCTGTATAATATCTAATACAATATCTGTCCATACTGCTTAGTCATTTTATTCATCTTTCCAGTATCTAGCCTATTCAGCCCAGTGGATTGAAAGTGATTTTGTAGTCATGTTCTGAAAAGTGGAGTTAATCTTTGAATGACAATAACATGATGTCTGGGTAACATGTACTTGCAAGATCTGTGTAATTTTAACTGCTCTTTGCTTTAGATGGATTGTTTCTGCAGCTAAAAAAGAAGATACAGATGAGGAGATTTCAAAATATGATGGTAAGTTGAGAAGTTTAAGCTGGGCTCTTGTGGATTAGGAACTTTAGAAAAATGATAGGCGAACCATACATTGAGAATACATTCCCACTGTATTCCATCCATCCATCCATTGTCTCCCGCTTATCCGAGGTCGGGTCGCGGGGGCAGCAGCTTGAGCAGAGATGCCCAGACTTCCCTCTCCCCGGCCACTTCTTCTAGCTCTTCTGGGAGAATCCCAAGGCGTTCCCAGGCCAGCCGGGAGACATAGTCCCTCCAGCGTGTCCTGGGTCTTCCCCGGGGCCTCCTCCCGGTTAGACGTGCCCGGAACACCTCACCAGGGAGGCGTCCAGGAGGCATCCTGATCAGATGCCCGAGCCACCTCATCTGACTCCTCTCGATGCGGAGGAGCAGCGGCTCTACTCTGAGCCCCTCCCGGATGACTGAGCTTCTCACCCTATCTTTAAGGGAAAGCCCAGACACCCTGCGGAGGAAACTCATTTCAGCCGCTTGTATTCGCGATCTCGCTCTTTCGGTCACTACCCATAGTTCATGACCATAGGTGAGGGTAGGAACATAGATCGACTGGTAAATTGAGAGCTTCGCCTTGCGGCTCAGCTCCTTTTTCACCACGACAGACCGATGTAGCGCCCGCATTACTGCGGATGCCGCACCGATCCGCCTGTCGATCTCACGCTCCATTCTTCCCTCACTCGTGAACAAGACCCCGAGATACTTGAACTCCTCCACTTGGGGCAGGATCTCGCTACCAACCCTGAGAGGGCACTCCACCCTTTTCCGGCTGAGGACCATGGTCTCGGATTTGGAGGTGCTGATTCTCATCCCAGCCGCTTCACACTCGGCTGCGAACCGATCCAGAGAGAGCTGAAGATCACGGCCTGATGAAGCAAACAGGACAACATCATCTGCAAAAAGCAGTGACCCAATCCTGAGCCCACCAAACCGGACCCCGTCAACGCCCTGGCTGCGCCTAGAAATTCTGTCCATAAAAGTTATGAACAGAATCGGTGACAAAGGGCAGCCCTGGCGGAGTCCAACTCTCACTGGAAACGGGTTCGACTTACTGCCGGCAATGCGGACCAAGCTCTGGCACCGATCGTACAGGGACCGAACAGCCCTTATCAAGGGGGCCGGTACCCCATACTCTCGGAGTACCCCCCACAGGATTCCCCGAGGGACACGGTCAAATGCCTTTTCCAAGTCCACAAAACACATGTAGACTGGTTGGGCAAACTCCCATGCACCCTCCAGGACCCTGCTACGGGTATAGAGCTGGTCCACTGTTCCGCGACCAGGATGAAAACCACACTGTTCCTCCTGAACCCGAGGCTCGACTATCTGACGGACCCTCCTCTGCAGGACCCCTGAATAGACTTTTCCAGGGAGGCTGAGGAGTGTGATCCCTCTGTAGTTGGAACACACCCTCCGATCCCCTTTCTTAAAGAGGGGGACCACCACCCCGGTCTGCCAATCCAGAGGCACTGTCCCTGATGTCCATGCGATGTTGCAGAGGCGTGTCAACCAAGACAGTCCTACAACATCCAGAGCCTTGAGGAACTCCGGGCGTATCTCATCCACCCCTGGGGCCCTGCCACCAAGGAGTTTTTTGACCACCTCGGTGACCTCAGTCCCAGAAATGGGGGAGCCCACCTCCGAGTCCCCAGGCTCTACTTCCTCATTGGAAGGCATGTTAGTGGGATTGAGGAGGTCTTCGAAGTACTCCCCCCACCGACCCACAACGTCCTGAGTTGAGGTCAGCAGCGCACCATCCCCACCATATACAGTGTTGACACTGCACTGCTTCCCCTTCCTGAGACGCCGGATGGTGGACCAGAATCTCCTCGAAGCCGTCCGAAAGTCGTTCTCCATGGCCTCCCCAAACTCCTCCCACGCCCGAGTTTTTGCCTCAGCAACCACCAAAGCCGCATTCCGCTTGGCCTGCCGGTACCTATCAGCTGCCTCCAGAGTCCCACAGGACAAAAGGGTCCTGTAGGACTCCTTCAGCTTGACGGCATCCTTCACTGCTGGTGTCCACCAACGGGTTCGGGGATTGCCGCCACGACAGGCACCGACCACCTTACGGCCACAGCTCCGGTCAGCTGCCTCAACAATAGAGGCACGGAACATGGCCCATTCGGACTCAATGTCCCCCACCTCCCTCAGGATGTGGTCAAAGTTCTGCCGGAGGTGGGAGTTGAAGCTACTTCTGACAGGGGGCTCTGCCAGACGTTCCCAGCAGACCCTCACAACACGTTTGGGCCTACCACGCCTGACCGGCATCCTCCCCCACCATCGAAGCCAACTCACCACCAGGTGGTGATCAGTTGACAGCTCCGCCCCTCTCTTCACCCGAGTGTCCAAGACATGTGGCCGCAAGTCCGACGACACGACCACAAAGTCGATCATCGAACTGAGGCCTAGGGTGTCCTGGTGCCAAGTGCACATATGAACACCCCTATGCTTGAACATGGTGTTCGTTATGGACAATCCGTGACGAGCACAGAAGTCCAATAACAGAACACCGCTTGGGTTCAGATCGGGGGGGCCATTCCTCCCAATCACGCCCTTCCAGGTCTCACTGTCATTGCCCACGTGAGCATTGAAGTCTCCCAGCAGAACGAGGGAGTCCCCAGAAGGTATGCCCTCTAGCACCCCCTCCAGGAACTCCAAAAAGGGTGGGTACTCCGAACTGCTGTTCGGTGCATACGCACAAACAACAGTTAGGACCCGTCCCCCCACCCGAAGGCGAAGGGAGGCTACCCTCTCATCCACCGGGGTAAACCCCAATGTACAGGCTCCAAGTCGGGGAGCAATAAGTATACCCACACCCGCTCGGCGCCTCTCACCGGGAGCAACTCCAGAGTGGTACAGAGTCCAGCCCCTCTCAAGGAGATTGGTTCCAGAGTCCAAGCTGTACATCGAGGTGAGTCCGACTATATCTAGCCGGAACCTCTCAACTTCGCGCACTAGCTCAGGCTCCTTCCCCTTCAGAGAGGTGACATTCCACGTCCCAAGAGCCAGCTTCTGTAGCCGAGGATCGGACCGCCAAGGTCCCCGCCTTCGGCCACCACCCAACTCACACTGCACCCGACCTCCTTGGCCCCTCCCATAGGTGGTGAGCCCATGGGAAGGGGGACCCATGTTGCCTCTTCAGGCTGTGCCCGGCCGAGCCCCATGGGTGCAGGCCCGGCCACCAAGCGCTCGCCATCGAGCTCCAGGCCTGGCTCCAGAGTGGGGCCCCGGTGACCCGCGTCCGGGCGAGGGAAAACGCCGTCCAAAATTGTTTTCCATCATAGGAGGTTTGTTTAACCGCTCTTTGTCTCATCCCTCACCTAGAACCAGTTTGCCTTGGGTGGCCCTACCAGGGGCATAAAGCCCCGGACAACAGAGCTCCTAGGATCATTGGGACACGCAGACCCCTCCACCACGATAAGGTGGTGGTTAAAGGAGGGGCCACTGTATTCCACCCCTCCGAAACCTGTTAATTTTATGTTTATGTGTATTTGGGTTTAAGGATGTCATTAGAATGGATATTTTGGTACTAATTTTTGTAGTACCAAGAAAGTCAATACTACACTCGTGCATAATACTGCAAGTAGACAAGTTACTGCAGAAGGTACAAGAATTCATGAGAAAAACGTGATTGAAATTACTTGTTTTACCTACAAGCTTATAGTATTGATGATACAGCACCACATAAACACATGTTGAAAAGAAAATCGGCAGAAAGTCGTGTCTGGAAATAAACGCTTTTGTGTTTGCTCAAGAACATTTCAGCACGTGAGGGCAGGAATCATACTTGTTGTTTAAAACAAAAAAATGATGGAATTAAATTAAAAACAGATTTGTGCATACTTGGAGAGTGATCTTTTTTAACTTGTTATGCATTTGTAAAAGGAGATGAAAAGATAACAAGATTAATCACTTTTAAATAATGTTCTACACAGCCCTGATAAGTAAATGGAGACTTCACATTCATTCTCTGATTGTAATGAGCACTTCTACAGATGTCCATCAGTCCAAGCACTCATCCACAGTTACACAAATAGGACTGTGGGATGTGAGAGGACTGCAAGTGCAAACAACAGTTTTAGCAAGAAAACATTGAAGCAACATTCAAATGACATGGCTATTTGGCTTGGCTACACTACAGATGACATGAGGTGCTCCATTTGTTAATACCAAAATAAAACTCATTTAGTGTTTTCAATGCTTTGAAAAACAAGGAAAATCTGCCTATTGATATGTACTACATTAACAGAGACATGAAACATTCAGTGGGTAAGTCAATCAAAACAGCATACTACTAAATATGAGTCTACAAACTCATATTTAATCATCTTGATTACATCTTGCCTGAAGAAGGGGCCTGAGTTGCCTCGAAAGCTTGCATATTGTAATCTTTTTAGTTAGCCAATAAAAGGTGTCATTTTGCTTGGCTTTTCTCTACATTCATAATGGCTAACACGGTACAACACCCTAGTACTACAGGTATACAAGATATATAAGACACTGGAATGATCTTGTAATTTACTCATACACATATAATATTAACATTTTTGTATTTAGTATTTATTTTAAACAGTAGCTTTCAGTTACTGTACCGAATATGTCAGAATACATTTAGATTGTGTACATACTAAAATATATAAGGTAATTCATGGTATATCGTTCTTTATAAACCCTAGGTGAAAATCATCTCATGATCATAAACCCCATTTCTGGGAATCCCCACCTCTCCCACACATTAATATTGAAGCCCTTTATTGTATTTTTTTTTTATTTATGAAGGCCAAGTCTAGTTAAGTGATAGTTGGGTAGCCACTTGGTGGATATACCAGAATTTTAAATTGTTTGTTACAATATGAAATATATTAATAAAAATAGTATAACAGAAAAAGGCACAATATCGTTCACTTTGATAAGCCTAAGTACTTTAATAAAAAGCCATTGAATGGGTTTTTCACTGGTATTGGTATTAAGTACAAAAAGTTTGGTATTGTAACATCCCTATTTAGGATAAGCAGCACTCTGTAACACACTTTTCCTGTGATTAGCCTGACATGTGGCCCAGCAATTGTTTGCTTTAGTTCAGGCAAAAATTTACACATGTATGTCAGAGCCAGCAAAGACTTGGCTGAATAGATCAGTCTTACTTACTTAACTTACCCAGAGTACATTATGTTAATTGTGGCACCCTGCATAATGTTTACAATATAACGGCAAGTGACTAGTTTGTTTATTGTAATTCTGAGTGTTTAGTTTAAAATGTTCTCAATTTAAAAATAGTGTCCTCACTAATTGTTAAAAACTTGAGTGTGCTTTTTATCAATCATTTGTATGAGCCTAGACCCCCCCCCCCACCCAAACAGCAACAACACATGTATGAAAGTTAAGCAAGATTGCATTTTTGAGTGCTGTTTCAGTCCCATTTTAAAATCAAGTAAATTGTGACCACCTGTTTTTACGTTTTCTTCTATAGGAAATTGGGAAGTTGAAGAGATGAAAGATTCCAAGCTTTCTGGAGACAAAGGTTTAGTCCTGAAATCGCAAGCAAAACACCATGCTATCTCCTCCAAACTCAAGAAGCCTTTTGTGTTTGAAACTCGACCACTCATTGTTCAGTGAGTAAAGCAATGGTTCCATATTTTGATATAGATATATTACTGTTTATAAATATTAAGTACAGTAGAACCTCTGTTGTCGAATGACTCTTGTCTCAAATAAATTGGTTCCCGAACAAAAACCGCACCAGTTTCCAAAAAGAATCTCGGTTCCTAAACAGGCAAACCATGTGCTCTGCAGGCTAAAATGTGAGGCAGAAGAGCGTCACTTACCCCGCGGCCTGCTCAACGCAGACCCCTGCTTGAATTTGCAGTGTGCACAGAGTATCACTTACCCCATAGTCTCCACTCAGTGCAAACTCCTGTTGTCTTCAGAGACAGAAGAAGGAAGGGAGGATGTTTGTAGTTCTGTGATAAACGAAATTTCTGCAAAATGTGTGAAGTGCAAAGTTTTATGGAAAAATATCACCGAAAAAGTGGTAGCAAACGGCGTTATAAACCTTTTCAGTGACAATGCCATGTTTCACTTCAGAAAAATTTTAAAATGTAGGCAAAAACAAATCTCAATGTTCAGGTTTTTAGTGAGAAAAAGGGTCAGTGAGTCTCAAGTAGAGTCGAGTGGTGCCAAGAGACAGAAATTAGATAGAGAAAAAACTCTAGAAGGACAGTTACCTGATGTTTTTATGGAAGGAGACTCCATCACCACCTTCCACTTACACAATCAGCTGTCCTTCATACAGGTTGGGTGTGTTTAGGTGGCCATTGATGGAGGGGTTTGTTTTTGTTTGTTTCTTCAAAATTTCATTACAAAAGTATTTTTCCCTTTTTTTTGTTACTGTATTTGTTTAACATCTGTAAAAATTTATTACAAAAAAAAAAGCTCCCCTCTGTACAGGTAAATTTTTCGTCAATATTTTTTCTGTTTTTTTTTTTTTTCTTTTTTAATGTAAGATTGTATGCATTTTCATTGTTTTTTTATGTGATTTTATGCATTAAGTACTATTATAAAGGTTTAAATAAGCAGTCATCTGGGGTTCGAGAGCAGGTTAATCCATTTTACATTATGGGGGAAATTGGTTTCAGTTTTAAAACAATTAAGTTTCTGAACAGTCTTTAGGAACAAATTATGTTCAATAACCGAGGTTCCACTGTCATAAATAAAGGAATAATAGAGTGCTTGGTAGTCCAGAAGAAAAGATTGTTGCCTTTTAAGCTTACTAGAGGGAGATCTTTGGTTCAATCATTGTCATGCTGCAGGAATTCTAATTCTTTTGTTTCATCTTCAAAAAAAAAAAATTCCAAAAAAGAATAAGGTAGTGTAATATCTGTTTTTTAACATTATGTTGTCTTTTTATTTTTCTTTCCTCTTCTTCAAGGTATGAAGTTAATTTTCAGAATGGGATTGATTGTGGAGGAGCCTATGTAAAGCTGCTTTCAAAAACTCCAGATTTAATCCTGGTAAACATTCTATGATAATGAACAGTACATTTTACAGGAAGTAAACATTTGACTAAAACCAAATGTGACATTTTTGCACTATTTTACTTATAGGAGCAGTTTGTTGATAAAACACCATACACAATTATGTTTGGCCCAGACAAGTGTGGAGAAGATTATAAACTGCATTTCATCTTCCGTCACAAAAATCCAAAAACTGGAGAGTTTGAAGAGAAACATGCAAAAAAGCCTGACAGTGACCTCCGAACTTTCTACACAGACAAAAAAACTCACCTTTATACTTTGGGTATGTTGTTCTGTGTTTATTCACATTGTGATAGACCACATTTAGATGGACTGAACATATCTTTAGTTATCCGTCTTTATTCTACAGTGCCTTGTCCAAAGTGTTGTTTCTAGTTTTCCTGACTATTATAGACTTTTAATCAGTTAAAGGGTTTGAGTACATTTTGCATTACTGTGATGGTTCTGCTATGATTTATTGGCCAAATAGTTGCCGTTCCTGATGAGCAGCATTTCAGGAAATGTATTTCTTAGTATGACTGTGTTGGTCTCTGTGTGTGCAAATTATATATATATATATATATATATATAATTTATTTTTATATATATATATATATATATATATATATTTATTTTTATATATATATATATATATATATATATATATAATATAAAATAAATAAATATTTTTATTTTTTGTGTAGTTCTGAATCCAGATAACAGTTTTGAGGTACTGATTGATCAGACCATAGTAAACAGTGGAAACCTTTTGAATGACATGAGTCCAGCTGTAAACCCAGCAGCAGAGATTGAGGACCCTGATGACAAAAAGCCTGATGACTGGGATGAAAGAGCAAAGATACAAGATCCTGATGCTGTTAAACCAGATGACTGGTGGGTATCAAAAAATCAATCAATCATTTTATTTATAAAGCACATTGGTTTAACAATTTTTGTGTTTAAAAGTGTTACATATAAACTCTGGAAATAACTTAATTATAAAATAAACAATGAAATATAAAGTCAAGCTGTTGAGGGTTCTGTTCAAGTGCAAGAAGTCAAGTTGGCAGACTGCATCTTTCCAGTGCTGGGTGGGCTTAGAATGCTTATTCCTGGATGGGCCAGGGCTTGTAAACTTATGGGAAATGTGTCATCATTCACCCTTTTAGTCAACTTCCTGCTGAACTGCAGATTAAAAGAAGGTTGTTTTAGCAAGTGTGCCCCCTTTTGTTTCGAGGCTGCATTGCGTACCTCTGCAGCGCCCTAAACATGTCTATTTGCACATGCTTGACAGACTAGTAAGACAGGAACATGTTGTGAAGATATCCCTTGTAACATGCATCATTTTCTCAAACTTGCTTAATCCAATTCAGGGAGCCTACTATAGCAGACCTAGGTACAAGGTAGGGAGTATCCTCGTGTGGAAGTATTTGAGATTCTGCTTGGGGTATGGTGTGATATGGTCCTAAAAATTGAAATGTGTAACATACCCAGCAGTAGGGCTGACATGTTAAATGAAACCTGTAAAGCCAGCAACAGCAAAATAGCATAGGATACAACATAGGTAATAATCTAGCAACAACAATAATATTAATCCTTAAAGTTGCTTTGCATAAGGGAGACAGATAAAGTAAAATAATCAACACAGCAACACAACTGCAATGGCTGACTTTAAAGTACATTGTTAGATTTAGTTACAAGTATAAGGATCTCTCAAATGGGCTTTTAACTTGCATTAAAACTCCGCAAATATCATCCTCTGATGTTCACTATCGTCATTAATGACTTTATACTCTTCATTTTGTATACAGTAATCCCTCGCTATATCACACTTCGACTTTCGCAGCTTCACTCTATCGTGGATTTTATATGTAAGCATATTTAAATATATATCGCGGATTTCTGCGGACAATGGGTCTTTTAATTTCTGGTACATACTTCCTCAGTTGGTTTGCCCAGTTGATTTCATACAAGGGACGCTATTGGCAGATGGCTGAGAAGGTACCCAACCAGAGCGCGTATTACATATTAAATAAAACTCCTCAAATATATTGTGAGCACGGGGGCTGTTCGCACCCCTAGAGAATACAGCCGCTCCTCAATATACGCTGAAAGATTACCTTCACATTGCTCTCTTTCTTGCTGGGCTTACATATGGCTGATTTGTCAAGCGATATGCTTCGAGCACGGTGCTTCGCATACTTAAAAGATCAAACCGCACGTATTGATTTTTGATTGTTTGCTTTCTCGCTCTGACATTCTCTGCTCCTGACAGAGGGGGTGTGAGTAGAGGGGCTGTTCGCACCCCTAGACGATACGGACGCTCGTCTAAAAATGCTGAAAGATTACCTTCACGTTGCTCCATTCTGTGCAGCTGCTTTATCAAGCGACATGCTTCCTGCACGGTGCTTCGCATACTTAAAAGCTCGAAGGGCACGTATTGATTTTTGATTGTTTGTTTGTTTTTCTCTGTCTCTCTCTCTGACATTCTCTGCTCCTAACGGAGGGGGTGTGAACAGAGGGGCTGTTCGCACACTGACCTAGAGGATACGGATGCTCCTCTAAAAATACTGAAAGACTACCTTTACATTGTACCGGCGGTGCTTCGCATACTTAAAAGCCAAACAGCCCTATTGATTTTTGTTTGCTTTTATCTCTCTCTCTGACATTCTCTGCTCCTGATGCGCACTCCTTTGAAGAGGAAGATATGTTTGCATTCTTTTAATTGTGAGACGGAACTGTCATCTCTGTCTTGTCATGGAGCACAGTTTAAACTTTTGAAAAAGAGACAAATGTTTGTTTGCAGTGTTTGAATAACGTTCTTGTCTCTCTACAACCTCCTGTGTTTCTGTGCAAATCTGTGACCCCAGCATGACAATATAAAAATAACCATATAAACATATGGTTTCTACTTCGCGGATTTTCACCTTTCGCGGGGGGTTCTGGAACGCAACCCCCGCGATCGAGGAGGGATTACTGTAGTTGCATTTTTGTAATTGCGACTTTCCCCTAGCACTGTTGCAGTATTTTTTGTAACTTTTAAAAAGTAGTACTGTGTATAAATTAGACACTTTATTTCATAATAAAAAAGTTGCATGTCCGTGCTGCATTTACCAAAACTATACCCTGAGGTAACTGACTGGTTGTCTCACTCCCCTGTCAGTCACGTGTGACAGTGTGGATGGCTTGACATTTTTGGGTGGATTAGCCTGGCTAAATGACCCCTGGAGCAGGGTTCTTCTTTCACCTGTCTTTGAATTTTATGTATATTAAGTAATATACAGTAATCCCTCGCTATATCGCGACTTCGACATTTGCTGCTTCACTCTATCGCGGATTTTATATGTAAGCATATTTAAATATATATCGCGGATTTTTTGCTGGTTCGTGGGTTTCAGTGGACAATGGGTCTTTTAATTTCTGGTACATGCTTTCTCAGTTGGATTGCTCAGTTGATTTCATACAAGGGACCCTATTGGCAGATGGCTGAGAAGCTACCCAATCAAAGCATGTATTACATATTAAATAAAACTCCTCAAATATATTGTGAGCAGGGGGGGCTGTTTGCACCCCTAGAGGATACGGATGCTCCTCAAAAAATGCTGAAAGACTACCTTCACATTGCTCCCTTCCTTGCTGAGCTTACATGTTACTTTGTTGCGCGGTATGCTTCCCGTACAGTGCTTCGCATACTTAAAAGCCCAAACAGCACCTATTGATTTTTGATTGTTTGCTTTTCTCTCTCTCTCTCTCTCTGTCTTGCTCTGACATTCTCTGCTCCTGACGGAGGGGGTGTGAGGATACGGACGCTCGTCTACAAAATGCAGAAAGACTACGTTCACATTGCTCCCTTCCTTGCTGGGCTTACTTGCGGCTGCTTTGTCAAGCGATATGCTTCCCGCGTGGTGCTTCGCATACTTAAAAGCTCGAACAGCACCTATTGATTTTTGATTGTTTGCTTTTCTCTCTCTCTCATGTTTGCATTCTTTTAATTGTGAGACGGAACTGTCATCTCTGTCTTGTCATGGAGCACGTTTAAACTTTTGAAAAAGAGACAAATGTTTGTTTGCAGTGTTTGAATAAAGTTCCTGTCTCTACAACCTCCTGTGTTTCTGTGCAAATCTGTGACCCAAGCATGACAATATAAAAATAAACATATAAGCATAGGTTTTTACTTTGCGGATTTTCACCTTTCGTGGGGGGTTCTGGAATGCAACCCCCGCGATGGAGGAGGGATCACTGTAATGAAAGAAAAAAAAAAAAACAATGTGTAAATATCTGTGGAGAGCAGGTTGCAGATTTATTGTTGTGAGATTCTTTTTTAGCGTAGTGATGCAGATATATTTTGTACAAGACAGAAGGTTTTTTTTTTTTTTTTTAATTTTCCTTTATAGTGACTTGGCATAGCATCTGCCCTCCTTATCTGGTAAAATGAGGCAGAGTACATATACTTTGCTATTCTAAGTTAGATGCTCATCATGGTTTCTGTATTTGCTTTGATCCTAAAGGGATGAAGATGCCCCAGCTAAAATCGCAGATGAAAGTGCTGTGAAGCCAGAGGGATGGCTGGATGATGAGCCAGAATATGTGTCTGATCCTGATGCAGTGAAGCCTGAAGATTGGTAATGATTTCGTTTTTTTTTATTTTGATAAATTATCACTACAGCAGTCATTTTGTGAATGTATTGGTGAAAGTCATGGTGGCCTCAGATTAAGGATTTGTATCTTCAGTAGAATGTGAACTTATTTCAAACAATTGTAAACCTTGAAGCAACTTTTTTCTCCATTATTTTCTAATATTTGGATGACTTCTCTATTTAGGGATGAAGAGATGGATGGAGAATGGGAAGCACCTCAGATTGCTAACCCCAAGTGTGAAACTGCTCCAGGCTGTGGGTTCTGGGAACGTCCAATGATTGACAATCCTAACTACAAGGGCAAGTGGAAGGCACCTATGATTGACAACCCCAACTATCAGGTAAATGTTTTTAGCTGTGTACTGGAAAGATCTGTCCAGTCCATTGTTTGCAGAGATCGTTTGAATTAATACCTGAGATTATTGTGCACTGTTTTTTTTCAGTACTACTAAAGTCCTACATAGGTTGGGCCAGGACTTTTATATCTGTGTCCATGACATTAAAGTAGGCCACTTGCTCAAAAAATGGTTGTTAACAACCATTCAGACCCTGTCTGAAGTGTTCTATTTAGTTGCAGTGACATTAATAGACTTGTGTTTTAGAGATCTCAAAGTTGATCACATTCTGGCTCTGTTACAGGGAGGAATTTCTTATTGAGTTTCAGGAAGGAAAATGGATATTCTTTTGATGTTGTTTTTTTTTTCTTCTCCTTCTTAACTGCAGTTTTTTTCATGTTCAGTTAATTTTGTTCGTGACTCTTGAATCCTTTATTACTGTATATTTAATCTTTGTTTCTTGCCTTTAGTTGAGTGCCTAAATATGAGCATTCTCACTTCAGGCAACAGCTACTACACATACTTGTGATTTACTTTAAAAAATAAATAAATGCTGTACTTACCTATCTAGGAAATGCTTGGGTTAATAGATAACCCTAGTGAAATTAGCTTCTTGTTTGGTTTTAGTTTATATTTATCACTTTTTATTTTTTAAAGAGCTGATTTTGTATGTTTTCTTTTAATTGCTTTGTAATCTTTGTTTTATTTAGGGAGTCTGGAAGCCAAGGAAAATTCCAAATCCAGACTACTTTGAGGACCTACATCCTTTCCGTATGACCACATTCAGTGCTTTGGGTTTAGAGCTGTGGTCCATGTCGTCTGATATCTTCTTTGACAACTTTATAATTTGCTCTGACCGAGCTGTGGCAGAACAGTGGGCTAATGATGGATGGGGCTTGAAGAGGGCAGCAGAGGGTGCAGCAGAGGTAATTTATTTGTATATTGTAGGTATTTGAGGCAATGTGCACTGATCGGCCACAACATTAAAATCTGTGACAAGTGATCTAAATAATATTATATTGTTGTAGTGGCGCCTGTTCCAAATTATGATGGGTTGACATCTGGGTAAGATCAACTCTAAAACAGCAGGTCTTGAGAGGTGTTCCCAGTATGCAGTAGTTATTAACTACCAAAGTGGTCCAAGGAAAGACAACCAGTGAACCGGTGACAGGATCATGGGCACTCGAGGCTCATTGATCTCATGTGGAGCAAAGGTTGGCCTTTCTGAGCTGCTATTGCACAAATGTTTGAAAAATTTGATGCTGGCCATTTGAAAAAGGTGTCAGAACACACAGTACATTGCAGCTTGCTGTGTACATGCAGACCGGTCCGAGTGCCAGTCCTCAGCTCTGTCCATTGCAAAAAGCATCTACATTGAGCATATGAGCATTATAACTGGACCATGGAGCTTTTGAGAAAGGTAGCCAGGTCTTATGAATCACGTTTTCTATTAAATCTCATGTGGATGTCAAGGTACATGTGCTTCATTTACCTGGGGAAGAGATGGCAGCCTGGTGTTCTGTGGTAAAAAGGCAAACTGGCAGAGGCAGTGTTATGCACTGGGCAATGTTCTGCTGGAAAACATTGGGTTGTAGCATTTATGTGGATATTACTTTGACATGTACCACCTACCTAAATTTCTTCATTACACCTGATTGTTGTTTCCTCTTTCAGCTAGGTAGTGCGCTGTGCCATACTGCAAAAATTGTTCAGGAATGGTTTGAGGAACGTGACAAAGAGTTGAGGGTGTTTACTTAGCCTCCAGACTCCCCAGATCTCAATTCGATTGAGCATCTTTGAGATGTTCTGGAAAAACTAGTCTGATCCATGGGGGCTCCACCTTGTAAATTAGTAGTCTTAAAAAGGATCTGCTGCTAACGTTTTGGTGCCAGATACTACAGGACACCTTCAAAGGTGTTGTGTAGTCTATGACTTGACGGGTATGAGCTGTTTTGGTGGCATGAGTGTGTCTTCACAATATGAGGCAGGTGGTTTGAATGTTGTGGCTGATTGGAGTAGTTTTCCTTTTTATATACTTAAAATAGTATATTGGATTTCAGTTCATTTTTAAATAATTTGTTTACAGTTTCTTTTTAAATCAAAATTGACATATATAGCTTTCTCTGTAATATCAAAATAACATTTCAGATTTAAAAAAGAAATAGTCATTAAAGTTTACCATAATAAATGTGGGTATAGACAAGTCTTTTTTGTTCAAACCTATGGATCCATTTTGACATTCTTTTTCTTTATTAGAGAAATAACTGATATCAACATGACTTTGTGTCAGTTTAAGAACAGTTACTGAAAGTAGTCATTCATGTAAGTTTTTGTTTAGTCCATTTAGTTATGTGAGGGAGGCAGTGCTTTTCTTTTTTCACTCTTTGGATACCAGTGTATAATTTTGCTAAGCTACTCAAATGAAAACTTAAGTACATTCTTAAGATTTTTATTTATTGCTCATAATACAAGACACTGTTGCTTCTTTGTATAGTTGATTATCTACTGATGTGATTAGAGCATAAAATTAGCCAGCCTGTTGTATACTATATGTATATGTATGTGACATATATATACACACGTGTGTGTGTGTGTGTGTGTGTGTGTGTGTGTGTGTGTGTGTGTGTGTGTGTGTGTGTGTGTGTGTGTGTACTGTATATATAGACATATGTACACAAATCCTTCCCTGATGTGTTTATTCAGAATCCATGTTTGATCTTTTTCAAGCCTTACCATTTTACTTTGGTTATTTTTGCAGCCTGGAATAGTAGGACAAATGATGACTGCAGCTGAAGAAAGACCTTGGCTGTGGTTGGTCTACATACTCACTGTTGGTTTGCCGGTCTTCCTTATAATTGTGTTTTGCTGTACTGGAAAGGTGAGAGATTTGTGTATAAACATGACTAAAAATCACTTGGATCTCTGTATTTTTTCTTCTTAATCCATTAAATGTCCATTAAATTTAGTCATGACTAGAAACCAACTAAGACAAAAGAAAATGATCCCACCCATATTAGGTGGAACCATGTCCATTTTCCCTGTTTGAGTCACAGCAATGTGTTCAGCTGCACAAACAATGCTTCTTCTTGGGAACTTCCAGATGTTCCTAGGACAGCTGAGAAATCTAATACTCTGGTGTATGTCTAGAATGTTTTTCACCACTCTGTGCAACTGCTGTAGAAGACAGTCAGGGTTATCCTCACTACAGCTGTATCCTCTCAATTTAAAATTATTCCTAGGAGGAATGATATGGGAGTAGAGGTTCTCCTATATCATTCAGCTCCATGGGAAATCAAAATATGCTTAAGGTTTTATCTACATAATATTAAAAAACTGTTAAATTTGGCATCTGAAGTGCAAGTTGCATTGAAATCTGCATAGTTTCTGCACTGTAAAACTTAGTAATTTAAAATATGCAGTAGTGGCCAAAAGTTTTGGCAGTGATCACAAATGTTGCCTTTTGCAAAATTTGCAGATTCAGTTTTTGTGGCAGAATTTCACATTGTTTTTATATTATTGCGCAGAGTGATCAGATGCATATTAATTCATTGCTAAGAGCTTTATTAGCATAAAAATCAACTTTATCACAAAAACCCATTTCACTTATTTTGGCTCTGGCACAAAATGATCCAGCTTTTGTGGCAGAAATTCATTGTTTTTATATTATTGCGCAGAGTGATCAGATGCATATTAATTCATTGCAAAGAGCTTTATTAGCATAAAAATTAACTTTATCACAAAAACCCATTTCACTTATTTTGGCTCTGGCACAAAATGATCAGCTAACAGTGTCCAGCAAGCACCAGGCCATCTCCTCCTGAGGAGTCCACTACAGAAGCGTGTTGCCACCAGTGCAGAGCTTGCTCAGTATTGGCAGCAGGTAGGTGTGAGTGCATCTGCATACACAGTAAGGCAAAGACTTTTGGACAGCTGCCTTGTGTCAAGAAGGGCAGCATAGAAGCCACATCTTTCCAAGATTAACATTAAGGACAGACTGAAATTCTGCAGGAATGAACAGTAGAAGACTGGTGCAAAGTTATTTTTTCAGAGGAATCTCCTTCTGACTGTTTGGGACATCTGAAAAATCAGTTGTGCAAAGAAGGAAAAGGTGAGTCCTGTGTTGTGCCAACAGTGAAGAATTCCTGAGAGAATCCATGTGTGGGGTTGCTTTTTATCCAAGGGATTCGGCCCACTCAATTCTGCCCAAGAACATTGCCATAAATAAAGAATGGTATTAAAACATCCTCCACGAGCAACTCCTCCCAACAGTCCAGGCTCAATTTGGTGATGATCTGTCTATTTTCCAGCATGATAGAGCACCATGTCACAAGGCAAAGGTGATAACGAAGTGGCTCGGAGATCATAACATTGAATGTTTGGACTCGTGGCCAGGAAACTCCCCAGCTCTTAATCTCATTGAAACCTGTGGTCAGTTCTCAAAAACCACGTGGATAAGCAGAAGCCCACAAAATATGATCAACTCCAAGCACTAAAAAGGAAAGAATGGATCACCATCAGTCAGGATTTGGCCCAGAAGCTGATATACAGCATGGCAGAGAGAATTGTAGAAGTTATGAAGAAGGGTCTGAAACACTGTAAATATTGACTGTTTACATAAATGTGATGTATTTGCCAATACAAGCCTTTGAAACTTATAAAATGTATATAATTGTTATTCAGTATACCATAGAAACATAAAAAAAATCTGAAAATACTGAAGCAGCAAATTTTGCAAAATACAACATTTATGTCCCTGCCAAAACTTTTGGCCACCACTGTATGTATATATAAATAGAACAGAAGGTCTTGCTTGTTTTATTTTATATCTACTGTGTAAAGAGAGGAACACTGTCAAGTACTGAAAGCAGGCAAATATGAATTGTCAGTTTGAAGTTGACATTCTCTTTCTTTTGGCAGATGCACAATCATTAATGGCAGCATTAAAAAAAATGATTAATCCTGCGTTCATAATCATTTATGTATATCAGTTTATATTAGTTGTGGACTCTGTCCTGTGCAGTTTGGTTTTTAAAGCTGCAGCAATGTCACTGTGTCTTACAAATAACTAACATTAAACCTAAGATTAAATTTGCAAAATTAAAAAAAAAAAAAAAACTATTTTTATCAAAAGTCTTACAAATAGTAATCTGTATATGCGAAATTGTAAACCAACACATTATTTTACATTAAGTTGGAGTCTGTACATTTTTACCAATTTCGACTAGTTCCCCAATAATTGCTCCCCACTCTGACTCCACGACCCAGATTTAACCCTTTTAAGGTCCTTCCAATTAAGTATATTTTCAATGCTGAAGTCTCCCTGCCAAGAAATTGCAAAGTGAGAAAAATGCAAATATATTGATTTTTTTTTCATTATATTGTTCCCCATTTCATTGTTTCACAATTTTGTTTTTTAACAAGTCTCTACACATAACCAAAAATTAGTCTCAGTTTAGACCTAAACATAAGTCACATACACATTTTTCCAAAATGGAAAACAGTGGTTCATGGTTTTACCTGATAAAAAGAAAAATTCATCATTTCTTTTGGTCTTTAGTTAAAAAAGTTTACTTTTAAGTCTAAAAATGTACAGTTTTAGTTTAAGTAATGTTTAGTTTTAATTTTAGCTGTGATGTAAACTAGCATTTCCTCCTGGACACAAGCATTTAAGAATATATTCCAAAAATGTATTTTAGAAAAAACCATCAGACGCAGAATACAAGAAAACGGATGCCCCACAACCAGATGTAAATGATGAGGATTCCAAGGAAGATAAGAATGATGAAGATGAGGAGAATGATGAGGAGAAAGATCCAAATAACATGGGTAAAAATGAAAAAACAAATTCTAGTTTGACTTTAATAGTAAATTTGTTATCTGAGATGATAAAAGTGACTTTGCAGACTTGTAAATGTACTGCCTGTGCCACTTGTCATGCCCAGTATTTTTAGGCACTGCAGTGTGCTTGGCAGATGTCTTTTTTTTTTTTTTTTTTCACTACTGGTGCCTAGTGACTGATGGTGTACTAAATGGTACTTAATGCTTGTTACATAGTGCTGTATAGGTCATTGCTGTTGAGTACTTGTCAGAGTATTAAACTTCATTAAACCTCTATACCTGTCCGTGCATTCACTGATGGAGGCAAGATTTGTAGTATCCAGTGTCATATAGGAGTATATTTCAGCAGTACTTGCATATCTGCTTAGCTTGTGTTATTTGCACTGAATTTCCTAGCTGTGTTTCTACATAAAAGAGGCAGGCAGTGGTTTAAGGGTTTGGACTTCAGACCCTGAGGTTTTGGGTTCGAATTGAATCCCACCATTGACACTGTGTGACCCTGAGCAAGTCACTTCACCCGCATGCACTTCAATGGGGTGAAGGGTGGGGTGAGGGGAGAAAACAAAAGAAATGTAACTAATTTTATCTCAAATATTGTAAGTCACTTTGCATAAAAGCAATTGGCCAAATACATGTAAATGTAAAACATTTAGTGGTCTTAGTTTATGTTCAGATTTAAATTCAAATCCTTCATACAAGCTTCAGATTAGTGTGGGTATATGTTGCAGCACGATATTAGGCAGGTGGTTTTAATGTTGTGGCTGATTGTATGTAGTAGTTTTCCTTTTTTTTTTTATACTGAAAATAGAGTACACTGGACTTCAGTTAATATTTATCATTTGTTTACAGTTGTTTCTTTTTAAACTGTTCATTACTTAACTGGAATATCAAAATATTTAAGATTTAAAAATATATAGTCATTACAGTTTACCATAATACATGAGTATAGACAGTGTTATTTATAAACCTTTGGCCCAATGTTGACATTTTGTTTCCATTTGGTCTGCATTACAAAAATAAGTGACATATCAACATGAGTTTGCCCAGTGCCAGTTTGTTTTTCTTTAAAAACAGTGACTGAAAATAGCCATTGATATAATGTAAAGATTTCAGAATTAGTGTAGTCCATTTAGCTATTTGATGTGGGAGCAGTGCTTTTTTTCCTCTTTGGATATCAGTATACAGTTTTGCTCAGTTAATCAAATAAAAACTAAGTACATTCTAAGATTTATATTTACTGCTCTTAATATAAAACACTGTTGATTCTATGTATAGTTGATCATCCAATAATTTCATTACAGCATAAAATCAGCCAGGCTATTGTATACACTTTCTGTCTCTCTAATAGATAGAAGACACTTGTGAGGTCCTGTGTTCTTTTTTTGTGACCATTTGGTCTGCTGATGAAGGGTGTCTGGTGATGCCAAGTCTGTGTGACATCCAATCTCAATCCAGCTTCTAGCTGGTGGAACAGTCTGCCCACCTCCATTTGAAATTCTGAATAACTCGGTGCGATTAAGAAGCATTTAAAACTGTCTAGCTTGGCAAATTTTCTGTCATGCCAATATTAGATGTTAGGTTTTAAAATTCAGAAAGTATAATTGTGTGTATTCTGTGCTCTTCACTTCTGGTGATTAATTTTGTAACTTTGTCCTGTTGCATGTGTTCCCAAACAGTCCCTGAGACTGGTGTTTCCTCAGTGATGTTGGCCTCTTTTCTAAATCTGCTAAGCGAATAAAAGTACATGTAAATTGAGCTTATTTTAATATAGAAGTTCTTCAGAGAGACTCCATCCATCCTCTTCCGCTTATCCGAGATTGGGTCGTGGGGGCAGCAGCTTGAGCAGAGATGCCCAGACTTTCCTCTCCCTAGCCACTTCTGCTAGCTCTTCTGGGGGAATCCCAAGGCGTTCCCAGGCCAGCTGAGAGACACAGTCCCTCCAGCGTGTCCTGGGTCTTCCCCGGGGCGGCCTCCCCGGTTAGACATGCCCAGAACACCTCACCAGTGAGGCGTCCAGGAGGCATCCTGATCAGATGCCCGAACCACCTCATCTGACTCCTCTCAATGCCAAGGAGCAGTGGCTCTACTCTGAGCTCCTCCTGGATGACTGAGCTTCTCACCCTATCTTTAAGGGAAAGCCCAAGCACCACCTTATTGTGGTGAAGGGGTTTGCGTGTCCCAGTGATCCTAGGAGCTCTGTTGTCGGGGGCTTTATGCCCCTGGCAGAGTCACCCAAGGCAAACTGGTCCTAGGTGAGGGACGAGACAAAGAGCGGTTCAGAAAACCTACCATGAAGAATAAAAACTTTGGACAGCGTTTTTCCTCACCCGGACGTGGGTCACCGGGGACCCCCTCTGGAGCCAGGCCTAGAGGTGGGGCTCGATGGCGAGCGCCTGGTGGCTGCCGGGACTGCACCCATGGGGTTTGGCCGGGCACAGCCTGAAGAGGTAATGTGGGCCCCCCCTTTCCATGGGCTCACCACCTGTAGGAGTGGCCAAGGAGGTTGGGTGCAGTGTGAGTTGGGTGGTGGCCGAAGGCGGGGGACCTTGGAGGTCCGATCTTCGGCTACAGAAGCTGGCTGTTGGGACGTGGAATGTCACCTCTCAGAGAAACTCTTCAACCTAAGATACTGAAGTAATTAAAACACCACTTAATACTTTGTATCTGTGGCAGGTTCTGTTTCAAATATCTGATGGCTTGTGATTTTAGAGGTTGATTGTTTTTCATTTGCTGGAGTAAATAAAGAAATTATTAAATTTATGGCACCCTGTCCAGGTGTTTGTACCTTGTGCCCAGTGATTGCTGGGATGAGCTTCAGCTGGCCAGTAACCCTGTCCTGGATAGGTGGGTTAGGAAAATGGATAGATGGATGCGTGTTTTTAATGCTTTATTTAACAATTAAGGATACTGGATTATGTTAAGAGATGATGGGGAATTGATGGTCTGAAACACAACATGCTTCGTCACTTTGAGGTAATAGGGGTTTCTGGATGGAAAAAAGGCAGATTGCTGGTTTGCCTGATGTCATTCCACCCCTATTTTTGTATAATTATGTAACATGAAGTAGAGTGCAGGTAGGGAAGAGAGTACACTGAATGGTGTAAAATATGTGAGAATAAAGTCTTAGCAATTCTTGAAAGCTTCAGCAAAGTGAATTCGGTGAATGTCAGACTTCTTAACACATTGGTAGAAATATAGTGTGATGAAAACAAAATATATTGGGAGTTTGAGTAGACTGCATTTTTGTGTAGCTGAATTTGAAAATGCTATGGTATTAAATTAACTTACATTCCAAGTAGTAGCAAATGTTGAGTCATGTTTTGTAACGGTCTTTTTCTGATTAATTATTCCTAATATCTGTCAGCTGTAAATCCTATTCTTTGTCTTTATGGCTGTTTTAGGGTGCATCTTGGATTTCAGTCTGTTGAGTAACGTATTCACACACACACACTCACTATTTTGACTTTAAATTAATTTTGTTTCTGTAGCTGAGGATAATCAGAAGAATGAAGAAGAACAGGATGAGGAGGAGAAGGAAGAAGAGGAGGAAGAAGATGAAGAAGAGAGTCCTGGTAACAAAAGCCAGGAAGAAGATATGGAAGCTGAAGATATCAGTAGCAGAACAGATGAGGTAAATCACAGAGACTTTTAGCAATTTATTTTGGCCAAGAAGAAAGAGTCTTAAGATAAAGAATAATTGAACACGGACAGTGTAGCTCAATGCTTTATTTTTTTGACTTTTGTTGTCTATAGAAAAAAGATGATGACGTTATAAGAAGATCTCCAAGAAACACAAAGCCAAGGAAAGACTGAGCTAATAGCACATGGCAGCTCTGATGATAAGCGGTCCATCACAACATCGCTGAACTGTTAAATATGACATCAAGCACACGTTTTGAAAAGCAAACTTGCAAGTGGGAAAGAAAACTTGGCTCTGAATGGAATCCCCCTGCAGTTTTTAAGCTTTATTTTTAGGATACTCTATGTGAAAGTTCAGTTTTGTTTTGATCCCATTACAGAAGGTTTTTTTTTTTATTTTTTATTATTATTTTTTATTTTGTTTATGAATAGCAGAATGGGCAGGTGGCACTTGGTATTCCCGAATGCTCCAGATACTTGAAATAGAAAGGCAGCACAGCTTATTCCAAAATGATTGTTTTATCTGTAGCCTCAGCATGTGGCATGTTGGGGTGCTGGATCATTTATTGACTGCCAGCCTCTTTTGAGTCATTCCTTTTGTCTTGTCAGTTATGTTTGCCTTGCCAGTGATCCTTTTAGTTTTTATTGTGTATCACATATTATGGCTTCTGGTTAGAGAAGGATGTGCTGTGGTAAAATGGATCAGAGGTTTTCAGTAAGCAATGGATATATTGTTGGGAAGACATTTGTGGTTTTCACTATCCCTTCCTCACCCTAAACCCTGAAGATTTTGTACAGATGTTAGACAAGAAAAAAGCGTCCGTTTTACCTTTTCATTATAAAAAGGAAATATCCAACAATGAAGTAGCTTATGTGTAATTTGAGTAAGTATCAAACCAAGGAAAAGTGATTGGCTCTTGTACACAACATGTGTGCTGAAAGATGCAATATTTTTTTCCTACACAGCATCTCAACTACCATTGTGCTCTCTGATCTCACCCCCCACTCTTGTTTAAGATAGTAACTGATAGTTCATTTTCATTTCTGTGCATTTCTGTATGGAAATACTTTAAAATATTTAACTGTATAAACGTGTTTACTCCTTGACAGGGGTTGTGGCATCCTATTTCTTAGACTGCTTTGCCTAAAGGATGGCTTTCTTTCTATCAAATCCTCATGCTACCATCGCACAAAGTGAGCTGAATTCAACACTGCCTGAATACAGAGGCGCCGATTACCACGGAGTATTCATTTGTAATAGTCTTCCTTTGTTCTGACACTCCATTCACAAGCATGTGTTCAGTTTCCCCTCCTCGCTTATCATTCAGTCTGCAGTGTTACCATTGCGTCTGTTCATCTTGAATGAAGGGTTTTGTCTGGAGCTGTTCCAGGCTGTTGCTTGTTGGCCTCCTGGTGTCACGTGTAGCTTCTTGTCCTTTTAATGTTCAGAAGTTATACTACTTGGCTACTGAGGGCAAAGAAAGCGGGAGCTTTGTTTGAGCTTGGTTCTTAATAGTAAGCATGCCCCCAAAAATATTGTGCATTTGGGCATGTGTACTATTGTGTAAAACAACCAGAGCTCTCAAACCACACTAGAGTATTTAATAACAAAATATAGTCCTCTTACATGCATTAAGAAAACGTCTAGAAACGCTAACATAAATGCTGAGCAAGTGTGCTGCTCTGGCAGTTAAATTATTCATATAATTGCATTCACTAGTAGTGAGGCTTTTCTGAAGCGTGAATAACAGGTTTCAATAGTTTTGCAAGATGAATGACATTTTTTCTTACCTACAATTTTGTATTTATATACCATAAGGGGATATGGTTAGTGTTAGCAATTTAGATGACATCAAGAAGACCAATACTACTGTGTCAACCTGCGATTGCATTGTTTCTGGGTGGAAATACTTGTTATTGAGAAATAAAATCAATAGCAATGATTTGGGCTTCTGTTGTTTGCATTCTAATTGAAACTGGGAAACATTCACACTGGGCTGTGGAAGCCGACATTTCCTGTGGGGTTGATGTTAGGAGTTTGGTGAGAATTATACCCACTTTCTTGTGGAAACTGAAAAAAAGCAAATGGCTTTATGCTAACATGGTGTCCTCTTAAGTTCAAAGTAAAAACATACCCATGCTGTGTGGAGAGAAGAAACGTTTTGAAAACCCTGTAACAGCACTCTTATCACTCTGGCTCTATCGGTAATATGAAGATCAAAATGACAACTTTGGATGGATTCTAACTTTCCTTCTTTTGCAATAAAAAGTTAAGCTCAAGATTTTAAGAAGGCCTTTTAAGGAGTTCATGTTCTCAAATACTCAAAAAAGATGGAGAGCAGAAAAAAATGGTGATACCTGGTCAGAGAGTTGTCTTTGAGTTGTGAAAATGTGCCAGCCCACCTGCCTTGTCCCAAATTTTTTTCATGCTGCAGCATGTCTTCTGCTTATAGTGGGTACTTGAAAATGAAAACGGATCTATCTCTTCCAAGTCCAGCAGTAGCTTGGAAACTTCTGCACAAAACGAAGAGGTTCAGAGGTGACCCATCTGTGCACTCAGTTGGGGCTGGACATCCTCGAGTGTTTAAGGAGGTTAGTGAATGCATATAAAAACCTTTGATGCATTTGTTTTTACAAAAGTCACTGCACAGTGGGGAGATTTGTATGGAGTAGAAAATATCAATACCTGTATTACGTTATACAGTGCTGTGAATAAGTATTTGCCCCCTTCCCGATTTATTTTTTTGCATGTTTGTTACAACAAATTTAAATATTAGACAAAGATAAGCCAAGTAAACACACAATGCACTTTTTAAGTGATGTTATTTATTAAGGAAAAAAAACTATCCAAACCTACATGGCCCTATGTGAAGAAGTAATTGCCCCACTTGTTAAATCATGAAGTCACTGCGGTTAATCACATTTTTTGGAGTTCAGTTTCACTAGCCACAGCCAAGCCTGAGTGCTGCCAGACCTGTTGAATCACGCGATCACTTAAATAGAACCTGTCGAACAAAGTGAAGTGGGCCAAAAGATCCCAAAAAGGAAGACATCATGCCACAATCTAAAGAAATTCAGGAAAAGATGAGAAACAAAGTAATTGACATCTATCAATCTGGAAAAGGTTACAAAGCCATTTCTAAATCTTTGGGGGACTCCCAACAAACCACAGCGAGAGCCATTATCAACAAAAAGGAGGACGGATGGAACAGTGGTGAACCTTCCCAGGAATGGCTGTCCTACAAAAATTACCCCAAGAGTGCAGCGATGATTCATCCAAGACGTCACAAAAGAACCCAGAACAACATCTAAACTGCAGGCCTCACTTACCTCGGTTAAGGTCAGTGCTCATAACTCGGCCATAAGAAAGAGGCTGAGCAAAAATGGCATGCGTGGCAGAGTTACAAGGCGAAAACCACTGCAGACCAACAAGAACATAAAGGCTCGTCTCACTTTTGCCAAAAAACATCTTGATGATGTGCAAGACTTTTGGGAAAATATTCTGTGGACTGATGAAACAAAGTTGAACTTTTTGGAAGGTGTGTGTCCCGTTAAACATCTGTCGTAAAAGTAACACAGCATTTTAGAAAAAGAAAATCATACATGGTGGTGGTAGTGTGATGGTTTGGGGCTGCTTTGCTGCTTCAGGACCTGGATGACTTTCTGTGATTGATGGAACCATGAATTCTGCTCTCTAACAAAAAATCCGGATCAAGCTGAAGCGCGCTTGGGTTCTGCAGGAGGACAATGATCCAAAACGCACCAGCAAGTCCACCTCTGAATGGCTTAAAAAATAAAAAAATAAAATGAAAGTTTTGGAGTGGCCTAGTCAAAGTCCAGACTTAAATCCAGTTGAGATGCTGTGGCATGACCTTAACAAAGCGGTTCGTACTCGGAGACCCTCCAGTGTGGCGGAATTGAAACAATTCTGCAAAGAAGAAGAATGGCCCAAAATTCCTCCACAGCAATATAAAAGACTCGTTGCCCAGTTATCACAAATGCTTGATTGCAGTTGTTGCCGCTAAGGGTGGCACAACCAGTTATTAGGTTTAGGGGGCTATTACTTTTTCACATAGGGCCATGTAGGTTTGGATAGTTATTTTCCTTAATAAATCACTTAACCCAAGTAAACACAAAATAGTTTTTATCTTTGTCTAATATTTAAATTTTGTTTGATGATCTGAAACATTTAAATGTGACAAACATGCAAAAAAAAATGGTGTCGAGATGGTTGATTTGAACACACAATGGGAGAAATGGAACTCAAAAGAGCTTTTTACGAGAAGAACCAAAGAGTCACAGTGGACTTGTTGGCTATCGACATCCAAACAGCGTACAGAAGTCATTAAGAAGGCTGACAGAATATCTGGTTACAGAGCAGGATGTGGAGTACTGGTTCAGAAGAGGTTATGCTGAAGCTGCTTAATAATAATAAAAATAATACAATTTATTTATATAGCGCCATTCCCATGCTCACCTCACCTGAAGTACTGTATGCAGTTTTGGTCTGTGGCCTACACAAAAAAGACAAAGCAGTGCTTGCGATACTCCAGAGAAGAGCGACCAGGCTGATTACAGGACTGCAGGGGATGAGTTATGAGGAAAGATTGAAAGAGCGGAGCCTTTACAGTTTAAGCAAAAGAAGATTAGCGGGTACAGAGCTGTGCTTGATTTGTTTAGTCAGCACATGCAAAGAGCCCAGTTTTCCCCTTGCGACAAATAAACATATATATATATATATATATCTATACTGCCTGATCTATCAATCTATAACAACAACAACAATAATAATACATTTTATTTATATAGCACCTTTCCCGTGTTCAAGACACTTCAGTCTCAAAGTAAAAGCAGGAATATGTAACATTGGGTACAGATTTTTCCTGAATAGAAACATTAAAATTGACAGGTACAGGATACACAAAGGCATTAAATAGAATAAAAGACAATAAACCAGATTAAAATACTAAAAAGCCTAACAGATAACATCATTGGTGATACACAAACATAACATCATTGGTGATACACACACACACACACAAGCATCTGGACAGAGAGGAAGACTAAAAGTTAAAAGCCTTCCTGAACAGAGGAGTATTAAGTTGTATTTTAAAAGAATGAATGAAGTCCGCTGATCTCATTAATTTTGTGACATCATTCCAAAGTCTGGGCGCTATACAGCTGAAGGCCCTGCTGTCACCCCTAGAGTGCAGGTCAGTGTGGGGCACAACAAGATGGCCAGAATCAGGGGACCTTAGTGGGCAAACAGGACCGTAGCAATGGAGAAGGTCACTGATGTAGTCCACTGTGAGGCCATTTAATGCTTTGCAGGTTATTAACAGAATTTTATTCTCGATCCTGTAAGATACACAGGGAGGCCATTGAAGGTGAGACAGGGTGGCTGTGGTGTGCTCGCTGTTGCTGGTCCGTGTTCGAACTCTGAACAGCAGAGACTTGAACCAACTGGAGCTGTGATAGAAGATTAGAAGTGGCACCTGCCAGTAGAGAGTTACAATAATTGATGTGGGATGTGAAAAAGGCAGGGACAAGGATAGGAAAGAGCGGACATGGGAAATGTTAACAGCTGAAAGCAAGTTTCTTAATCTGGTTTATGTGGGTGGAATAAGAAAGGGAGGAATCAAAAATGACACCAAGATTCCCTGCATCAGGAGAAGGTCTGATGAGATCACCATCAAGAATGACTGAAAAGAAGCTCATTTGCTTAAGTTGATCTTTAGTGCCGATATGCAGGAGTCCAGCTTTGTTGCAATTTAATTTTAAAGAGTACTGTATAATGTCTTTCCTATCTGTCCATCTCAATCACAGTGCCTGTTCTATCCATCTATCAAATAGTGCTTATCCATCGTATAGTGTCTCTATCTGTTATATAGTGCCTTTCACACCTATCTTTCATATAATGCCTTTCCTATCTATTATATAGTGTCTATCTATCTCTATTATGTAGTGCCTTTCAGATCTGTCATATAGTGCCTCATCTATATAGTGCCTTTCCTATCTTATCATATAGTGCCTTATCCATCTATTGATTTATCTATCATATAGTACCCTATCTTTCTATCATATAGTGCCTTCTCTACCTATTGATCTCTATCATATAGTGCCTTATCTTTCTATCATAATCTGCCATTCCCACCCATCTGCCTGTGTCTCATCGTGGCACAAGTTTTTGAGCTCAACTATAGAAAGGGATCGGGTAGTCTTTGGAGCTGGCAAAGATTAAATTGAAAATAAACAAGGTCAGTATGTCAGAGTCTTCAAACCGGCTAGTGACCTTGTATACAAACCTTACTTTCATTTTCAGGTATGTCTATAAAGGTAGGAGCTAATCAAGCACTGAAAGATGTCGACTCGCTTGCATATAACTGCTTCATTCCACTGACCTTGGGCAGTATGGCCAGTAATCACATCTTTTAGTGCAGGTAAACTACGACAGAGGCTATAAAACAACAGAGCACAGTCCCGGGGTGTCGAGCCGCACTGTTGTATTTAACGGGAAAGTCTCGCGATGGTTTTTCGCGGGTTGTCATTGCTCCGCTATGACTGTTGGCGGCGATTCTCCACCCCTCCTACCCCACCCCCACCCCCCTCTTCCAAACACACACACACACACACACACATAGCGACCCCCATCTGACACTCGTCATGAACTGAGTCTCGAATTCTCTAAGAACATTGGGTGGTGAGGAAAGCGCGTTTACGAAACCGTGGAACAGAGAGATGGCGCTCCTGTGTGTGTGTGTGTGTGTGTGTGTGTGGCACCAGAGTTGCTCTGTGAATTCATTAGCTGCTTAAGGTGAAGTCCCACTGGGATCAGAACTGGGGCCGTGGTGCTTTTTAATTAGATGGATGCCTGAGCAGGTAGCACAACAAGTCGGTTACATTTACGGCTGATATTAAATTAGCAGACTCCCTGGAGTAAACAGAGCCTCCATCAACGTCTACTAGATTTGGGCAGAAGTGGCAGGAAAAGTTCAATGTTAATAAATGTCCAAGTTTTACAAATTGAAAATAAAACATACAGTGGCTTGTGTAGAGAGCCAAGAAGTACAAATTCAGGAAAACGCTTTGTTACATCAATGAAGTCATTTAAGTCTAAAACCAAATGGTGTACAGAAGATAATTAAAAGATTAACGGGGGCTGCGCTACATAATGAACTGTGTGGCACTGACACTGCGGAAGGCCAGCGGGGCTCGAGGTCATTCCTGGAGTGCCACGACGGCTATGGGTTTTTGTTTCTACACAGTTTCATAAACTTGCTGATGAGAGAACTTCTCATTTAATTCTGTAGCTTTCACTTTGCCGCACCAGGCCATTATTCTATTGCAGAATTTTATTTTCCAAGTTTACATTATTATACAAGTGCCAGTTGAAGCCCATATCGAGTCTGGAGGGTCCCTTACCCCCGAGTGTGGGATTATTGAAATGGAGTCGGAAGGTTGCCGATTCCAATGCCATAAATGCCAAAGCGATTCCACCCTGCAATTGCTCCGTCCTGGTTATGACGTTAATCTGCATCCAACCCTGCAAACATGTCCTCCAATTTGCAGGGAGAACTTGGGGGTTGGTGGCAAGATTGGCACTCCAGCCACTGTAACAAACCTCACCCTGTTCCACTCCATTCGAACTAGTGTCGAACTCCATTGCACGACTGCACTCAGGTCCTAATATGAGGTGGTTCGTCCTGTATCGGTGCATCCTCCCACCCTCTCCTCTCTCATAGCACTCGGGATGCAGGGTACTGACAGGTCCAAAGCACATGATGTGGTAAGGGAGGTCCCGGCTCTGGCACACTTGTAAATATATGCGTTCCAGGGACTATTCCTTCTCATTGATTTCTGGTGGTGACATCCAGGGCCATCTTAACAGCATTATAGGCCCCCAGGCAAAGCGGCGCACTCAAGCACTCAGCAAGTCACAGCAAATTAGTATGGGGTCCCTATGCTCATGGGGCTCCCAGGCAACTGCTCAGCGTGCCCATGTGTTAAGATGGCCCTGGTGACAACATCATACCCCAGGGATCCGAGATACGGCGAATGGAGCGTGAAGGATGACAGGAGGATAACCGACCCCGGGTGCTCTGGCTGGCAGTTAAGAAGGGGGTCAGGTGGAAGAAGACCCTGGCCGATGGTGTCTCCGCCAGCTGCGTGTGCAAAGAGTGAGCCCAGGAGATGAAGAAAGGTAGATGAGCTGGGTTGACACAGAGAAGAAGGTGGGGAGGAAGGTTAAGCAGGGCAAGAAGGTGTTAGGCACAAGGATGGTTGCTGCAGTAGCAGAGACAGATGCTGCATGGATGCCTCACGAGTGCTTACTGTACAAGTAGTAAATCCTGACTTTGTTTTACCTTCTGTTTGTTTTTTTTAACTTATTACATTGTTTTTAAAATCTCATCGGGAATGTGGGAATCTGAGAATGGATTATTTATTATCAGGAAGAAGCATTGCACTATTTATTGGGACATTATTTGATGTTGTTTTGAATAATAGCACTGGCACTTGTTCACTCCTCCATTGCTGACTGTGTGTGGCCTCACTTGCTGTGGCCAATCCCTTGGTTATGTTACAGGCGATGAGGGCTCTCAAGAGGGTGACCACGAGTGTGGAGCCAAGTCGCACCGTCACACATGTCACTTCAGTTATCTAAATAGTGCCCCTCATCATCCGTAGTGCACATTCGGTATTAATAGACTTCGAAGCAGTGGCTGGAGCACGTGCCCGTTGAGGTATCAAAATGGCACCCCTCAGTTTCCAAGGTGCGGCCGGGTAGTTAGGATTCCTGAGTAGGCACTGCTTGAGTTATATAGATGGTGGACACCTTTGTCACCTAATGGAATGACGGGATCTGAGTGTCAAGCAAATCAATCATCTCGCGCCCCAGTTAGTATTGTTCTATGGCACTCGCACCCATCATCACCACATGATTCGAGAGGCTGGTTGTAGAGCACATGGAAATGAAGCATCTTATAATCCTCCTGCAGCAGTCCACCAAAGATGCCATAACATCTGCCCTTCCCCTGTCCATGTCTCACCTACACAAGTAAAGCACCGTTTGGACAAAGTGGGCATTGCCAATTCCGCTTAGGCTTTGAGTGGCACACAAGGCCTATTTGGACAGCAGCTATATCAGACATACAGAAACCCAGCTGCACCCCCAGATGAATTCCTGAGTGAACACTAAAGTGAATGGCTGACCTGCAGCTCCACTAACACTTAGGTCAGCTCTGAAGTTTGTCTGATAACAAAGGTGTGAATCAGAGTTGAGCTGGCACCTCTGCAGAGACTCCTTCCCACAAAAATGGTGCCCAGATGGACATTCATTTTAGGCTTGTGACCGCAAACTGAACTCTTCATGGATGTAATGGACAAAATGAGGCACTTATAAGCAAGCACTGCATCTGGCAGGGCCCTTGATCCAATCACCAGAGGTGGCAAAGTCCTTCCAAACTTTCTGCATTCATCTCGTCTGTCTCTTTGATGGAGCTGATAGCTGACCTGATGAGCCACTGTCTTTGGGGTGAGAAATCATTCACCGTTGAAGACCTCACAAACTTTCTTTGGCCTGGAAGCTACTCTCCATGAATTAACTTGGGTTGGGGGGGTGGAGTAAGTAGTTCTAAGTGACTGAGCACCGTCTGAGAAGACTGAACAGCAGCCATTACTTCAAGAAGGGCACTTCTGCACCTGCACTCTTTCATCAGATTCCTCAGCAAAGAGCCCAACACCCTGCTGAGACAGGTGCCATCACATCACACCACGCCATACTATGGACAAAGGACCAAGCAGCCAACATCAAGAATGCATTTCAATGCAAGAAGAGACCGCCACTTGAACCAGGAGCAGCAACAAGACATAACTCCACACAGTGCTGGACATCAGCTTTAAAGGCTTGGCATTGTAAAAATGTTTATCAGTGCCCAGATAAATCAGAAGTGTAAGTAGCTGGCGAACAGCCAGCCTTGTCTGTGTTACGTGTTGGTCCACCTTCCATCCTGTCTTCTATGTTGATACATATGCAGTTATATTTCTATAACCTTTGTGTTTATTAATCAATTGTATTATTCTGTTTCTTGCAACAAGTGTGTGTCATTTACCTTGATGTACATCTAACGGCCAGAGAGCGCCTCCTACAGAGAAAGGTAAGGAAAACAATGTGGGTGCCTTAAATTAACTACTGGCAATGGCAAAACTGATAATAAACTGAGTGATTAACATCAACCAATCAAGTCTTCTTCTCACATCATACGCACACAGGCCCCTACAACAGCTGCGTCATCCCTCAAAACCTTTTATCAAAGCTGGATCTGCTGGGCTTCAGTTCGTCCCTTTCCATCTGGATTTTGGACTTCCTGTTGGAAAGACTTCAGACAGTCTGCAGTGACAATAATACAGTGGATATAAAAAGTCTACACACCCCTGCCAAAACTGCAGATTTTGTGTAATAAAAATGAAACCATGATAAATCAATCCTGTTTCAGAACTAATTCATCCTTATTGCAGAATTGTAGTCTATACAAAGAAGGTGAAAACAAATCGGAAACTGTTTAGTGAAAAAACGAAAAGCTGTTTGCATCTTTGGACCCCCAAAACTAGGGGTTCTCAATGTCGGTCCTGGGGACCCCCTGTGGTTGCAGGTTTTTGGTCCAACCAGCTTCTGTTTTTAATCAGACCCCTGGGCTAATTAAGTGAATGGTTATTTCCCAAGTTCTGTGTTTTGGGAACAATATAGAAATTTGAAAACTAAGTTTGGTAAAAAAAAAATAATTAAAATGTACTAAGCAGTTATATGGGAATAGTGTATTTTTTTTCTTTTTAACGGGTCTGACACTAAAGTAGTTGCAAGCTTTCATGATTCAGTGTAGCCTGGGAGTCTGCTCTGCTCGTTTTTTAATTGTCATTATTAAGATAGAACGAAGGGGGAAAACTGCACAGAAAAAGGGCAAAATATAATGAAAGCAACAAAAGAGAGTTAAACATTTATCTACAAAAATCTACAGCAAAAGCAGAAATATTTCTGAATGTCTTATAAATGTAAAAATCATGCTGCTGTGCTTTCTTAATGTAGAATACGAGAGAAAAAAATACCAGCTAATTAACTGAGGTCAGTGCTGTCAGCCGTTGTCACTGATTAGGAATCAGATTGGAACAAAAACCTGCAGCCACAGTGGGCCCTCACCGACTTTGAGAAACCCTGCCCTAAACTAATTGATAGTTGATTTTATTACAGCACTCTGTCTTTTCGGGTAAGAGTTTAGTGGTTTGGAACATCTACACTTGGTGACTTTTTGGCCCACTGCTCCATGCAAAGAATGTCCAGATCTGTCAAATTCTGAGGGCATCTCCTGTGCACAGCTCTCTGCAGGTCACCCCACAGGTCAGGGCTCTGGCCGGGCCATTCCCGAACATTGATCTTCCTTTGATGAAGCTATTGCTTTGTTGATTTTGATGTATGCTTTGAGCTCATTGTCATGCTGAAAGGTGAAGTTCCTCATCATCTTCAGCTCCCTAGCAGATATTTGAAGGTTTTGTGCCAAAACAGAGGGATACTTGGAGCTCAAGATTCCATCCACTATACCTAAAGCCCCAGTTCCAGCTGAAGAAAAGCAGTGCCAAAGCCAAATGCTGTCTCCACCATGTTTCACTGGGGGTCTCATGGTGTTCTTTTGAGGAAATGCGGTGTTATTTTTGTGCCAAACATACCTTTTGGATTTAAAGCCAAATAGTTCAACCAGTTGGTCTCATCATACCATAAAACATTTCTACATGGTTGTGGAAGACTGAGTATGTCTTTTTGCAAAGTTTAGCTGGACTTGGATGTTTCTCTTTGTGACAAAATGCTTTTGTCTTGCTACCCTACCCCCCCAACTCGGACATATGAAGAATACAACTGATTGTTGTCACATGTAAAGAACAACCAGTACTTGCCAGGAAATCCTGCGGCTCGTTAAATGTTGCTGTTGGCCTCTCGGTGGCCTCCCTGACCAGTTTTCTCATCAATCTTGGAAGGACATCCTGATCTCAGTAGAGTCACCGTTGTGCCTTATTTTCTTCACTTGTTGATGACTGCCTTCAGCGTGCTACATGGAATATTTAATGCTTTGGATACTTTTTTGTACTCCTGTCCTAATCGACACCTTTCAATGAGATTCCATTCATGTGTTAAAAGCTCTTTACGGACCATGGCTTTTGAAGTATGTTGCAATCAACCGGGTTTCAGAATAATCGTACAGGAATAGCCAATCTTTATCTGAGCTTAATTGATGTCAGGTGTATACTAACGACTATTTGAGATGAGACTAATTGTGATTGGTTGATTCTGAATGCAGCCACATCCTTGAGGGTCTGTCTACACACTAATGACACCAGGTTTTTGATGGACTTTTATCCCCTTTTTTCACTAAACAGTTTCTGATTTGTTTTATACTTCTTTGTAAAGCTTGCAATTTTGCAATAAACATGTAATTCGTTCTGACAGGATTTATCTTGGTTTCTTTTTTATTACATACAATCTATGATTTTGGCAGGAGTGTGTAGACTTTTTAAGTCCACTGTATCTCCAGCACCATAAAGCTGAGCCCCACCGGACTGCGTGCTCAGACTTCTGTTTGCCTTGTTGACCCAAGACCGTACTGCTATGTACAGCTCCAGCAGCATTATCAAGTTTGCCGATGACACAACGGTAGAGGGTCTCATCAGCAACAATGATTGGAAAAAGTACAGGATGGAAGAGAAGCAGCTGGTAGACTGGGGCAAGTGTAACAACCTGCCCTCTCAATGTTCATGAAACTGGAGATGGTTGAGAACTTCAGGATGACACACCCTGCCCACACTCCGCTTTGCATCAAGAGTTTTGTCATAAATGCTCTGTGACTTTTTCACTGTGAGACGATCCTCTTTAAATTGACAAATTCTGCTGTACTATAAGCTTTTATATACTCTTAATTACACACTACACAATTTTTCTTTCTGGAACTGCAGATATATGCTTTTTAGAAATATAGGACATTCAGAAAATATTCTAACCATTTCACTTTATGCACAATTTATCATGTTGTAGATTTTATTTTAAAATGGATACATGTGCCAATTGTGCCCTTCAGTCTATACTCAATAACACAGAATGACCATCTCAAGGTGAATGGAAGCAAACAGGAGGCACCCGACCTGAATTTGAAGGGCCACAACAAAGGGTCTGAGCACAAAAATAAATGAGAGATTTCAAGTTTTTGATTTTTAATAAATTTATAAACCTTTCTGAAAACCTGTTTTAACATTGTCATTATGGGTTACTGAGTGTAGATTGATGGGCAAAAATGTTCAGTGTGTCTATTTTAAAATGAAATCTACAACACAATGAAGTATGCAGAAAGTGAAGGGCTCTCAATAGTTTCTGAATCCACTGCATGGGAACAGCATGTATGTAAGCTGTAGTCCCACACTTCAGTAGAAAGGCTCAGACTTTGCTCTACTTGCAGTTTCAAACATGACCAGTGACAGCAGCGTTAAGTCAGAAGTTAAGGAACTAATAAAGCCACTGACGGTGATTAGAGAAGAAAGGCAGCATCTCGCATTTATATTTATTTAGAAAGAGCGTATAACCATAGTAATAAAGTTCATAGGTGCACACATACACCTACCATATGAACACATCAACCATAGGTAATACATTAATTATTCCATAAAACAATTAAAATCAGCATTAGCTATAGAGGAAATACACTTCTTATGTAATTTCTTGTAAATGAATTTCAAGGAAACCAAAAACCACAGCTGTCAGCATGAAGAGGTGTTTAAACATCTGCCTTGGGAGCTCAAATAAAGTCTTAAGCATTCATATGAGGCAAACACAAATATATGACCTCCAAAAGCTGAAGAACCTCAAACAGATCAGCAATTTCATAAGCCTAAAGTGGCCACGCTTCTGAAGAGGGATGAAGCACATGAATTACAAGACATCCACATTTGAAGAGCTTTACAAACAAGGCACCAATACTGCAACCAGAAGTCTAGTGCTGGGAGCTAATGGTCAGCTCCTGTTAATTTTTTTGCTTGGTGTTCTAAGCAGGATTGTTTCATCTGTTAGACAACACCACTTATTCTCAAAGTCAGGGCAGTCTCCATGACAGATGCACACCATTATTGTGTTCTTCAAACATACCTGCTTCTTGCTAGCAATGAATATTTGTACAGATACAGTCATATGAAAAAGTTTGGGAACCCCTCTTAATTCTTTGGATTTTTGTTAATCATTGGCTGAGCTTTCAAAGTAGCAACATCCTTTTAATATATGACATGCCTTATGGAAACAGTAGTATTTCAGCAGTGACATTAAGTTTATTGGATTAACAGAAAATATGCATCATAACAAAATTAGACAGGTGCGTAAATGTGGGCACCCCAACAGAGATATGACATCAATACCTAGTTGAGCCTCCTTTTGCTAATATAACAACCTCTAAACGCCTCCTATAGCCGTTGATGAGTGTCTGGATTTTGGATGGAGGTATTTTTGACCATTCTTCCATACAAAATCTTTCCAGTTCATTTACATTTCATGGCTGCCAAGCATGGACAGCCTGCTTCAAATCATCCCATATATTTTCGATGATATTCAAGTCAGGGGACTGTGATGGCCATTCCAGAACATTGTACTTCTCCCTCTGCATGAATGCCTTTGTAGATTTCCAACTGTGTTTTGGGTCATTGTCTTGTTGGAATATCCAACCCCTGCGTAACTTCAACTTTGTGACTGATGCTTGAACATTATCCTGAAGAATTTGTTGACATTGGTTTGAATTCATCCGACCCTCAACTTTAACAAGGGCCGCAGTCCCTGAACTAGCCACACAGCCCCACAGCATGATGGAACCTCCACCAAATTTGACAGTAGGTAGCAGGTGTTTTTCTTGGAATGTGGTGTTCTTCTTTCGCCATGCAAAGCGCTTTTTGTTGTGACCAAATAACTCATTTTTTGTCTCATCAATCCAAAGCACTTTGTTCCAAAATGAATCTGGCTTGTCTAAATAAGCATTTGCATACAACAAATGACTCCGTTTGTGGCGCGAGTGCAGAAAGGGCTGCTTTCTCATCACCCTGCCATACAGATGTTCTTTGTGCAGATTCCACTGAATTGTAGATCAATGTACAGATACACCATCTGCAGCAAGATGTTCTTGCAGGTCTTTGGAGGTGATCTGTGGGTTGTCTGTAACCATTCTCACAATCCTACGCATATGCCGCTCCTGTATTTTTCTTGGCCTGCCAGACCTGCTGGGTTTAACAGCAACTGTGCCTGTGGCCTTCCATTTCCTGATTCCATTCCTTACAGCTGAAACTGACAGTTTCAACCTCTGAGATAGCTTTTTGTAGCCTTCCCCTAAACCGTGATACTGAACAATCTTTGTTTTCAGATCTTTTGAGAGTTGCTTTGAGGATCCCATGCTGTCACTCTTCAGAGGAGAGTCAAAGGGAAGCACAACTTGCAACTGACCACCTTAAATACCTTTTCTCATGATTGGACACACCTGTCTATGACGTTCAAGGCTTAACAAGCTAATCCAACCAATTTGGTGTTGCAAGTAATCAGCATTGAGCAGTGACAGGCATTCAAATCAGCAAAATTACAAGGGGACCCACATTTTTGCACAGCCAGTTTTTCACATTTGATTTAATTTCATACAACTAAATACTGCTTCACTAAAAATCTTCAGAAAACACCCCAGTACTCAGATGTTCCTAGGAAATGAAAGACATACCACTGTTATCTTTTTTGTTGAAAGTAGAGTCAATTATTATGCAGGCTGAGAGGGGTAACCAAACTTTTTCATATGACTGTATCACGATAGGGTGGCTCCAAGTAGTGGTCTTTTTTGGCTTAACACTATGTGACGACAGGATCATACTAGAATAGTAAGAATACATTTTATTTATGCAGCATCTTTCAAATTAGCAATAGCCTGCCATGACACTGAATTGAGATAATTGAGTTTGAGATTTTTTTTACATGTTTTTTTTTACGTTTTTTTTACATTTTTTACTCTTATTTAACCACAATGAGCTAAATTATCATCATATATTACTTTTATTACAACAAAAACAGCAATCTATTTCATCATATATTACTTTTATTACAACAAAAACAGCAATCTATTCATCATCAAACATTCTAAAACAGGACTGTGGGTCTGTCCTGGGAGCATCAGAAACAAATTAGGATGCCACCCTGGAAACAGTACTCATCTATAAAAGAGCCCACTTACCCATGCTTGGCACTCTTATTTATTTGCATTGTTCCACTTTGCACACACCTTGGAATGTGGAGAAATTTAGCCCCAAACAGTGGCCAAGGCAAGATCTGAACACCAAGCTTTTCTGTCCAACAATAACCTGAAAACATACAGTCAAGAGAACACTGGAGTGGCTTTAGGGCAAGACTCTAGAGTGTTCTTGAGTGGCCCAGCCAAGGCCGAGACATAGAACACCTGTGCAGAGAACTGAAGATGACAATTTAGACACGCTTCCAATTCAATCTAATGGAACTTGAGAGGATCTGCCAGAAAGAATAGGATAAATTGCCCAAATCCAGGTGTGCAAAGCTTGTAGAGACTTTTCCGAAGGGCTGCTATAATGTACTGGGTTAAAAGTCTGAAAACTTATATTAAGGAAATATTTCAGGTTTTGATTTTTAATACATTTACAAACCTTTCTGAAAACATGTTTTCACTGTGTCATGTTGAGTTATTGAGTGTAGGCTTATGGGCAAAAATGGATAAAGCATCCATTTAAACAAAAAAGCTACAACACAGTAAAATATGCAGAAACTGGAGGGGTCTGACTACTTTAAGAATTCACTGATTAGACAGAGAGGAAATTTTCTCCTTTTTCTCATTTCATAGATGAATAGGTTACCGTTTGATGACTTTTCTATAGTAATTGAATTTCTCCATCAGCCATAATCAATAATGATAAGCATATTAGGAACATTCCTAACTTTTCTGGATTTTGATAATTAAAAGTACACCACCCTATATGGATATACATCCATTTCTTGTTCCATGTTTCCTGACTAATAATCAAGATTTTATAAGCAAGATTTTGCTAGGAGAGTATGGAGCCACAGAATACCCAAGCGGCGTAATGGAACTGGCTGCTGAAGATGTCAAAAGTGGACTACTCACCAGCATTCGACATTAACAAGCTGATTCCATTACTCTGTCTCTCTCAGCCACCGGGTTGTTATAATATAATTTTGAATCATTTGTTTGACTGGTTGCACAAAAAACATACCTCCTTTTTCCATTTTACCAGAAATTATAGAATATTTGGGATTCTAACAGATGATAAGAAGATTTCATTTTTTCTTAAATACCACACTTATTTCAGGGAAATTCTTTATTCATAAATGTATACCTATTCAAATAAAACCATTATGGGTAGTTTTTATGAACAAATTTACATTGCACTTTAAATCACTGAACAATATTAAAAAGAAACCAGTGAAAAAATATGAACATTATTGAATATTTTAAAATTTTAAATGACATAAAAAAAGACCCCCAGCACTTCCCTTTTCTACTGTGTGCACTGTTTCATCACAAATCTGTCTAAATATGGACCTTCTTATCTCTTCCTGTGTCTTTCCTGTTCTGTCCTTGTGAAATTTGCAAATTTTCACCCATATCTGTGCACATTTTTCTTCCAAAGATTATGTACTGTAAATTAGCCCATGTGAGGGTCTTATGTGAGTGGGCCCTGGAGGGGTGTTCAAAACTTTATTCACCTGAGTTTTATGTATTTGTTTTGGGTCAAGTCATTTAAATGGGGTCAGGAGCTGATTGGGGCGTCCTGTTGAGGTATCTTCACAGAAAATGTGCCAGAAAGAGGAGAACCATAATTATAGAACATCGTATTACGGTAAATGTTATAGCCCATGAACTAGACATTTCAGCTGACACACAGTTTCCACAAAAACAGTCATAGTCATCTGGTGATGTCAAAGGTCAGTTCCCAGTTATGAATTCAGTCACAACAACTTGGATCATCTTAGAGAAAATTCCTCTTACTTTTTCCCACTGATTGTTACAGGGGATGAAACGTGGCTTCAACACCACGACTCTCAAACCAAACAAGAGACAATGCAATGGAGGCATCAGGGGTTCCTGACACCCAAGAAATTTCATTTGCAGCAGACGGACGGAAAAGTCATGGTGATGGTTTTCTGGGAATTCATACCACACAAGTCAAGCATCACTGGAGAAACCTAAACCTATGCTGCTGCAATGAAGTCATTACATGGGACCATCAAACAAAAACCTTGTGGAGAAACTGTTGGCCCGCATTACTGCTGACTTACAATGCACTGTCCCACAAATTCCAAATATCAAATGGCAGTTCTCAGGGAATGTAGCTTTATGGAGCGTAACCATCCACCATGCCAGTCCAGATCTGGCCCTCAAAGACTATGATATCTTTTGACACCTGAAAAACATCAATTTCCCAATTATAATGACTTGAATAAAGTAGTAAAAGGGGAGGCTGAAAGACTAGGATGAATCCTTCTATTAAACCACTGGAGTCAAAGTGAGCCAAATGTGTTACGGTCAAGGGGGCCTTTTGTAGCCAGGTTAGTAAATTATTGGAACACCCCTCTTAATGTATGGGTACTGGCCTGGGGCCCAGAATGTTTGAGGCCTATGTATGTTTCTGTTTTGCTATCAAAACATGTGCCCCAGCGCACTACTTTGCCAGGGGGTCTATGATGCTTTTAAGATGGCCCTGCCCTCGTATTGTACAATGTTGGTTTAAGAATATTATGATAAGAGACTGACTTTAAACATGTAAGCCAAAACAAAGTAAGTATTTAAACTTGGGCAACGATAAACTAAACTGGTGCCTAACCCTTTGTCAAAAGAAGCTGGAGAGCATATTATTTTATAAAAAAAAAAATACACAATATTCATTTCATACATTCATGGAAGACGTTACCTGGTGGTGTGGCTGAAAGTAAGCCTTTAGAGCTCTAAAATTCTCGACTTTTCTTATCCTCCTACTAACTTAGGTGAAAAGGCTCTGGAGGGAAAAGAGCCGGGCAGGGCGTTGTAATGAGACTGTTGGACGTAATGTGCGAGAGAACCGCAAAACGTAAGCGTTAAAGAATTATTGCTCAAGTTACAAATGCCTGTCATAACACTCGCAGACTTTCCAGTTCTGCTCCGTTTGCTTGCTCACTCACTCGACCCACACGTAGACGCGCTATTTAACAAGATGTCCCCCTCTGCCCTGGGCGGGTTTAACGGCTTGTGATGATGATCTCTGATTGGTTAATCTCCGCGTCAATCTTAGTAGCGCAGTGAATCCGGAGGACGCTGTAGCGTCGCGGCTGTGATGCAAAGGAGAGAGAAACATGGCGGCTGGGGGACGCGAGTTCAGTGGAAACAATAGAGTGAGCGAGAGAAAATTAACTCTCCGCTCTAGCAGTAACGGGAACATCGGCAATCATGTTTGATTCTTGTTGGACTCGAACTCGACTCTCAGCTTTTTAAAACATTTCAATAAGTTGTATTTTTGGCGTGCGGTCCTTCATCAATGCAGTTGCCAAAAATCCACCGAGTGTCCGAGTTCAGTTACTCGGGAGGAAAGTTTGTTGCCGCGCCGCTCGCTCGGCGCTTGTTTAATTTTTTTTTTCTAGATTTCTAAACGTAGGCTCGGCGCGTATCAACAACTACGATGATGCGATTTGTAGGGTGTGAAACGGCAGGGCTGCCGATATTTATTGGCGTTTTTCTGTAAGAACTTGTGGCGAGAGAGGAAGAGCGAGCTCGATTCGTGGGTCATGCGGCGCTAGCGGGCCGGATTCTTAAAAAGTGTTCGCCTTGAGTTTCATTGTCGTGGAAGTCGACTTCACTTGTAGTCGTTGTGGTGGCATTTAGGGACACGGAGTGAGATTCGATCACACTCGATGACCACAAGGGTCACTTTGTCTAGCGTTGCGCGACTCATGCAGGTGACTTGACTACTTGGCATCCTGTACTTTTTTCCAGGATGTCTTCACCATGATGGGGGCAGAACTGTCACCGTGTGAGCGTTCTTCCAGTTCCCGTCGCCCACTCATTTGTTTTGGGTATATTGGAATTTATTGACGAAGGCCGCGAACTCTTCTCGTCTGACTCAATTAGGATTTAAGCCGCACGTCTTCTTTGCTTGTTTCTGAACCGCCGCAGTTTATTTTGGACTGACTTTTTTTACTGTTATGATGGCGTACAAAGAAACTAGTCATTTGTTCTTTTTATCTTTTTAAGTCGCTCCGGATACGCGGACTTACAGGCGAGTAGTGAGACTCGCGGCAGAGTCTCACGGGTCCCTCGAGAAACTTTCCCCGAGTGTCTTTTCTCTACATGTCACTTGATGATGGCGGATTACGTCGTACCGCGACACAGCGCGGTGATGGAGCGGCTCCGGCGGCGCATAGAGCTCTGCCGCCGGCATCACAACAGCTGCGAGAGCCGCTATGAGAGCACGGCGCTGGAGCGCCTGGAGATCGAGAGGCAGCACACTTTTGCCCTCCATCAGCGCTGTCTACAGACCAAGGCTAAGCGGGCGAGCAAACACCGGCAACCTCCACAGCCGGCGGCGGACCAGGTGGGAGCCCGTGGGACTACCGGCGGTGGCGCCGCCTCTGACCTGCCGGAAAGCGGCACCGGGGAGCAAAGCAGGAACATCACCCTTCTAGCGGTAAGTTTATCGGCTAGGACACCCGATTACAAGTGGGACACGCCTTGACCGTGAACGCACAATGTGAATCATTGCATATTTATATATAGGCCACAGCCTTCCCTAGTCCGGGGAACGAACAGGTCTGAAGTTTATCAAACATAGTGTGACATCTGCAGAAGGTATAGAATATGGCAAGAGTAATTTTAATAACCTTTCCAGTCGGATATATATATATATATATATATATATATATATATATATATATATATATATATATATATATATATATATATATATAATACGTGCGACCTTGGTTGATAACTACAATCGAATAGTTTTTAAAATTTGAGTGCAGTGGCCAGCTGTCTTAATGTGGCAAAAGGTACATCACAGTGAAAATAAGATCGCAGCAGACACACCCACTCTAACAGCATCAGGATCGTTTTAAATAACAGGAGCACAAACGATTTATAACTTATGTTATAGTAATGTCTAAATTAATGAAAGAAGAGTTTGAAAGCTTGCCTAGTTTATGTGGCTATGGGAAAAATATAGGAAAGGGGGGTGATGGAGAGAAAGTGATGTTGTGAGAGAAGAGAGTGGTCAGAGATCACTTCCTTACCTGTAGGCCCTGGCATTCAATACTTTGTCAAACGTGTGTTTACAACATTCCAGCTTTAAAAGTGTATTACTTGGCTTGTCCTGGTCAATACCTAAAGTGGTTTAGTAGAAGGAAAATGAAGTTCATTTAAGCTTAATGCCTTCTCTTTGACTGGAAAATGGTCTGTTCTCCCCTCAGTGTTTTTACCTTTTAATTTTTACAAAGATAGTTGTATTTTATTTGCAGTCACCCAATATATCTAAGTGAGGACTGCCTAAGCTCACTCCTAGGTTACTTCAGTGGATGTAGGTTTTCCTTCAAACCAGTTTCACTAATAAATAGTTCAGTCTTACCTCTAAATGATGGATTGTTTAATTAGTCCTTGTCTTATTTTGCTTTCAGAAAAATATGCTAGTATATTTACATGTAAACAAAATTTGGGAATTTGCATTTTTTTGCCATATCTGTAAATGTTAACTTTCTTTTACTACATTCGTTTGTCATTTAGCTTTTTTCTGTGGAAACGAGGAGCAAATGGCACTGACTGTTAAAGCAGAGCTGCGTCTTCAGTGTTACAATTGTGTGCTAATCTACCTCAATAAAAGGCCAGGTGTCTGTGTGTCAGTCTCTGTCATTCCAATAGATGGTGCATCACAAACACTAACTCTGCTTTTATGATACCATACCAGTGGTATATAATGGAGACATATGAATTGCATGGTGCACTGTAAACATTAATGATGAAGTCTTCCTTAATTTTCTTGATTTCTGCCTGTGTTTTATGGGTTTGTAGCTTGTAATAAAAGGCTTAATAAAGTGGCCCTCAGGTTCAGTCCAGCGGACCACCTTAACTGGAGTTGTTCATCCCAACCACTTTCTGCATATAAGTTCACATAAGATAACCACATTGTGTCTCTTCAGGGTAGAATTTTGTGAAGAAGGTCACCAGCAAGCCCAGTAAATTTTCTGTAAAAATGTGAATTTTGCCAATCAACAGTAATTGCAATGATAGTTAATGTTTAGACTGCTATGAAGTTTTCCCAAGTACATTTGAGAACTGTGTTTTGGTTTTAATGCTGCTTCATGGCTTTTGGGTTCAGCTCATGCTTTGGCCATTGTCTGGAGCTTAATAGATTTTCACCCATTAAGATCTCCTCCAACATTCCAAGGTTTGTGCAAGGTGTAAGAATACAATTAAATATGAGTGCATGGCATGGATAAGTAGGCCCTTTGATAGATTGGCACTATGTCCAGAACAGCTTCCTATTTGGCTGCTGATGCTCCCGGGACAGCCCCGTAAACCTGCTTTGGAATGTTTGGTGATGAATAGAATACTGTACTTTTTATATAGAAATAATAGATTTTGACATTTACCCCATTCTGGCTAAACAAGTGTTTGGATGGCCTTTCATGTAGTTATAAAAGTACAGGACAGGGACCCAATTTTCATAATTTTGGCTCACTGTGTCACCACAACTCATTTGAAATTTCAGCAATCAAGATGTGATTGAAGTGTAGACTTTCAGCTTTATTTCAACAAAAAATATTGTAAGAACTGTTTTAGAAAAGAGAGATGTTTATCCATTCCCCCCCCAATTTTTAGGGGCTCAAAAGTATTTGGACAGACTAACATAATCCTAAATATAAAGATCATTTTCAATATATGGTTGAAAGTCCTTTCCAGTCAATGAATTCATGAAATCTGGAACCCATGGCCATCTCCAAGCTCTGGGTTTCCATCCTGCTGATGATTTGTGAGGTCTTTACTGCTGCTGTCTTCAGGTGCTGGTTGTTCGTTGGACTTTCTGATGGTTTTCCTTTCAGTAAGTAGTACTAGGGTGTTGTACCGTGTTAGCCATTATGAATGTAGAGAAAAGCCAAGAAAAATGACACCTTTTATTGGCTAACTAAAAAGATTACAATATGCAAGCTTTCAAGGCAACTCGGGCCCCTTCTTCAGGCAAGATAGTGAAATGCATGTCTGTTTGGGTTGAGGTCAATTGATTGACTTGGCCAGTGAAGAATATTCCACTACTTTGCCTTGAAAAGTACTTGATTTGCTTGTGCAGTATGTTTTGGCTCATTATCCATCTGTACCGTGAAGCATCATTCTGTTAGTTTTACATCATTTGGATGAATCTAAGCAGATAGCATATCCCGATATACACTTCAGAATTCACCGTGCTACTTCTGTCAGCTGTCATATCATTAATAAACACCAGTGACTGACTTCCATTCTTGGCCATGCATAATAATTCCATAAAATTCTCTCCACCATGTTTTACAGATGATGTGGTATTCATCGAATCATGAGTAATTTCTTCTCTTCTCCATATTTTTCTCTTTCCAGCATTCTGGATTATATTGACCTTAGCTGCCTTTGTCGAAAGACAATTGTTCCAGAACTGGACAGGCTTTTAAAAAATGTTTTCTGGCAAAGTCTAATCTGTCCTTCCGATTCTTAAGATTTATCAGTTTGTGTGTACCTTGTAGTAATCCTCTGTCTTTACTTTCATGAAGTCTTGATTGTAGACTTTGGCGCTGATAGGTCCACCTCCTGGAGAGGTTTTGCTTGTCTAAATGTTGTGAAGGTGTTCAACAGTTGTCTTCTGTGGTTTTCTAGACCTTCTGGTGTTGCTGAGTTCACCAGTGTGTTCCTTCTTTTTAAGAATGTACCACATGGTTGATTTACCCACTCCTCTTGTTTCATCTATCTCTCTAAAGGGGTTATTTTGTTTACTTAGCCTAATAATGGACTTTTTATTTGCATGGACAACTCTTTAGACTTAATGTTGAAAGTTCACAGAGACCGCTTCCAAATGCAAGTTCCACACTTGGAATCAATTCTAGACCTTTTTACCTACTTAATAGTTAATTGAATAATAAGTTAACTGTTCCCACCTGGCTATAGGACAGTTTGTCAGTCAAATGCCCACATACTTTTGAGCCACTGGAATTTTTGGGTGCTATGCAGAAAAATGGCTGCTATTCGTAAATGGCTCATTCCATATTTTTGGTAAACCCCTTAAATTAAAGGTGAAAGTTTACATTTCAAGAACATAATGATTTTTTTTCCAAGTCCACTGTGGTGGCATACACAAATTATGAAAATTGTGTCCCTGTTCAAATACTTACAGATCTAACTGTAAATGTTCAACAGGTTAGTTGACAATGGGATGTATGAAAATTCGTGAGGTATGGTCAGTACCACTTGTATGAAAAAGGAGCAGTTTTCACAACGTACACTAGTGTAGCATGCTGGGACCTATGTTCCCAAAATAATGAAATGTTTATTTGTGCTTTATCTAAAAGTTTTTGAATTTACAAAACATTTTGGGTCATAAGCTTTTAATTAAGGCCAGGATTGAGGTTGTTGCCCCATTACTTTGCGAGTAATCTTGTGACGGATGGACAGACATTAGCATTTCATACACACACACACACACACACACACGAATATATAGCCATCTCAAGAGGTTGTTTTACAGTATTTTAAGTACAAGTAGTATTTGATCACTAGAAGCTCAAATCTAGGAGTTCTGGTGGTTCCAAACTTCTATCATTTTACAATTGTTGAGGCCACTGTGCTCATGTGAGCACTCAGTTTTAGAAATGGTTTTCTGCCCTTGCCCTGATCTGTGCCATACTATAATCTGATTGTGGAGGTCTACATAGAATTGTTTGCTTTTTGTTCTGACTTAGAGTAAATTGAGTGATTGTATATACATGTATGTGCTTTTCTGCATGATGTCCAGTCAATTTAGTTTGCCACAGGTGGACTCCAGTCAAGTTCTAGTCTCATCTCAAAGGTAATTTAAGCAAACAAGATGCCCCCGTGACCCTGTGTTAGGATATAGCAGGTTGGATAATGGATGGATAGATAAAAGATGCACTTGACCACAATTTGGCATTACTAAGCTGGGAGCAGAGAATACTGAGTGGAGACCTAATCAAGCTCTTCAAAATCCTCAAAGGCATTCATAAAGTAGATCCAGAGAATTCTTTCAACTTAACAGTGAATCGTGTACTTGAGGACTCCAGTGGAAATAATAGGGGAAGTGCATTTAGGATTGAAGCAAGGAAGCACTTCTTTACAAAAAGTTTTGGTGGCAATCTGGAACAAACTACTGAGACATGGAGTTGAAGTACAAATCTTGACAATCTTTAAGAAGCATCTGATTGAGATACTTGGACAGCTTAGCTTTGAGCTGAATTAACATGCCTGATGGACTGAATTGTCTCCTATCATTTTGTTATGTTCTTTGTATGTTTATTTCAGTGAAGATTCTGTTTAAGTCCTAGAGAGTTTATAGTTGCGCCAGAAATACCAAATGACAAGGATATCATTAGAAAAAATCATACAAAAAATTACAATGAAATAAGAGAATTGGACAGATAATTAAGAGGTAAACTCAAAACTGTTTTAATTTCTTCTACTCAGTATGTGCTGGTTAACATGCAGTTTGGTTTTTCTAGGCACAGTTTATGTTGCCAATTCAGATTGCCTATTTTGTTACCTAAATCTGCTGATCTTAATCAGATTACCAATATCAAAACATAGTTTCTTCTACAAGTGTCATATGGATAATTCATATTGAGACATTTAATGTTTTTTTTTTAACATGGATTAAGATAACACAATTCATCAGTTTAAACATTTACAGATGTTGTACATTTCATTTACTGTACAAGACTTGATAACATCAGTCATCTCTAGCCACCTCTCTCTGTTATAGGCTGACAGCATCCTGTGCAGTTCTCACTTTTTGTAATGAGCTGGTTTTTTATGTACTTGTCATACTAATGAGCAATGGCATGTACCAAAAGTACAAGATTTGTATGGAACAATCAAAAAGGGTTAGAGCTGAGAGATTTGTCCATTATTCATATACTCGTTGACCGCGTTGATAACCAAGGTGTTTACAGTGAGGACGGAGCACATTATTATTTTACTAAGTTAATTTGTATTTTTGTGCGAGTGTATTTATAAGCTAGAATGTTTTGTAGGGGGCAGCTGTACAACTTCTGACTATTTTATATTTGGTGTTGCTGGCACTAGGCATTTTACTAAAAAAAAATGTTTTCACCTGATTGTCACATGATGAATGGCCTTTATACGTAAATAAAATTACAGCAATTTGATCAGAAGTCTGTTCTTTTGGAGTATGACATCAAACATTTAGGCTAAACTATGTGCAAGTGGCAACCATGATGTAGGACATGAATCCTTCCTGTCTGCACACCAGTATTCACTTTAAAAGGCATTGTTCACTGGCAACATGGACTAAAAGTATATGCTTATAGTAAGCTTTGGTTAGAGACATTTAATATTAATGAAATCTCAGTCACTCTGTTAAGGCTTGGGATCCACTTTTCTTGTAAGAATCAAACAGCTTCTTGCCAGAATGACTGAGTGCCTCTGCATTATTTTTATTTTTTAAATTTTAATTCTTAAAACACTTTTTAAGAGTATTTGTGATGTTGTGAATCCATTAATAAAGAATTTGTAATTTGTGTTTAATATTTATTTTACTTTAAAATTAAGTGATTTTTTTTGCTTGTGTAACTCACCTTTTTGATCAGCTTATGTAAGGTGATGTCAGCCACCCACTAAACGTTATTAAAAATGTTATTTTGGAAGTTTTTTACATGGTAAGTGTTTCAACTGTGAGTGAGTCTTAAGGCTTAGTAAGTACTGAGGTGTTCCATTTAGAGATGAGCACTAATGCAACATGAAATGGAATGTCCTAATTGTCCTCTTTGTTTCTTTCAGCTCCAGGAAACTGTCAAGAGGAAGCTGGAGAATGCTGCCTCGCCAGTAAATGGGGACCAAGTCGGCAGTGCTTTTGGAGATGGGTTTACGGTTACAAAAAAAATTCGTCTAGAAAGTCAGCTGGGAAGTGCCAATGGCACTTCCAGTTGTTTGCCACCAGTCTCACCCTTGCACCCGCTGGACAATAAAGTTGTTGGCAATGATGAGAGGCTAATTCATAATGGGAAACCTGGCTTAGGTTTGGACAGACTAAATGGCAAAAGCAGCACTTCTGTTTCTGACTCAGGTCTGGGTGTGGGTCGAGATTTGGATGACACATTTTTGCTTAAGGAGTTCAAGCAAGAGCCTGTGGATGACATCTTGCCTTGTATGCTACCATCTGGAGGTTCAATGCCAAGCAACCTTATATCTGACTTGAACCTCGATGAGCTGGAGTGGAAGGAACTCATTGAAGAACTAAACCGATCAGTACCTGATGAAGACATGCAAGATATCTTTAATAATTTTGAAGATCGTAAAGACACTGATACTGTCACTCCCTCAGTGCCTACAACACAGGACACAGTCACCATCAAGACTGAATTCTCCCCAGCATCTGTTGCTTTTGATCAAGAGCTAAGGACAGACTCCCCACAGGCAAGGCCTAGATCTTCTGGCCCACCTTTGCACACTACCAACACGACCAACACTAATGCTGCTTCTCCTGCATTGCCAAATTCTCATTCTACCCAGCCTCAGAGGCAGCTCCCCCAAAACGTTATGTTGCCTGCACCTTCCTCAAAAGATTTGTCCCCAGCTCAACAGCTTCAGCAGCTTGCAGCTCAAAAGCAGCGGACTCAGCTTCTACAGAATCAACAACCACCTCAGAAATTCCATCCTCCAAAATGGCCCCAGAGTGCATCTTCCCAGAACCCTCTTGGGTCATCCTTTAGTGAGAAACCCCCAAATACTTCTGTGTACCAGCAAAATAATGGTAAGCAACTGCTACTGCAACCCAATGTACCAAACAAAAGCTCTCCAAAAACTGTTACCAACAGCTACATACATAACACTGCTCATTCATCCATGATTGGGCATGCTGCTGCTAGCTTGAGCCAGAGTTCTGTTAACAGCCAGCCACCACGGTTAGACTACAGGAATACCAAGCCATTATCACATTATGAGATGGACCATGGACAGAGTACAACTCCACCTACTCAGAGTAAATCCAGCATGTTGGCATTCATGCAAGAGCAGCAGAGGCGTCAGCAAATTGCCAACCTTGCAGATAAGCAGAAGCCTGGACTTCAGTATTCCCCTCTGGTGGCTAGTCATCAGGTAAGCATGCAGTACTGTACTTGTTGACCACTGTAAAAAGTATATGTGAAATCTCTGCAGTTACTATGTTAGCACCTGTGTCATCACTGAAGTTCTTACTTTAAAATAACAATTTTGCTATCCTGCTTTGAAATCCTGAACTCGGGTTTCTCAGAGATCCTTTTACCATACCTCTGCTAGCACTCCTTTCTGCTTTTCCTGACACTTCAAATGGATGCATGTGTCTCACATAATTTGGTTGCATTGTGTTGTACGTACTTATTTTAGTTTTGCCCTCTTCTAGTTATTTCAGTTTTGCACTGTTGGGGCCTCATTTATAAAACTGCATGGATTAGAGTGTGACAATATACATACAGCCAAAAAAAAAAAAAACAGGAAAATGGCATACATCCAAAAAAAGCAGGTTTATAAAACCTATTGTACACATTTTCTATGCAAATCACCGTTTATAAATCATAATCACAATGTAAATATTCGTATGTGAACTCACCTCAAGCACCATCCTGAAACATTCCTATATTGGGCTAATCCACATCATACATATGCAATCGCACATTGGCTGTTAGAGCAGCGGCTCCTTCCTGAGACGCAGAGACTCTGCCATCTGTATCCAATAGTATTAGACTGTACTCTGCAACTTAGAGCGGAAGATCATTGCACAACATTATTATACCTCTCATCTGTGCTGTGGGGGTCTGGGAAAGGCATAAGGTGGCAGAGTCTGAGTGGGTAGTTACTGTCACCTGTGATTGCTGTTAAATGAATTGTGCAGGCCATTCAAAAAACTGAGAGTTCAGCCAGTTAACTTACCAGCAAGCCATTTACTTCTTATTGCTTCATGTGCCAAAACTACTTTGCCTCAAAATAAATGAATCACGGGCCAACCCAGGCCAGCGAGACACGACATTTGCAAGCCATATCATGGCATCATAAATGACGAGTGCATTAATGGACTGTATCTGCTTATGGTTAACAAAAGTAGCTTTGTTCTTTCTAGGTGCCCTTATTGCGATATGAATGCAGTCAATTGCTCTGATTTATGTTGGGGGAACCAGACACAGCTACAAGATGCCTTTTTATGTTGGCAAAAAATATGTTCTGTTTTATGTATGTGCACCTACACCATACGAAAATTGGATGTAGTACCTCACCAATTGGTTAATAGCTTCCAGCACAGCAAGGATGATGGCATGGAACTTGGCTGAGATATTCCTAACTTGTCAAATAGCTTCCTGATAAGTGACAACAAGTAGACGATGTAAATTGACAAAAATCATTCTTCAGTGCAAATACACAGGACTAGACCTCTTAAAAAGAAACTACAATACAGCTTGTACATCATATTCATCGTTTTTGAGGTGTAATGTTTGTCACATCAACAATGGCTTTGTGTTATGAATTATTATACATGTCAGTTGTCATTTAGGTGGTTTGGCTGCATTTCCCTGCTTGATCAACGGTGTTGTCATTTCCCAGTTTGTCCAAAATGTTACATACGCATGCGTCAGACTCAGGGCTATGAAGTCGATAGATAAATCCTTTGACTTTGACTCCTTAGTTTCTGGTACTTCTGACTCCGACTCCTCTGTATTTAATATGCTAATGTATTTTCCATGTTGATTAAAGGAAGGCAACATACACGTCATTTAACCACAGAACTACTGGCTAGGATGCTGACTCTCTATCGTATTGGCCAGTTTAAACAATAGACAAAAACCCCCGAACACACATCAGGCCATAGCACACACCTACACCTACATCATTACACTTGTTTACACTCAAATGAACTTGTTAAACACATTATATCTGCAATAAAATGAAAACACTTTTTGTAATGTACCATAATCCAAATTACAATATGTGAATGTCAGGTTGTATAATAGCTCAGCTGAACTTCACACTAGTAGTAACACAACTATGCACTGGGCTTTATTCTTACATCAGATAAGTACTTAATTATGACTATTATTTGTGAAATGGGACATTTGAACTTGCTATATTTTTTTTTCTCATTAAAATTTAAATTTATTAGGAGTCGGAGTCGGTACATTTTTGCTGACTCCAACAAACGACTCCAGGTACCCAAAATTGTCTCGGACTCCACAGCCCTGGTCAGAGTTGTCATAAATATACACATGTTCCCCTGTCATGTTTTCTTTTATAAATCCTGACGTTTGATATGGAAATTGCCCACGCACATTTCAAGCCTCTTCTTATGTGTATTAAAGCTTTATAAATGAAGACCCTGGAATGGTGAGGAGGGATCCTCTCATCTAGTCCTTTTCTTCCGTGGCTTTTCGGAATGATCTTTGCTGGTGCTGAGCTCCTGTGAACTTTTTATTCTCTGAGTTAAATTTGATTTCAAAATGAAATGGATTTAAAGATCAGCATTTTAAGGTTTTCATCATTCTATAGTTCTGACAATGAACAATTTCTCAAATCAATTTTTAGGTGGTGGTAATAGTAGTAGGGTTGTCGTGTAGAGAGTTGTCTAAACTGCACATACCATCATTAACAGCTTTACCTAGTATGCATATAAGGAGAGCAGAATATGACTCCTCAGGTTTATGTATTACCGTATTTTAAAAACAACTATGCGCTGTACCATTTTAGAAAATACCTGATTTCTAATTCTAATAATTCTGTGTGTGTGATATTTTTTTAATTAGACATTTAAGAAGTATTCCTGTAGCTGGGACGTGCAACACTATCCTCTGCGCCGTATGGCATAAAACATTGAAATATATTGCTTTCATATTAAGGAGCAACTTTTGTCCAGAGATGGGGAGCTTTTCCTTTGATGTGGATGTCCTGTCCTGTCCTATGATTGTATGTATTAATGTCAACATTTTGAAATTGCGACACAGGACAGGAAAGGCCAGTGTTTTGTCAATAACATGCACTTTAAATCATTTGAGTAATGGATATAACAGCAGAATAAAACTATTCACTTCTTTATGGAATCTGGTGCAATATCAATAACCTGTCTGTTGAAATTCATAATCATTGCTTTCATTCGGGTTGTACTTATTTCATTGTTAAGAGTTGTGTGTTAGTGATGTGGTTACACGAGGTATTTCCAAAAAGCAACTAAACATATAATTTTTGTTTTCTTTTAAAATATGCTTACAATTTATTCAGACTTGTCTCCTTCTGTGTTTTCCCTCCTCTATTTATTCATCTCTCTCAATGGTTTTTCCCTTTCTGGATTGAGTCCTGGAATTTGTTTTGTAGAATGTCACGTAGGTCCAGTGCTGAATTTTCTGTCATTTGAATTTGGCAACCTTTCAGGGTGGATTTCAACTTTGAGAACAAAACATCTGCAGGGCCTGTACAGCTAAGTTCTGCAAGTTTTCATCAGCATTTGAATTATATATCAGTTCCTGATAACTGTGACACAGTTCGCGTTTTGCTCATCTGTCAAGAAACGCACCATGATTGAGACTTTGCTGACGACTGAAATCCTGGATTGTTAATTGTACTTGCTGCATTATTTATTAATTAGTGACAACAGCAGACACAAGCTTGTGAAACTGTGCTATTATTTTGTGTTGTCTACAAGTTTGACTTGCTTTTTTGTGGTGTATTTTAATTAGTGAAATTTAGATCAACAAAGTAGCAGTTCCAGAAATAGCCCCCTGCAGGACTGACCCTTTACACACCACTTCTTTGCTCACTAAATCTTGATCTAATTTTAAACATTTCCAAATTAGCAAGTCTCTTTTTTTATATTCAGAGTCCTGCAAAATTCCAGTTATTAGTATTTTACTAGTCTGTAGTGTCTTTGGCAAAGGAAGTTAATAGTGCTGTTACAGTATATCGACATAATAGACATAGTCGATTATTTAAATTCATCATTTAGCATGGCATACATTGATGCATTGCGTTTTTACCATCCTTCAAGAGATCAGCAAGGCTGTGCCTAGTTCATTGACAGGTCCTTTGTGTAAAAGACTGTGGACTACTAAAGTATGGGAGTAATTTAAGCAAAAGGCAAATAATACTCTGTTCTGTACACTATGTAAATGTGAAATGGCGTATCATAGCAGCACAACAGCTATGCAGGAGCATCTAAGATGGAAGCATTCCCGGGTTTTCTATGAAGACCCTGCCAAGACAGTGCTGTACGTTCAAAATACTTTTGTTAGTTCTGATTAGTAAATTGATGCATTCTACAGTCATTTATTTTCCCAAACGCTGAACTTCATAAAGGACACCTCAGCCAGCAACAATGCTGCAGTGTGCTAGTGATGAGTAACGACTTTTTTGAGGAATCTTATACTTAGTAAGGAAAGATGTGATGTAAAAGTAATATATAGCATGACAGAAATAGGGAATAATAAGCAGGAAAACATACTGTTAGCTAGTGATTATCATGAGGTTTATGACGCATTACTCTCACACCTGTTTTTTGCCCGTATTTATTTTATGTAATTTTGAAGTGTTATTTGAATTGATAAGTTGTGTTCAGGTGTTACTTAAACTAAACTTTGCATTAATATCGGACTGCTAAAAACATATGTTTGTGTTATTGAAATCTGACTCAAACTCCATTGTTACTTGATCTTGCATGTTTGCACATCAACGAAGTTTTTTATGTTTGCTTTTTATTTGTTAAATTTTTAACGGAGTAATGCAAAATTACTATTGTTGACTGTCAGGTTTGTGTTATGTTCTGCCACTTAATTCTCTTCAAAGGATTCGGAGCCACAGGATGGCTTGTTACATGTGCCATTTACTGCCTCCATCTATATCCTATAATATTCATATCATCCCATAATATTTAAAGTAACAGATGTCTCTAGCTAGCCCCATATGCACAATCTTTGACTAGCAGCTGTAGCTCACTCAGGAACTGTTCACAAACAATTCACCACGTGCCTGCACCTTTTCATTAAACTCGTACCGTGTGAATATCTGGTTTGCTTTTAGCATTATCCATCCATCCATTTTCCAACCCGCTGAATCCGAACACAGGGTCACGGGGGTCTGCTGGAGCCAATCCCAGCCAACACAGGGCACAAGGCAGGAACCAATCCCGGGCAGGGTGCCAACCCACCGCAGGACACACACAAACACACCCACACACCAAGCACACACTAGGGCCAATTTAGAATCACCAATCCACCTAACCTGCATGTCTTTGGACTGTGGGAGGAAACCGGAGCGCCCGGAGGAAACCCACGCAGACACGGGGAGAACATGCAAACTCCACGCAGGGAGGACCCGGGAAGCGAACCCGGGTCCCCAGGTCTCCTAACTGCGAGGCAGCAGCGCTACCCACTGCGCCACCGTGCCGCCCCGCTTTTAGCATTATATAAACCTAAAAATGATCATAATATGCTTGTAATTTCTTACTGTCATATGTTGTAGATGTTCGGTCCTTTGTCATCAATCCATAGCAGCAAGTAACTACACTTTTCCTTTTCCCCTTTGTATAGAAGTGGGCCTGTGAACATTAGCTGTCAGTGCTGTTTGAACTTTTGCCATGAGTCTGACAGTTAATCCCATCAGCTTTACATTAAAAGTAACAGATGTCCCTGTAGATGCTACAGGTTATTTATTAGATTAGTTGACGAATCAAAAAAAACAGCTGCTAGACTAAAAATAGTCATTAGATGTAGATCTAGAAGTTAAGGGGTTATGTCCGCAGTGGTAGCTTTACCATAGTCAGGCTTGGTTGTACTTGGGTTGTAAATGACTGAGATTACAGAGCTCTGATAGTTCTTTTGTCAGGCTTCTAGGTGGTACTACTTCACTATGTGCTCCTTTGGGTGGGAAAAAAAAAAATGACAGCACCTGAGTTTTGACATTTTGCCTTTTGTAAATATTAAATTGTGTGCCATTAAAACTGTTAGTACATCTCTATCTGCACTCCAATCATTAAGGAAATGACTACATTCTTGCATGTAGTCAGACAAGAGTAGCTGAAGCAGGTGAAAGTCTAGTAACAAGCAAGGTGTCTACACTTTAAACACTGATTGGTGTACTGTTTGAAGCCTGCTATTTCTAGACTTTTAACATATGTCTAAAAAGAAGAGGGATGCCTTGTGGTGTAGTGGGTCCACAGCTAAAGTCAAAAAGGCCACTTTTTAAATTATCGCCGCCTTCGTGGCTAAGAGAGGGGGCGTGGTATGTGTGGCCGGAGCAGTTCCCGGGTGATGCATGATGCGGATGATCCTCACTTAAGTGCACATGTGAGAAGTCGTCCGCATCTGTAATTGGTGCCAGGAGCTGCTATTTGCCACATCTGATCCACGTCCCTGTGATAAATAGAAGCGCAAGGCGGCTAGGAGAGAAGAGGAAAGAGAGAACGAGATGTTAAGGGAGAGGAAGGCTGGAGAAATGGGAAGCCGGTGCGAGCGACCGACAGCAGGCTCGCTTGAGCAATGGCAGGCAGCTGGTAGGAGAGCCCCGGAGGAGACTGGCCAACTCTCAGAGGGGGCAGATTGAAGCGGTCGCTCCAGGTGAGCAATTGGGAGGAGCTGAAGTGACCAGCAGTGGAGACGACTGACCGTCTAAACGAGCGGAGTCGTGGAGGCTTGGGGCATGTTGAGCCCCAGCGTGAGCGCCCTGGCTGCTGGGGGGAAGAAACCCAAGTCTCTGTCCGGCTGGAGCCCGACTTAGCCAGGGAATGGAGGGCTTCCGGACCAGTATTGAAGGGAGCTGCATATACTGGTAGGGCGACTCCCCTGTTGCGGGGCCCGGAAGGGGAAAGCAGGGGAATTGTCGGGTTAAAGAAGAAGGCACCGGATTTTTAAAGTAACACTGTTTCCAGCCTTTATTTTAACCTCGTTGTTTTTAAAAGGTTGTATTTATTGGATTTTAATCTCCACAATTTCACCATGTTTTAAATGGATTATTTAAAGATTTTTGATGCACTGCACTTTAATTTGGACACCCTGTCCAGCTCATCGGTGACATTACTGACAGTGTAGGGTTCAAGAGCTACCAGAAGTCAGATGGGAGCATGGAGTGAACCCGCATCGTCACATGCCTAACTAGCTGCGAGAATTTTCTGTGTGTGGCACACACGTGAATCGTAAAAAAGATGACAAAGAAGATGTCTGAGCTAGAGTTAATATTTAGTGCAAAACCAATAAACAGCCACTGAAGTAGTCATAGTATTTTGAGTGTTGAAGAAGAAACTTTTTATTTTAAAATATTTTACGAGTGAACTGTTCATAAACAGAACCCCCAAACCCCCCAGCCAAATTTAAATTTTTAACATTTTTGTATGGTAGGTTCACTACGGTGCAGAGTTTTCTTTTCATTTACAGTGAAGAGCACAGCTCAGCAATCATATTGAGACAAGCATGTGGCCTGTTCTAAAGAAAGCTGACCACCAATGATGCCTTAACTAGAGACATTTTTAAGTAACTAACAAGTCTGAGTGCCGCCTGAAACTACACATCACCATTCATCAGGTTGTATGGTTGCCAATATTCAAATGTACTTTGCATATTGTTGTTATTTCTGAATATTATCAATAATACATTATTTAAAGTTTTAACTTAACTCCTGCTTGTCTTTTACTACACCTAATTGCCTGAAGTTATAGATGTAGAAGGGAAGGTGGGGAGAAGTTATATACAGTGGACCCTTGACTTACGAACTCATGAGGGCTGGTTGTAAGTCAAAACTATTTTTCCCATAAGAAATAATGGAAATGCCCTTAATGTGTTCCGAACCTCCCATAGCAACACTTAACTTTTTTAATAAAAAAGGGTTGTATAATGTGCATAATTTACCAAAAACACCAATAATTTTTCTAATGTACTAACCAAAAAGTGCCTAGCCTACCAGAAACAACAATTTCATACTGTACTCACCATTTAAGTTGACATTTTTGGCTTGCAGAATGAAATGGAAGGGTGGTTATTGTTTCCTTATACAAATCTTTTCTTCGTAAAATTGTCAAGATGGTGGATTTTGACATGCTGTACATATTAGCGAGATCGGTCACACGAACGCCTCTCTCATATTTCCACACAATTTCCTTCTTCATTTTGATTGTGATCGCTTTCTTTACCTTCGTTACCTTTGCTTCCTTCGTTAGCAATTATCGAAATAAATTATATAAATCACTGCACTGACCGAAATTACGTCCACAAACACATGTATCTGGGCTCCGACTGACGTTTACAAACGCTCTTGGCTGTTTGTTTACAATCGCACAAGCGGATACACGTGACCGCATTCGGGCTGTAACGCAAGATGTTGGTCGTAATTCAAAACAAAAATTTTGGTCGTAAAGCAAGTTGTTCGCATGTCAGGCCGGTCGTATATCAAGGGTTGACTGTACTATAATACTTTATAAACAGTGGTAAGTCTATAACTGTGACCAGTTGTCATTCAACAGTCTCCCCATCACTTCTTTCTTTGTCTCTTTCCCACACTTGTCTTTGTCAGTTTTGATAAAATGACAAAATAACAAACATCTCTGGAGAATTTCTTTGAAAAAGGGGAAAGGCCCAATGATGAGACAAAAGACGATTCTAAGACTGGCAATAAAAAGAAAGCCTTGTTTAAATGAAAATACCAACAGTTCTACTTAAATTATGTACAGAGCTGAAAAGATCAAAATCATGTAACTTAAGTAAAGACAAATTGAGAGGTATTTTATGGATTGAAATGGCTGCAGTTTTAAAGGACGAAGAATTGTGGGAAATTGAGGTGTGACTCTCCACCCATCGAACCATGCTACTTAAAATATAGTTGCATGTTGAGAACTTGAAAATGAAATACAAAGTGGAAAAATGAAAATTCAGTAAACAGCAGGTGGCGCCAGTGCTTATTTGCTTTTTACTTTTCACTTTTGCAGTCTCACTGCTGTTCAGATTGAAATTAAAATTTCAAATGGTGTTATATTAATTTTATTTTTGATTTTAGCAGCATTCTTGCATGTAGACTTTGAAAAATAAATGGCTAAAAAGAAATTGCAATTTCATTTTATAATTTTCATTTTAATTTCCTTTGTTGCAGAAAATACCTCCCATATACTTTCCTCAATGTAAAGGTTAATATTCCATTCATCGCTCTCTCTGGTAAAATCTGCCTTGCTGCTCGCTGTTTACAAGAAGTTTGTAGCCAAAAAAGACGTGCCCTAGCTGAACTGCCAAAATACTTTACATAAAAGCACACAACAACTAAATTACCATAAAGCTTAGAAAAGCTGATACTAGAAAAAACTTGCACCTAGCACTCTCTCTGTTCGATTGATTGAATAAAATTTGGCCTACTCCTTCAGGCAGTTTCAGTCCTTTTGAAGAAGTTTCAATTCCTACATCAACCTACCCTAGCCTAGGGGACTACCATCTGCCCTATGCAGGGACAAATGGAACAACTACCCTCAAAACTCAAGAAGACCCAACCCAGATAGATGAAGAAAATGAAAACATTAATGGAAACTTTTTACAGTTAACTGTGACACTAAACTCTGGGAAGTCAAACTAAATACTTTAAACTGAACCATAAGTAAAATCTACCAGTAACAAATTCCCCCTGTGACTATCTTTCTGGGATACTGACTGTGCTTGCACTTGGCCAGGGTGCAGCATTTAAATAGCAAGCCAGTCTCATATGCACATAACCACAGCACATGCCTGACACTGATGCTTAACCCTAAGTTCACTACATTTATTTATGCATTTATTTCACTGTAAAATGGTTTGTCTAAGACATTATCATCCAACAACTGCAAGCGCATCCACAGCATCTTTCATCCCTGCAGCTGTGTCCATTTCCTCTAGCAACCTGGGGCCTCATGTATAAACGGTGCGTACGCACAGAAATGTTGCGTACGAACGTTTTCATGCTCAAATTGCGATGTATAAAACCTAAACTTGGCGTAAAGCCACGCACATTTCCATGGTACCTCATACCCTGGCGTACGCAATTTTTCCGCTCGGTTTTGCAGACTGGCGGCACCCAGCGTCAAAGCAGTGCTACTGTTCCTGTGTGATCACCCTTTCTTTCTTAGATCCACATTCCTGATGCAGCTTTATAAATACACTGAAACTAACTGCATATTGTTTATTAGTGTAATACATCTGATTGTAATTAACCTGCAGCAATATAATGGTCCAGGGAATAGCCATAGTATTCCAAATACCATAACTGCTTTAGCGTTGCATTTAGAGTAACATCTTCTTCTTCTTCTTTCAGCTGCTCCCATTAAGGGTTGCCACAGCAGATCATCTTTTTCCATATTACTCTCTCTGCACCACTGTATCTGAGTGGGGAATCACAGCAGCAGCTAATTGGAAAGAGAATTATCGGTATACAGCATGAAGCAGACGCTGCCTGAGCCACGGCAAAACGTTTCAGAGACTTTCCTGTACAGACTTTGTGGTTTAGAAAACGTTTCATCCCAAGAACTATAAACGCACTCAATCAGTCCATCAAGTTCTCCTTGTAGAACTGTTTGTACTTATAAGTACAATTACCTCACTGTAAACTTGCACTACAGTTATAATATTGCACAACCTGCACCACTTTATAAAGCGCGTATTTACATATGATGACGATGTCATTTTTAAGATGAAATGCAGCAAAATATGTTGATTATATTATACAGATAAAACTTTAACTTCATTTAAATAATCTGTATTGTTAGTAATTAAACATGTGAGGACACTGTGCCACAGCGCTAGCTAGTTCAGGGATTGTTCCTGCATTGCGTTGTATTCTTGCTGGTGCTGACGCGACACTGGAAGGATAGACGGATAGAATAATTAAACATGTACTACGAAGATATTTCAATGTTCCTTAAAAGTTTTGAAGAATCGGCGTTCTAAGCTTACAGATGGCTTCACGTCTATTACAGAGCTGATTGTGTGGCGATTGGGTATTTGGAGAAAGAAAAGTAAGGACAGGAATTGGAGGTTAGTACGTTTGAAAGAGACATTACTTCTGTAATAAATTATTTCATCGAAGATCGCGCATGGCGCCGCAAGCCTCTTGCGTGAGACATGAACAAGCACTGCGCCAGCGTGTTCCCATGTTTAATAACATGCTTTCATTCCTATCATCATGAAAAAGATATCATGTATACATCTCAGTATTTAAATTTTTCAGAGAGCTGTAATATCACAAATGTAATGGATTATGTGTCCTGTCAGAGAAAGAGAAAGCCCATTTAAGAAGCGGGTAGTGATTCACACACAGAGCACATAGAAGATCAAATACAGAACAAAGCATTTAACGTGCTACTTTAGTTACAATGGGATTTGAGAAACTAGTAAATTAAACAATTTTAAGATGAAGTTTATGATGTTCTATTTTAATGGCAAAATAAACTACGTGATTAAAGTGGAAATTTCGAGATTAAAATTGACATTTTGTGCTTTTTTTCCCCCACTGTGTGACTATTTTTTTTTGTCTGTACCGTAATAAGCTTTCATGTGACACTCAGACGGTGGGCTACGACTCGCCTTTTCATGGCGACTTTGATATGTGACTTCTTTTTTATTTTGGGCACAGTGCGACTTTGTGCACTTGAGCTTTCGAGTTTCTCTGACACACTGTCACTCGATCAACTTCCTTTTGTTGATTATACCACTGTTTAAACCAACAAATAGTACGTTTTTCCTTTGCCTCCACTTGGTATTCGCTGAAATTCTTATGCTTTTCCCATTGTCCTTTCACAGAAGGCTATTTATATTGATTTGCATATTCAAAGAGGCGTAATTCTGGGAGGAGTTAGGGCAGGACAGAAGGCACATGCACATGCGTTACTTTTCACACTGATCGGGATTTATGTAGCAGAAGAACGTGGAAGTTTGCGTACGTACAGATTCCTGCATCTGGACTTTTCTGTGCGTACGCACATTCCCGCTTTTGTGCTTACGCCATGTTATAGTGTGAGTTCTACGCACAGCGTTATACATGAGGCCCCTGGTGAGGCTGTCACATTACATACATCTACTAGTACAGGTGTGATTGGTCCTGTACCTTTTGCCAGAAGTGAGGAGAAAGAATAGTGACTGTGCATGATGGCTAAAGTCTTTAATACTGTCTGTCATTCTGAGTAAGCAAGTGTTGTATACAGTATGTCCTAAAGAGAAGGGTGATGGTTGCTGGTAATATTCTCTGCTGCCTTCACCACCCTCTCCAGTGCTTTATGATTTTTGAGCTATGCCAGTGCCATCTTCTTCTTTCGGCTGCTCCCATTAGGGGTTGCCGCAGCGGATCATCTTCTTCCATATCTTTCTGTCCTCTGCATCTTGCTTGTTCTGTTACACCCATCACCTGCATGTCCTCTCTCACCACCTCTTAGACCTTACTCTTTTCCTCTTGCCTGGCAGCTCTATCCTTAATATCCTTCTCCCAATATACTAAACATCTCTCCTCTGCACATGTCCAATGCAATCTCTCCTCTCTGACTTTGTCTCCCAACCGTCCAACTTGAGCTGACCCTCTAATGTCCTCATTTCTAATCCTATCCATCCTCGTCACACCCAGTGCAAATCTTAGCATCTTTTAACTCTGCCATCTCCAGCTCTGTCTCCTGCTGTCTGGTCAGTGCTACTGTCTCCAACCCATATAACATAGATGGTCTCACTGCCATTCTGTAGCCATATCGGGATGTTATTCAGCCAGTGAGGATGGAGTCAACTTGTACACCTGTACAAATTAACACAAACAGATACTTTCTTCAGATATCTGAGGAAGTAAATGCATGGCTAAAGCCTTCTCCACAGCAGTTAAAATGATTTGTGCCCATTTTAGTTTATCAGTGATGAGTAAAAGTGTTCATCAGTGCAAGAAATGTAAAGCTGTTCACCATCTCAACCACATTCCCTCTAATATATAATAGTGTGCCCTTCTTTGTGCAGTCTATGATCAGTGGCTTTGCTGACATTAATAGGGCATTCACAGGTTAACTTAAAAAAAAATACAACAGCTGCAAAATGCAGCAGAGCGAGGTGGTGTTCTGTTACTACTGTGTCAGAAGGCAAATCACATCTCTTTAATATGTCACATCGTTGGTAATCAAGTCCCTGGTGTGTGTTTCATCAGTAAATCTGATGATAGAGTTGGGACTGTGTTTGGCTAAGCAGTCCTAGATGTAGGAGTACAAAGGAGGGTTCAGCAAACTACCCTGTGGAGTGACATTGTTAAGAGTCAGCTTGGAGGGTGTGATGCTCCTAGTCTGCATGTGATGATGTCTGCCACTAGCTCGTTGATTGATTCATTAGAGATCAGTTTAGCATTAAGAGTAAAAGTACTGAATTATTTTCATATGTGAAGATGAAACAATATTGCTTTTCACTGAAGTCAAGAAAAAGTAGATGATCATTTCTTCCATTATGAACACAATATAGCAGTACTAAGAGCAGTAACTGATAATTGTTCGAATAGCTTTTGATTCAGTTGTTTTATCTTCCTTAAGCTTGTATGAGAGGAGTAAATACCTTAAACAAGACATTTAAGTTAATCATTGTGGCTGTCTTTCTCTTATTATTAGGGCGAGAAATTCAGATTTTGAAATCCCAGATCATATCACTTTGAAATGACAGCATGTCAGTGTTAGTTTGTAACATTTTACAGCACACTTGAAATGTATGATATTAGTCACGTTTATCTTTTGCACGTTACATTTTGGGCTTCTCATTCTTTATTATTTATTCTTCCAAATCAATGTACCAATGGTACCGGCCTGTGTGTTTTTTCTGGCAGTTGTGCTCTTCATGTTTATAGCATGTGGCTGTCATTCTGTTTAGGATGGATATTTTCTCCATACTGAACTGGCCAGGAAATCTTTTGATATACTTGTGGTAATGATTGTATTTCCAGTATGTAGATTTATTCTCTTCAAAAATGTTTTAAGTGAGCACCGACAAGGTTCTTTATACATAAAACACTTAAAGTACAGTCAATTTTGCTGCACCTGTTTTAAGGAAGCAGTGTCATGTTTTAGTTTGAACATCAATACATGATTTGTGTCTCTCTTATGACCTCCTTAACTGGCATTTATTGTTTCAAATGGGAATTTAGTAAATCTCTTGCAAACTGACTAGAGTGGAAACTAAAGGTTCAGTGTTACCTGGAAGGCCCTGGAAATACGAGATCAACAATGACATTACACAACAGAGAATGTCTGACTGTTCCTTATCTACCCTTCTAAAAGTAAATCTTTTATATTTTTGGAATGACACTATATTTGTGTATATAAAAGTTCAAATGTTTGAGAGTAATGGACCAGCTAAGAACAACAAGCTGAATAAGAAGGAAAAGCATAGTGAGTGTCATTTTTAAAATCCTGAAAGAGTGCTGGAGGTTTCCAATCACAGGGGGTCTGTCAGCCACCCAAACAAGTTACTGCAGCATGTGCACAAGACGTTACTTGCTAAATTCAGCTCCAGCATTCTCAGCCTGCCAGTCAGATGCATGGAAAAATCCTGCTGCAGTAAGACAACTAGCTACTCAATGAAAGTGGCTTTGCCTGTTAAAAACCCAAGATGTTTAAATTTTGTTTTTGCCTGTCATTTTGGATGGTCCAATATCTGAAAACTGTTTTTTGAAAATAGATGGCCAAGGACATCCTCTCCGTATTTTCTGAATCCACTTACTCTGTTTCAGGAAAATAGAGTGCCAAAACCAGTCCTTCAGTATCACATGGCAAGAAGCAACTCTGGGCATCACATGGCACTAGTGGAGTGTAGAAAGTGCAAGACCAGCTGTTTAATAAGGGAATGCAGCATGAGCAGTTGTAGTGCCCTCCACATACACAGCAGTTTTGTACTTTTTTCCTTTACCACATGATTTTTTCCTCCTGAATTGTCTCCTGTAAGGTACAGCTAGTTACTTGTTTCCAGTTAATATCCATCAGAAATTTGTAGAAGCACTAGGGGGATCTGCCCCCCTGCTCACTTTGCTCGCCAACCCTCAGGCGGGCGCTACGCGCCAGCCACTTCACGGCTCTGCCACTTGTGTATGGGAAAGTGGATGTACAATTTTTAAACATTATTTTCATGGGAATTGCTACATATGCATAATAGACCTAACTATTTTACATTACAGCGAGTAATTAACCATAGTAAAAAATAGTAAAACTTGCTAATTTGAAAGAAAATTGTTTCATGTTGCGTTAGAGGTATTCGTTGCGTTTTACATTTTTCATTCTAGATTGATTTTAGATTAAAACGTAAATATTTTTAAACTTTTACTGTACAACTACAGTAAAAACAATATTTGGAATTAACTTTTCTTCAATGTCGCATTGAATTTTGATTCCGTGTTTGGAGTTACATTGTGACAACGCAAGGTATAACTGCCCATGAGTGAGTATCGTTTCTTTCTCTGTAATAAATAAACCTGCAACATCAGGAGTATCCCTTTTAGGGTTCTAACAGTAGTCCCAGGGGACTGGGACTCTACTTGCCTTGATATGCTACTGTATTGAAGAAATGAAATAATACTGTTTGCCATGCTTGTCACTGACTGTTTTGGGATTTCCTGGGGAAAACTTGCAAATGAGAATCAAAGAAATGGATTTTTAAAGATGTTACATCCCATAGTAGATATTTACACTTTGACATCTGATCACCAACTGACATGGACGAGGCACCAGTCTCAATGTGTCCAAACTGTTACAGCCTGCAAAATCTGGCACAATAGACAAATGACTTTCTGTAAAGTTAAACAATGTTTACAAACATCAATAAAATCATTTTAAGGCTGAATTTAACTTAAAAAATAGTGCACTATATAACAAGGGTTTATATATGACATATATTGTATAGCCTTTAAAAAAGACATAACTCAGAAACCATGGGTCATGGAAAAAATCTAAATACATTTATGAAATAAAATGAAAGTACTTCTAAAACACACCTAAATTGATCTGTGGCTGAATCTTTGTTACCCAGGGTTGCTGCACCACTGAGAAAGCAGTTTGAGTTGCTTGTGGCAGGTTACTGCTCAACAGAACCACCTAACATAATGCTGCCTTTGGTCACTAGGTGGCAGCATAGACATTTAGTTTTTATCCAGTTTCAGTGTCTTGCATCAATGAAAGACAGATTAGATAGACTGGTTATACTTTGTTTAATGATAAACACTTGAGCTTCCCTTCATGCGTTAGTGTTTCATTGATTTATTGCATTTTACATAGAACTGTAATATTATTGTAAATATTAAATGTTTGTGCCACTTTTATTATTTTTGAATTAACTGGAATTGTAGTTAATACATTTCATTTATCTGTTCATTTCTTTTTAACATCAGGAGCAAAACTCTGCACAGATGGTTCCTCGAGTTCCAGGTTCAGTTCCTGGTCCAGGTGGAGGAATGGGGACACAACCACCTGCCCCATCAATTGTCTCTAATCACAGCAGTGCTGCGTATCTCAGTAATCATCAGCAAGCTGCTGTTCTGAAGCAACGGCAACAAATGCAACTAATGGAGCATCGCAAACAGCTCCTTATTGAGCGCCACCAGCTGATAGAGCAGGTAAGGTCCTAATCATTTTAGAGCATGTTCACTGTACACAGTGAAAAGTCCTCGATAGTTATAAACTGTGTACTGGAGTATGATCTGGTGTTGCTTTTAAGTCTTTTATCTGAGACTTGTCAGTTTCACTGACTTATTCTGAACTCATTCAGATATTCTTTCAGAGACTCCTTTAACACTTTTCATAAATTCTTTTGTTATGTGTTTAGTGGCTGGTCAGTATGTTCTGCTAGTTGAAGTGTATATTATAATAATTATAGCATTTTTTTTTTTTTTTTTGTTCTTTATTTCGCCTTATACAATTTCTTGTATTAGGAATTTGGTAGTTTTCGCATACCCCTTGGGGTCAGAGCGCAGGGTCAGCCATTGTACAGCGCCCCTGGAGCAATTACAGGTTAAGGGCCTTGCTCAAGGGCCCAGCAGAGCAGGATCTCTTTTGGCAGTGATGGGAATTTGAACCGGCAACCTTTGGGATACCAGCGCAGATCCTTAGCCTCAGAGCCACCACTCCGCCCGTAAATTTACTTTATTTTAGCAGAAAAAACATAGTATTTCCATGTTTGCATAATTTAGTTCAGTAGGGCCATAGAGCCTGTCTTGATACCATCCACTACACACTTGCACAAAATGAATTTAGAACATAAAAATTAACCTAAAATGCACATTTTTAAGATGTGGAGCCACAAATGATTATTTTGAAAGTGATTCATCAAATATTTTTTTGATTAGTCTAATAACTAGCTTTGTCCATATAATTTAAACAGGCATATGAATGTGTGCTGTATTTGAATATTCTTTTTAATAATTTGATTAATTGAATTTGAAAACATCAGGATATGAAAAAGCACAGCTAAAATAACAAGGACAAACAAGATGGTACTACTATTAATAAAATATTTAAGTAAAAGAAGCCTAAAATTAAAAGCTTAGTTTTGAATAATACCGGACTCATTAACATAACTTGATGTCAGTGGTCTAATTTAAAAAAAACTTTAAACAAGACCAAATAATTAGGCTTTTAGATTCTTTTAGACCTCCGTGTTATAACGGATCCACTCTTGACTTATTTCACTTGTGCTTTAATGTCTCTGTCTTAAATTGAGATAGCTGTTATTCATGGACATCATGAATGTAGCAGCTAGACATATTTACCATAATGTGGCTTAATATATTTTAAAATATAAATAATACCAACTAAAACCATATTCCAAGTGATAAGCAACTCTTATCTCTAAAAGAGAAGACCGAAGAAAAAAAAAAAAAAAAAAATCTATTCTTTTGCAACCATTGAACATTAAATAATTCTAAGGTAATTTCCCCTTGGGATTAATAAAGTATCTATCTATCTATCTATCTATCTATCTATCTATCTATCTATCTATCTATCTATCTATCTATCTATCTATCTATCTATCTATCTATCTATCTATCTATCTATCTATCTATCTATCTATCTATCTATCTATCTATCTACATTAAAATGTTTATATTAGCATAAATACCCATAAAAGTAATTGATAGCGTCTGAAGCATTAGATTTAACACAAATTAGAATGTTAAGCAAATAAAAGCAAATGGTTTAACTAAAAAATTTGTCATATTGCATTTTCTACTAAAAAAGGAAAATTTCCAGTATTAGGAGAGGAAGAATAGAACAGGACAAGAATGATGTACAAAAACTAACCGAGGACAGGATAAGGAGGAATGAGAACACCTGTGTTCAAGGCTAGGAAGCTGAGGAACGATACCACTGACTTAATATAGAAAAAATGGTTCTGGTTGGCATGTAAGAATCCAGCTGGAACAGTGAGTCAGCAGAAACAGCAAAAGGAAGATGATGTAATGTATGGAAAGTAAAATTAGTGTATTCTTGTATTAGCATAAATAAATATACAGTAATCCCTCCTCCATCGCGGGGGTTGCGTTCCAGAGCCACCCGCGAAATAGGAAAATCCGCGAAGTAGAAACCATATGTTTATATGGTTATTTTTAGAATGTCATGCTTGGGTCACAGATTTGCGCAGAAACACAGGAGGTTGTAGAGAGACAGGAACGTTATTCAAACACTGCAAACAAACATTTGTCTCTTTTTCAAAAGTTTAAACTGTGCTCCATGACAAGACAGAGATGACAGTTCTGTCTCACAATTAAAAGAATGCAAACATATCTTCCTTTTCAAAGGAGTGCAAAGCAAGCAGTCAAAAAAAAAATCAATAGGGCTTTTTGGCTTTTAAGTATGCGAAGCACCGCCGGTACAAAGCTGTTGAATGCGGCAGCTCACACCCCCTCTGTCAGGAGCAGGAAGAGAGAGAGAGAGATAGAGAGAGACAGATAAAAAAAATCAATACGTGCACTTTGAGCTTTTAAGTATGCGAAGCTCCGTGCAGCATGTCCTTCAAGAAGCAGCTGCACACAGCCCCCCTGCTCACACCCCCCTACGTCAGCGCAAGAGAGAGAGAGAGAGAGAAAGTAAGCTGGATAGCTTCTCAGCCATCTGCCAATAGCGTCCCTTGTATGAAATCAACTGGGCAAACCAACTGAGGAAGCATGTACCAGAAATTAAAAGACCTATTGTCCGCAGAAACCCGCGAAGCAGCGAAAAATCCGCGATATATATTTAAATATGCTTACATATAAAATCCGCGATGGAGTGAAGCCGCGAAAGGCGAAGCGCGATATAGCAAGGGATCACTGTATATACAAATAAATATATAAGCATTAACCTTAGTGTAGATACTAATGCAAGTCAGTGCTGCCAAGTAAATGATTAAATAAAAGCACATGCCATATTTCTTTTTAAATTAAAACTTAGCTTTGACCATCAAATAGACTAGGAAGGGAAAATGAGAGGAAATCCATAAATGGAAGAAAGGCCTTGGCCAGTGAAAGAAATAAGCAAAAACAGAAACTAGAGATGAACAATAGACAGTAGAAATACCGGGGGGCCAGCAGGGAAAGTCAGGAGATAATAATGGCTCCCATGAGAACTCGAGGTATCGGCTGGGCAGGTTCAGAGGGAGTCGGAGAAAACAGCAAATGAGCTAATCTGAGCGAGGTCAGAGTGATAAGAAATGACTATATAAGTTTGGAGTCCTGAACTGTTTGGGGCTCAGCACAATTTGGCCGTATTGGGTTGAGTCCGTGTTATTATTATTATTTTATTGCAATAAAACTATAGGCTCAGTTTGCCTATCCCGAGACTCCTAATAGCCTTCATTTCAGGTAAAAGCCTTCTGGTGACAATTTTTCGCCAAAACTCACTCTATCTCTATCTATCTCTCCATCTATCTATTGGTAGCAGTTAATTTTTTGTATTGCCATCTTAGGTACAGCTTCACGCTTTGTTCTGAAGTGGCAGTGACTGCACAACAGTCTCTACCCACCCTTTCCTCCCCCCAATTGCTTGTTATTTCCATCAGATTTAAGCATTTATTCTTAATAATTCTTAATAACCCTAATTTGTTCATTTTGAGCTCTTGTTAAATGCTTTCAGCATGGAAAAGGTGATATATAAAGAAAATGTATTATTTCTATTGCCAATTTTTCATTTTTTCAAAAGCAATCTACTAGATGTCTTAATCAGTATGTTGCTATGTAAATGCACATTAATAATCCATCAGAACTCCTGTGCAGTAGGTTCTATGCAACATGCAAATAAATTCACTCAGATCATTATCTGCTTAAAAATGAATACTGTTTCAGATAATTGAAGCAAAGAGAAGAAATCTGTGAAAACCTTTACATCACGCAACACTTCATAAGCAGTATTCAGAATAACTTGCACATGGCTCTTCTGTGGTGTTCCTTTCCAGCAAGGAGGGGGCAGCCGGATGTTCATCAGCCTGCTTGCACCGACTGGAGAATGTGGGAAAGCCCAGAACCAATTTAGTTAAGACATGCTCATATTTACACCTTTTAATGTTAAACCAGGATTTCACTGAGCAGTATGGTTTGTGTAGAAACCATAGTAGAAACTGTCTCATCATAAAAACCAACTTCCCATCACCAGCTTCTCTGCAAATGAACAAGAGAGTGTTGCTGTGCTTCATACTCTTTCAGTTTGGATTAACTGCGTAAACTGGTTGATTTTAAAATAAAATACATACATACATACATACATACATAAAATACTTCTTATGGAATCTGCCTGATCACTTACAGAATGTGATTTTATTTACCATTTAATGATTGGAGAAAATACCTTAAAATAACATTAAGCTGAGCTATGTTTACGCAGGATGTTATTGCTCCTCAGTTTTGACAGCTGCTGATAAGCAATTTTCTCTCGGATCCATCAGATGACATTTAACGAGTTAAAAGTTGCTGGCTCTGGCAAAAATTCAGGCAAAAAGTAAAAAATGCAACTCTGGCTGAAATAAAGCTAGCAAGTGCATTTAACAGACTACTCGCCTGTATTTGGGTAGCCCATGTACTGAAAAAAAAATTTACCAACACTTTTGACTGATAACAGTGGCACCTAGCAAGTGCATTTAGTAGACAATTTATCTTTTCTGTCCGAAAAATACCGTGGCTCTAACTTTTGTTATCACTACCATAAATTTCTCAAGTTAACTAGTTTCACGTCATTAAAAGGACTATTATTGAAAAGCTAAGTAACTGTAAGCAGGTTACTTACAGTGTTGTTGGCTTATCCATGGCTATACTTCAGTAAGCTTCCTCTTTAGGCATTCATGCATTGTGTGACTCCACACAATGATCAAATACCCACCTTCTCAGATTTGCAAATGAAATACTTGTACACAGTGGAGAATTTTGCCTGATATTTGGGGGAAAACATCTTCCGCTGAAGATGGCGCACCAACTCCTTGATTAGCATGTACTTAGCATTTAAGCATGCTGGCGTTCAGTGTTGGGGAGGGACAGAGATAACTGGTCAATTAAGAAAATACAGTTCACCTAAAATTTTTAGTTGCTTATGATTAGTCAATTACATTAATTAATTGCAGCAGCTGTAACTCAGTGTTCAAACCTGGAGTGCTGGGTGTGCTGGCCACTCTCGTAAACTACTGCCCTCGATCATAAGGTGCCACTTAATCTCATCAGCAAATTATTGAGGATGAGGGTGGAAAGTTAGAATGCCCGGTGAACAGATGGGTACGGAAAGTATTCAGACCCCCTTCAATTTTTCACTCTTTGTCATATTGCAGCCATTTGCTAAATCATTTAAATTAATTTTTTCCCTCATTAATGTACACACAGAAACCCATATTGACAGACAAAAAAAAGAATTTTTGAAATTGTTGCAGATTTATTAAAAAAGAAAAACTGAAATATCACATGGTCCTAAGTATTCAGACCCTTTGCTGTGATACTCATATATTTAACTCAGGTGCTTTCCATTTCTTCTGATCATCCTTGAGAGCCCCTTCATTTAAGTCCAGCTGTGTTTGATTATACTGATTGGACTTGATTAGGAAAGCCACAAACCTGTCAATATAAGACCTTACAGCTCACAATGCATGTCAGAGCAAATGAGAATCATGAGGTCAAAGGAACTGCCTGAAGAGCTCAGAGACAGCATTGTGGCAAGGCACAGATCTGGCCAAGGTTACAAAAAAATTTCTGCTGCACTTAAGGTTCCCAAGAGCACAGTGGCCTCCATAATCCTTAAATGGAAGACGTTTGGGACGACCAGAACCCATCCTAGAGCTGGCCGTCCGGCCAAGCTGAGCTACCGGGGGAGAAGAGCCTTGGTGAGAGAGGTAAAGAAGAACCCAAAGATCACTTTGGCTGAGCTCCAGAGATGCAGTCAGGAGATGGGAGAAAGTTGTAGAAAGTCAACCATCACTGCAGCCCTCCACCAGTCAGGGCTTTATGGCAGAGTGGCCTGTTGGAAGCCTCTCCTCAGTGCAAGACACATGACAGCCCGCATGGAGTTTGCTAAAAGACACCTGAAGGACTCTGAGATGGTGAGAAATAAGATTCTCTGGTCTGATGAGACCAAGATAGAACTTTTTGGCCTTAATTCTAAGCGGTATGTATGGAGACAACCAGGCACTGCTCATCACTTGTCCAAAATAGTCCCCACAGTGAAGCATGGCGGTGGCAGCATCATGCTGTGGGGGTGTTTTTCAGCAGCAGGGACAGGACGACTGGTTGCAATCGAGGGAAAGATGAATGCGGCCAAGTACAGGGATATCCTGGACAAAAACCTTCTCCAGAGTGCTAAGGACCTCAGACTGGGCCGAAGGTTTACCTTCCAACAAGACAATGACCCTAAGCACACAACTAAAATAACGAAGGAGTGGCTTCACAACAACTCTGTGACTGTTCTTGAATGGCCCAGCCAGAGCCCTGACTTAAACCCAATTGAGCATCTCTGGGGAGACCTAAAAATGGCTGTCCACCAACGTTTACCATCCAACCTGACAGAACTGGAGAGAATCTGCAAGGAGGAATGGCAGAGGATCCCCAAATCCAGGTGTGAAAAACTTGTTGCATCTTTCCCAAGAAGACTCATGGCTGTATTAGCTCAAAAGGGTGATTCTACTAAACACTGAGCAAAGGGTCTGAATACTTAGGATCATGTGATATTTCAGTTTTTCTTTTTTAATAAATCTGCAACAATTTCAAAAATTCTTTTTTTTGTCTGTCAATATGGGGTGCTGTGTGTACATTAATGAGGGAAAAAATTAATTTAAATGATTTTAGCAAATGGCTGCAATATGACAAAGAGTGAAAAATTGAAGGGGGTCTGAATACTTTCCGTACCCACTGTACATTGGTAGATCATACAGACTTCTCAAATACACTGACTAGGCACAGAATTTGAGCCCAGAACTCTGGATCTGTAATGCAGCAGCACTACTTATTGTGCCATCATGCTGCCCCTGAATGGATATTTAGTGTTGGAATATATTTATATTGTAAATAAAAGCTGTTAAATAGAGAAAGTGTTAAACGGAGGTAATTGTCACTGAATAGTCAGGAGCCTATTAGTACACATCTGCATTTGATGTGGTAAATTATTTTTTTATATTTGCACTGCGTTTATTTTTGTAATTACTGGTTTTGACCAATTTGATTATGTCCTTTTAATTTGTGGAGTTGTTGTTTTTGTTTCAAATTGTTATTCCTTTTCACAAAAACAGCCTCCAAAAATGTTGGCTATGGAAAAATGCTAAATATGGGAACATTAAATCGAGGTTTTACTTTATGTATATTTTAAATATATCAAGAAGTGCTTATACGTAGTGCAAGATGGACACTGTATAGCGCCCGACCTGACACAGATTGGACACGGGAGGCACGTGTAAAATGAATTAACTGTTTATTATTCTTCAGCTGGAGGGCACGTCTTTCCAGTAATCCCTCCAGCCACAACACAGTCCCAAGCACAGTATACAAATACACCAAGCACTTGGCACCACCATTCCTCCCTGGCAACCTCGTCCTCTTCCACCTGATTCTGGCCACTGAGTGGTGGCCGCTGGCTTCCTTTTATTGGGTACCCGGAAGTGCTCCAGGTGCTTGATTGGCAACATCCAGCTGCACTTCCGGGTAAGGCGAAACCAGTGTCCAAAAGGGGGGCAGCAGCTCCTGCTGCAGCATCACCTGGCAGTGCCTGCGGAACCCCACAGAGCTGCACAGAACTCCAACCCCTATGAAGCCTTGGGGGAGTCAGAGGCACCTCTGAAACCCAGGGAGGCTGCCATCTAGCGTCCAGGTGGAGATACTGGGCTTCCCACCCTTGTCCCCCGGCAGATGTGGTGAAGGGGTGTCCCGGCCAGGCATATGAGCCCCTGCCATCCGTCACAATAGATATATTAAAACCACCACTTACACATTTAGTGTGTGGACAGTGTACAATTAAACATAATGTGTTTCTTTAATACCAGAAGTCTTGAAATAGTTGGCAATAGTTGCTCAAAATATTTTTCTTTTTTCATAATCCCATGCAACAGTCTGCATTAGCCAGCAGATTAGTCGCTTTATTGTAGACCCCTACTTAGAATGTGTCAATTTATTTACTCTATTTTATCTGCTGTTTTTTTTTTTTTTTTTCTTCCTTGTAGGAGAAGCAAAGGCAACAGCAGGAGCAGCAACTCCAGAGACACTTAACAAGACCACCACCTCAGTACCAAGGGCAGCCAACAAATGCCTACCAGAATCAAGTGGGCCAGTTTCCAGGTGTGTTGATCCAGTCTTTATAGTGTTCAAGAGAGTTTAAAGAGTTGCCTGTTTTGTCTCTTACAAAATCACTCTTTTTGATGGCTTGTAGAGCCACATTTAAGATACTTTCAAGGCGGGGTGGCAAATTTACATGACTTCTAGTTGGAGGAGACGTCTGACTTTACTGAAGTTGCTGATTGTGCAGTCTGACTGCTGGATTCCATGACTAGAACTCACAAGGCATGACAAATTACCTGACTCTGTGTCTATTTTCCAGCACAGTTTCAAATTTCCAAAGTATCACAAACTCACTCCTTTTTCTGATTTTCAATAACATGACAACTGATGGAGCTGATACTGTACGAATGCTTTCCAGGTATGGTGATTTCAGTTGCAATCACAGACTTCCACCCACTGATTGGAACATGAAACACAAGACATAAGACAGATGAGCCTTTCTTCTTATTTTAGATCTAAAACAGCTTTGTTCATTGTATTGTTAACCATATGAAGGTGGAAAGAGTTGCTACTGAGTTAATGCCTTTGCCTTGAGAAGATTCTGCCTTACTTCACTGCATCCTTAGATCGTCTTACTAGTGATAGACACAGAGAAACAACCAATCACAGTACAAATTCCTAGTAAATGAGCAAGGCAGTGGTGTTTATTCTGTCCAAACATCTATAAAGTCAGTTGTACCAAAATACTGTGTTTTTCAGTATGTGCTTAGAGCACTTGAATTGGGAGAAGTATTCGACTCTATACACTCACCATCAGATATACAGAGTCCCTCTCTGACAGTGAAGTGCTGTGTGGAGTCTACTGCTTACGTACAGTATTCAATACAAAGGAAATGTTTCTTGCATGCACTGTTTGCCTTGTTAAAATGAAGGCAGCTTTTTATGTGCGTTTCATAACAATAGAAGTTCTGTTCAGTGTAGACAGATGATGCTTGCACTTAGTACCATTGCGATCCAACATAAATAGCAGTGTATTTCATACTGTGCTGTATTTGAATGAGCTTTGAATACTTTTGCCCATATAAACAAAGCACTGTTATCACTTCTTTCCAGTTTTGTTTAGAGAGGAAGGAATAAAAACAAACAAGTAAGCCTTCTATCTACTGATTTGCATTGAACAAGAATCGAGATGATAGCAGAAGTCAGGTAGGCAGTAAGGGAGTCCATAGGCATCTCGTTTTCTTCCTCCTCAGGCCTTCTGCTTCAAGTAATGACCAGAGCAGTTTCTTCATTTTCTACCTAAATAAGTAATTTTTTTTGGGACACGTAGGAGATTCATTTCCTCTAGACCATCCATCCATCATCCAACCCACTATATCCTAACTACAGGGTCACGGGGGTCTGCAGGAGCCAATCCCAGCCAACACAGGGCGCAAGGCAGGAAACAAACTCCGGGCAGGGCACGCACGCACACACACACACACACACACACACACACACACACACACACTAGGGACAATTTAGGATTGCCAGTGCACCTAATCGGCACATCTTTGGACTGTGGGAGGAAACCAGAGCACACCCACGCAGACACGGGGAGAACATGGCAGGCTTCACACAGGGAGGGCCTGGGAAGCGAACCCAGGACTCCTAACTTCAAGGCAGCAGCGCTACCCACTGCGCCACCGTGCTGCCCTCCTCTAGACCAGTGGTTCTCAAGTTCAGTCCTGTTGGGTCCCTGTGACTGCAGGTTTTTGTCCAAACCAGCTTCTGCTTTTAGTTGGTCTGTTACCTTAATTTCCTAGTTTTAGTGTCAGTACAGAAATTTCTGTTTGATTGTTGCAGACATTTATGTATGTTCCGTGTAGTAGATTATTTATCTTAAGATTTTTATTTCTTCATATTTCCAATGTGCTTTATTTACCAAGTGTATTTTATAACGAGCTCACTAGTGGTTGTGACACAGAAGGAGCAGAGCAGACACCAGGCAAATGAATACTGAAACACTGCAACTTTTTTTCTTCTCGCAGTGTCTCTTCTATAATGTGTACACTTCACAGCCAATCAGAATTAAATGAGAAGCAACAAAATCCGTCTGGTTATTTACTTTGGTGTCCATTGCATTTAGAAGCATTATTCCCTCGTGGATGTCAAATCTGCCATATTCCGCAACCTTGTCAATGTAGTATTGAGCAAACTTCACAAAACTTTTACCAGGTACAAAATCACATGGACAGATGGATTCATACACAAGTTCAACATAACATTCTCTTTTGGTTAATGCTAACAATGCTTGATTTTCTATGAAGCACATAGAAACTGAGTGATCAGGGTTTGGATTGAATCTGAAACTCAAACAAGTAGAGACCTGGGACTTCATTCATAATGCTTGTGTACACACAAATTGAAGATCAAAATGTGGCTATGCAATTTCTCACACAAATATTCAGATTTATTAAAGAAAACTTGAGGGGTGAATCTTTTGTTTTGGAGAAACTAGGAAATGACAACACCCTTGCAGGCAAACCAGCTAAATGACTAATTGCATGCATAATACTTCAGATCACTGAGCTGTTAATTTGAATTGACATGCAAACTTTTTAAACCTAAATGTGGCGAATATGATGTATTCAGTGCTGCCTATTTGCACTGAGGAACTTTTTTTCCCCATCAGTTTAGACTACCTGTTGCCACTTCTTGGGGAACTGGATGACGGGTTAAGAAAATCTCCACCAAGCTTCACTCCATCATGCCCACTGTGTTGCAAGCCTTTAATTCACCAACAAAGCAATACATCCAGTTTTCGTGTGGTGTGGGTGCATATAAATATGTCATTATCAACATAACAAGGCAAATTGCAGCAGTGTCTAGTTTTCATAAGAGCACTTTAATGTATGCATTGCAATAAGGGCACCTATAGAGAATGAAGCTGCTTTTGTTAACCATAAGCAGTGACATTCTATTAACATACAAGTCATCTGTAATGCCAGGATGATACTGACAGTCATCAGGACTGCACTGGCACAATGCCACATGAAAGGCCATCTCTAATTGTAGATGCCATTCTCAGATTATTTTTTTAGCATGATTCTTCTAGAATTATTTCAATGTGGAATCGGGCAGGGTTTGAGGTGCGTTCACAAACACACATTTACAAGATGATTGTGATTTATAAAGGGTAAATTGCATAGAAATGATGCTCCTGGGACTGAACTTGACCACCATTGGTAAATAGATAAATTAAGCTTTATTGATCCCCAGGGGAAAAATTGGTTGCCTGTTCTGCGTCTGTGAGCCAATTCCATCTTGGTTCTGCCCTGTCCTGTCATGGTGCCATAAGAAAAGCAAATGTTGAATGCCACAATTAAATGCTGCTTCTTCCTTCTTTACAAGGCACCAATTGTTATTGTGCTGATAAAAGTGTAATTACTGACTCCAAACAACTGCTTTCAGTTAAACCTCTCCTTCTCTCTGTTTCCGTTTTTAAATCTAGCAGCCGTCAACAACCTTCCTCCTCAGGCTGCTGGGAACCAGAGGATGTATCAGCAAGCTCAAGGCATCATTCAACAGGCGAGTGTCCCTTCTTCTGTTGCCCCAACTTCAAACCAGCCTGATATGGGAGGCCATGCCTACAGTAACCTGCAGAGTGTCCAGTCAAACATGTATAATAACATGGGCACGGCTGTGAACCAGCTGCACCCTCACTCCACACCACAGGGTCCTCTTAGCAGTGGCCAGCTTCAGCGGCCTACTATGGGACTGGCCCAAAGCACCAGTATTTCTGCAGCATATGGGCAGAATATGTTGAGTGCCTCAGCTTTAACAGCCCAGCAGCAGCAACACCTGAAGGCTGCTGGCAACCAGGCAGTGGCCAAACCTCAAATGACACGGATGCCAAATACCTGGTCTCACCAAAACATACAGAACATGGGCAGTAGTGGATTGGCGCCCTTCAGTGGCAACACTGGCTTCCACTTGCAGGCTCAGCACTCAAAAATGACAAACCAGCCCTTTAGTCCATCTGCTCTGGCTTCCAATCAGCCCATCCCTACCATGAATTCAGTCGTTACAGGGCAGATGATGCCCACTTTACCACAGCAAAGGACAAGTCAAGCTCCTCCAGCTCCCCCCCAGAGTCAGTCCCAGCAAATGGTAACATCCTCCATGAATCCGCCTGTGGCAGACATGAGTGGCTTTGGGCCTACTCCTAACCAGTCAAACCCACATTGTAGCCAGGGTTTCCAGGTGCGGGCCAACAACCCAGAAGTGACTTTTGGTTATGGCCTCCAAAACCTGTCTGCTGATGGTGATCTGATGGACACACTTTTAAAAAACAGGACTACAGAGGAATGGATGAATGATCTTGATGAATTGCTGGGAGCTCAGCACTGAGAATCTGGGACCAAATGGGACTGGAAAGTTGTGCATATTGCTGCTGATCCTGTGGGTCACTGATAAACCACTGATTCCAAGAAACATGCAAGGAAGAACAGCACTGGACCAGCACCTTGGATGCTTTTCCTTTTGGGCACTAGTTTTTGCCAGGGGTGGATGGTGAACTGATCATTATATATATATATATATATATATATATAATGAAGTCAAAAGGTCAGATGATAAAAACCGTGGTCATTGAGGCCCTGATATTTGGTTCCGTTTGGGGCTGACTCCATCTTGCCTGCCCATGGGTGTCTACCTGCCCTCCTGACTGTGATCACGGGGAAGTGGAGGCATTGGACTGAGTGCCAGTGAGCATGTAGGGTTTACCCTTTAGGTGTTAAGCCGCTTTTCTTCTCAAGTGAGCGCAGAAGGCCTGTGTGTTTGGAAATTTGAGAGTTTGCACTCAAAAGTTGTGTTCTTCAGATTTTGCTTCTCGAATAAGAAGAGAAAATGTCTCCATTTGGAAAACCTGGATGTTAATTGAATCTCACAAAATGGCTTTGCATGTGCAAGTTTTTTTTTTTATTATTATTTTAAATAAACTCTGGCTCCTAGGAGACACCTGGGCACCAGTGGAGAGCATCTGCACCACAAGTCTAATGTCACACTACATGTAAAGATAGTCTGCCATTGACAAATCACCCCTGCTGGCAGCTTACCTCAAATCTCTAGCATCTTACTGGCAGTCATTTGATGTGTGCAGTCTCTGTGCTAAGCCCTGCCCCTGGGGGGTACCTGTGGGTTTGTTCATCCTTGCATGTGGCCTGCTTCTTCTGTTCTTTGCTATAAACATATATATTGTAATAAGCATATCCTGATGTTCAAGATCAAATAGAACTTATTTTTATATGTACATTATGCTGAGAATTTTTTGTATGTATTTTGTACTTTAATAACTAGAGCTTACTGTTTAAACAATTAAAACTCTTTGACTACACTCTTCGAGAATGTGAACTTATCTTTGTAAGGGACCCTCTATGCTCCTGGTCTGGTTGCATCACTTACTGATGAGCTTTGGTTGCTTTTCTCTTACAGTGCCCTATATAATATTTGGACAAAGTATAAATTTGCAAATCAAGGGAGTTTGGACACTTTTTGGTCACACCATGAAATGGCAACACTTTTTCTACATGCCCCCCAAATCCCCATTTTAGTGCTCTATAATGTTTGGGATACAGCAATGGCAGGGCCTTTAAAGCCATTGTCATATTTAGTTCTTTGTCATATGTCCCTCACATGCAAGGACTGCTTTAAGTCTGCGATTCATAGACGTCACCAGGTGCTGCTCTGCCGAGCCTCTAATGCCGCCATCTTCAGCGCCTGCTTGTCCTCCTCACTTTTCCATTCAGCATATGGGAGGCGTGCTCAATGGGATTGAAATTGGGTGACTGGCTTGGTCATTCAAGGTTTTTCCATTTTTAGCTTTGATCTAAGATCCTGTGCGATCTCAGCAGTATGTTTGGCTCATTATCTTGCTGTAGGTTGAAGCGCCGTCCAATACGTTTGGAGGCTTTTACAGGACCTTGAGCAGATCAGCTGTTTCTCTACACCTCAGAATTCACTGTGCCACTGCCATCAGCAGTTCCGTCCTCCGTGAAGAGAAGTGTGGCAGCCATACATGCCCAAGCCATAACACCCACCACCATGTTTAACAGATGAGGTGGTCTGCTTTGGATCTCAGGCAATTCCTGTTCATCTCCACACTTTCCTCTGGTCATCACTCTGATGAGGTTCATCTTTGTCTCGTCTGTGCACAAGAACATTTTCGAGAATACTGCAGGCTCTTTTAACTCCTTTTTCCCCAAACTGTAATCTGGCCCTCCTGTTTTTGTCGTCTGTATCTTGCAGTGCGGCCTCTGTGTTTCTGTCCATTAAGTCTCTTGCTGATAGTCGGCTCTGACACAAACGCGTGCCTCCTGCAGACTGTTTCTGATCTGTCACATAGGCATTGGGGGCTTTTTCTTTACCATAGTGAGGATTCTTCTGTCATCAGCAGTGGTGGTCTTCCTTGGCTTACCAGTCCCTTTGTGATTACTGAGCTCACCAGTGCGATCTTTCTTCTTAATGACATTCCAGACAGTTGATTTAGGTAATCCTAAGGTGTTACCAATGTCTCTGATGGTTTTATTCTTATTTCTAAGCCTCATAGTGGCTTCTTTGACTTTCAGTGACTGAGCTGTTGTCCTTATGTTAAACAACTGCAGACTCCGAAGGGTAGAAGCAAGCCGAGGTATCTGATGAAGAAATGAAACCCACCTGAGGAATCACAAACACCTGGGACACCAATTGTCCCAAACATTGTGGTGCCTTGAAATGGGGACTGTGTAGAAGACAATGTCAATGGGGGGACTGTATAAAAAAAAAACTTGTCATTTTTAAATGTTGTGACCAAAATCTATGCAAATACTCTTAAATTGGAGGGTTGAGGGCAAAGTGGGCTGATTTGGACGTTTAACCTGCTGCTTATACTCCGCCTGCCTCTCCTGCTGGTGGTCCTGGCAGTGGTGCATGTGGTGCTTCTGTTTTTGAACTTCAGTGCAAATATTATTGGGGGGACAAGGCTCGTTGACTGTGTTTCATTGCTTAGCAGTGCTGCAGCACCTGTTGCCTTATGGGGGTCTCCAATCCCCTAACCCCGTTGATTGTGTGTCATTTCCTCACAGTGCTTGATGCTTCACAGGATATCCCAATGCTGCATTTGTCAGTTGAGTGTCTAAGCTTCACAAGGGATACATTTACAAGATTATTGAAATTTTTCAAAAGATAAATTGCTTAATTTATATATTAGATTTTATGCACAGAGTTTCTGGAACCTTCATATGGCAACCATAAATGGTTCCCCTGTGGCATGGGTATCAGACTCCAAACCTGGAGTCCTGTAGTGGTCAGGATTTGTTTTGCCTTAATTTTGATTGACTTATTTTATTGTTGTTTAACTGGCAGCCAAATCATAAAGAAATTCAAGGCAGACCAGCTAACTCAAGGGTCTCAAAGAGGCGTTGAGGGCCACCGTTTTCACTCCACCCAATTTCCTGTTTAGATGCCAATGAAGCCAATTATTATTATTATGCCCTCGCCAGTTATTTTCAAAAATGATTTTTTTTTTTTTTCCTGAGATCACCATCCATATATTTTTGGGTCCTCAGTCCTTCATTTTTTTCCTTCCCTAATATATATTTTTTTATTTTATTTATTTATTTTATTGTAATCATTCCATACAAATAGATCAATTTATACAAAAAAGAATTGAAGACAAGTCAAACCCCACCCTTGAGAAAGAGAGCATGGCCATAGGAGAATTGCTTCGGGCTTTTTAATAGGGCAAAAATAAACAACAGAAAGGAAAAAATATATATATAGGTAAATAAAAAATGGAGAAGGGAAAGAAATACGGAAATAATTATTTCTTCTTATTCTAAAATAATATTGATTAGATCCTGCCAGGTTTTGAAAAAAATCTGTACAGATCCTCTAACTGAGAATTTGATTTTTTCTAATTTCAAATAATATAAAACATTGGTTTCCCACTGACTTATCAGAGGAGAGTTAGGATTCTTCCAATTTAACAAAATAAGTTTGCGTGCCAAAAGTGTAGTGAGTGCAATCACCGTTTGCTTGTCCTTCTCCACTTCAAGTCCATCTGGAAGAACACCAAACACAGCTGTTAATGGGTTAGGAGGGATTGTGACACCAAGGCTGTCTGAAAGGCACTTAAAAATTTTTGGTCCAAAATGATGTTAGTTTGGTGCAGGCCCAAAACTTGTGACCCAGTGAGGCAGGAGCTTGGTTGCAGCGTTTGCAGGTTGGATCTTGCCCTGGAAACATTTTGGACAGTTTTAAGCAAGACAGATGAGCTCGATATATCATTTTTAGTTGAATAATTCTATGCTTTGCGCATATGGTGCTCGAGTGAATTCTCTGCAATGCTATCTTCCACTTCTTTTCTGATATATTAATTAGATCTTTTTCCCAATGTCCTCTTGGATCTTTGAAAGGAAGGGACTCTAATAAGATTTTATATAATGCGGAAATGGTGTCTAATTCCTCGAAATTGAGCAGTATTTTTTCCAGCATGGTGGAGGGTATGAGATGAGGAAAATCGGGCAGTTTCTGTTTAACAAAGTTTCTAATTTGAAGATAGTGAAAGAAATGTGTAGCTGGAAGGTTGAATTTGGAACGTAATTGTTCAAAGGATGCAAAGATATTGTCTATATAAAGGTCTCTGAGCAATTTAATCCCAAACTTTTCCAGGTATTAAAAACTGGATATGTTTGCGAGGGTTGAAAGAGGTGGTTCTCTTGCAGAGGTGCCACAGATAGAAGATTTTCCATCTTAAAATGCTTTCTAATTTGGTTCCATATTCTGAGTGAGTAAAGCACAATTGGGTTATTAGTATATTTGCGATAACTTGCATTTATTGGAGCACAGAGCAGAGAGTATAAAGAAGTACTACAGGATTTTACTTCTATTGCGAGCCAAGCCTGTGTATGTTCATATATTTGTGTCCAGGTTTTTATGGCTTGTATGTTTGCTGGTCAGTAATAAAACTGAAAATTAGGTAAAGCCATGCCACCTTCAGCCTGAGGTCTTTGTAGGGTCGCTCTTCGGAAACGTGAGTGTTTTGAGTTCCAAATGAATGAGGTTATTGTTGAATCTAATTGCTTAAAAAATGATTTATTGATATATATTGGAATGTTTTGAAATAAAAAAAAGTTTAGGAAGGATATTTGTCATAACGTTAATTCTTTCGGCTAGAGCAGGGGTGGGCAAATTCATTCCTGGAGGGCCGCAGTGGCTGCAGGTTTTTGTTCCAACCCAATTGCTTAATAAGAAGCACTTATTGCACTAGAAACTCTTCTGCTTCATTTTATTTATCTCCCTCATTACGATTTTGAACTCTTATTGCTTATTTTAGTCTTAAACAGCTGCATTGTTGGTTTTTAATTGCTCCTTATTAGCAATAAGATGCAAATGACAAAAGAAACCAGCAGTTATCCATTTTGCTTGTTATCCTTTACACCTGTGTGTATTTATCATGCACTATTTGGTTTAATTAAATACTTGGAAGGAAAGAGAAGAGAAAAAAGTGAAGGATTGAGAATTACCCATTCGTTTTACACTTCAAAGTATTTGGATGATATCCTTAAAATGGAAATAAAAATCTAGGATATGAGAATGACTTGACATAGCAGAGATAAAGCACTAACAAGCCATGAAATGTAATTATTGGCAACGATTGTTTTCTAATTAAGCAACTGGGTTGGAACAAAAACCTGCAGCCACTGCGGCCCTCCAGGAATGACTTTGCCCACCCCTGGGCTAGAGTGAGATGAAGGGTTGACCATCTATGCAAGTCTTGCTTAATTTTTTCCATACAGACGACAAAATTTTGTTGATAAAGAGCTTTATGTTTACTTGTGATATTTAAACTGATCTGCTATGGTAAAAGGTAGGGTGTCGAGTCTAATATTAAATGCTTGTGAATTCACTGGAAAGAGTATACTTTTATTCAGATTAATTCTGAGACCAGATATCTTTTGAAATTCTGTGAGTGCTGTTAAAACTGCAGGCACAGTGTTTTCTGGGTCTGATATATATAAAACCATATCATCTGCATATAGAGAAATTTTCTGTTCCAGTCCTTCTCTGATAATCCCCTTTATCTGATAAGAATTTCGACAGTGAACTGCCAGTGGTTCAATGGCGATTGCAAATAGCAGTGGTGACAAGGGGCATCCTTGTCTGGTGCCATGTTCTAGCTTAAAGTAGTCTGAACAAATGTTAATAAAAACTGAAGCTTCTGGATTGGTATACAGTAGTTTGATCCATGCACAAATATTTGGGCCAAACCCAAATTTCTCCAATGCAGTGAAAAGGTAGTTCCATTCAATCATATCAAACGCTTTTTCTGCGTCTAATGATAGTAATATCTCTGGGGTGTTTGACTTTGCTGGTGAATATATTACATTAAACAGGCATCGGAGATTGGAAGATAAGTGTCGGCCTTTAATAAATCCAGTTTGATCCTGTGATATTACAGAGGGCAGCACTTTCTCCATCCTTCTAGCTATAATTTTTGAGAGTATCTTAACATCATTATTCAGGAGTGAAATTGGTCTGTATAATGCACATTGTAACAAGTCCTTATTTTGTTTAGGAAAGACGGTGATTAATGCTTGACGAAAAGTTTGAGGTAGAATTTGATTGTCTCTAGCTTCTGTAAATGTTGCCAATAAGAGGGGAGCTAGCTGAGTGGAGAATTTCTTATAAAATTCTACGGGGTAACCATCAGGGCCTGCTGATTTCCCGCTTTGAAGTGACTTTATAGCATCTAGTAATTCTGATAGGGTCAGCGGTTTATCCAGTTCCTCAGCACTTAAAGCATCTATTTGTGGTGTCTGTAATGTATCCAGAAATGCATTAGATTGTGTGTTGTCTTCTTTGAACTCAGTAGAATATAAGGATTTATAAAAATCTCTAAATGTGTGCATTATATTTTTATGGTCAATGATTTCTTCTCCATTCGTGTTGGTGATTACTGGGATTGCATTGCGAACTTATTGTTTGTGAATTTGTTGAGCTAAAAGCTTTAGCTTTTTCTCCGTGTTCATAGTAATGATGTCTTGACTTATATAAATAAGTTGTTCAGTTTCTTTAGTTGTCAAGATGTTGAGTTCTATATGCAGGGCCTGCCTTTTCCTATGAAGAGCTTCACTTGGACGCCTGGCTTGTTCTTCATCTATTCTAGTAATTTCGCTTCTTAGCTCTGACACTTTCTTGGTTTCTAATTTATTTCTGTGTGAAAGTTATGAAATAATCTGTCCTCTTAAGAAGGCCTTTAGAGTTTCCCAGAGTGTTCCTGCAGAAACCTCTGTGGACGTGTTTGTCTCTAGGAAGAAGCTGATTTGTTTGGATATAAATTCTGTACAGTTCTCGTCTGCCAATAGAAGAGGGTTAAGGCGCCATCTGTGAGGTGAGTGTGAGGGGCTTAATGATTTTAGCTCCAAGACTAGAGGGGCATGGTCGGAGATAACAATTGTGTCCTATTTGCATGATTTAATCGTAGGCAAGAAATTATTATCTATAAAAAAATAATCAGTTCTTGAGTAGCTATGATGCACTGGTGAGTAGAACGAATATGTTCTTGAGTTTGGGTTAAGAAACTTCCAGGGGTCTGATAAGTTTTGGTCAGTTACTAACTGTGTAATTGTCTTTGCAGTGTTAGATGTTGTCCCCCCTGTCACAGGAGTCCTGTCTAAGAGTGGATTTAAAACACAATTAAAGTCCCCAGCCATTATAATTTTATGAGTGTTCACATTGAGAATGGATGCAAATAGATTTTGCATGAATTCCTTATCATCGACATTGGGTGCATAAACATCAAAATAATTTTACTGTTAAATAAGTTGCCTATGACCATCACGTATCTCCCTTCAGGGTCCGAGACTACATCTGATGCTACAAATGGGACTGTTCTGTGGATGAGAATTCCGACACCTCTAGTTTTCTTTGTAAAGCTAGAATGGAACATTTGGCCACTCCAGTCTTTTTGTAGTCTGGACTAATCCTTGCTTCCCTAATATTTCATGGAGATAGAAGACACGAGTTCAAATAGGGATCCAAGTGAACCTGGGCATCTGTTGGCTTGCTTTGCATACAAGAAAAAAATGGAGCAATTGAAGTGCATGTCAGTTAAAATCAAGACAACATAGCATGTTCTGTTATCACTACTTAATAATGGAGAAAGTGCACTCTTAAAGGTAAAGGTGCCAAGTCCAAATTTTCTTACTGCACCATACATTAAAGATTTCAGTTTTTTTCTGCATTTTAAGAAGTTTTTCAAAGCTCAAACAACCAACTTCATATACAAAGAACCCTCCCCAGAATGAAGTGATACTTAGTTAGACAAAGGGTTAAAAAAGAAACCACACAACCCAGTAAAGAGCCATAAAGTGCCACTGAAGAGGCCATAACTTTAAGGGTGAGGATGGAATAGAACCCTTCAGCCACTGCGGCCCTCCACAAACTGGCAGAATGGCATCGCTCTGAACCAAAGTTTCTTAAACTGGAGGTCGCCACCCCACCAGTTGTCTGAATTTGGGTCGCGCAGTGTCCATCCATCCATTATCCAACCTAACTACAGGAGCCAGCCAACACAGGGCGCAAGGCAGGAAACAAACCCTGGGCAGGGCGCCAGCCCACCGCAGGGCACACACACCCACAAACCAAGCACACACTACGGACAATTTAGGATTCTTTGGACTGTGGGAGGAAACCGGAAGCAGACACGGGGAGAATATGCAAACTCCACGGACCCGGGAAGCGAACCCATGTCTCCTAACAGCGAGGCATCGAGGCAGCAGCTCTACCCACTGCGTCACCGTGCCGCCCGTCGCGCAGAGTCGGACTTCGCAATTGCATTCAGTGGTAAAAAGGGTGGCGTACGGTTTGCGGGATGTCTCGCCAAGGGTCGTCGCGGGCTGTTTAAGTAACTGACATTGTTTCGCTAAGATTTGTAATGGAGATGGAAACAAACCCCCCAGCCCCCACCTCGATGACTTTCGCTGTATCAATCCCCATCCGGGGAATGAATATCGGAGGCGTTTCTCCAAGGGACTCGGGATGAATGTCGGCGGTGATTCAGAGTTTCGAAGACACAACGGTGGCAAAATTGCGCCGCGAGAAAAAACGTTTAAGAAACGGCGCTCCGAAGGAACTGCATTGGTACAGTTACTTGTATTTTGAAGAGTGATACCACGTTTAGACAACAGTCGGCGCTGTGGCATTGGTGCTTCTCTGCCGAGACTTAACCGTTCACACGGCAGTCCAAGTCACTTCAGTTAATGGGCGGAGTAAACTTTTTTTTTTTCACTGCACCTCTCCAGGAGAACCTCAGGGAGAAGCAGCGCCCGAGTCCTGAGCACAGAGAGTCGCCAACTATGCTGCCTGACCAGATGGTGTACGTGGCTGCTGTCACGGTGTTGGGAGTTCTGGAGCAAGGTAAGTACCGCTTCACGAACGTCCGACCTCGCGTGACCGCTGATGTCAGTGCTCCTCGGTGGGTGGGAGACATTTTAATCGTTCGCATCCATCATACTTGATATGGTACAGGACCACTGCCTCCCTAACACCAGCACGGTAGACGGTCAGAAACCAGAACGTTCACGGCGGTAGAAGAGCAGTCGATAGAAAAGCTCACTCGTTCAGCAAAAAAAATACATGTGATCAGTAAAGTGTGACGTAAGTGCAGTGCTGCTATTTATAAATTATAGCAACGATAATTATTGATAAGGCGTCGGACTACAGGCGTTGAAGGGAAGCACAGACGTATTGCATAATCATGGAAAAAAATGGGACTTTTCATAGCGGCATCATAGACACCCGGGCAAAGTTAGTGCGCTGGGGTCCCCAGTTTTGACAGCAAAACAGAAACATGCATAGGCATCAGAGGACAGCGCGGGCCCCTGGGACCCCCGGCGAGTGCCCATACGTTAAGACGTTCGAGATCCACCCATCCATTCATTTTTACAATTAAGATCATCCATCCATCCATCGTCCAACCCGCTGAATCCGAACACAGGGTCACGGGGGTCTGCTGGAGCCAATCCCAGCCAACACAGGGCACAAGGCAGGATGCCAACCCACCGCAGGACACACACAAACGCACCCACACACCAAACACACACTGGGGCCAATTTAGAATCGCCAATCCACCTAATCTGGCCTATCTTTGGACTGTGGGAGGAAACCGGAGGGCCTGGAGAAAACCCAGGCAGACACGGGGAGAACATGCAAACTCCACGCAGGGAGGACCCGGGAAGCGCTACCCACTGCGCCACCGTGCCGCCACAATTAAGATCAGGGTTGCGTTATCCAGAGGCGGCTTTAGGAGTACGCGGGTCCTTGGGCGAGTGTCATGGGGCCGAGAGCCACAAGTGTAGGCTATATACCGTACCACCACGCTCACGGGCTTGTCCGCCTTTAACGCTGTACGCCTTATTATTGTTAAAAAACATGGTGCATTATGTAGGTACCATTGGCCGTTTGATTACATTATGTATTGTAATTGTTCTTATATTGGTTTAGTGGCCTTTAACCAACTTAATTAATGATTCAGAAACATTTTGCATTTCTGCCGAACCCGCTGGAGTCGGCAAATCTATTTAATTACGGAGAACCAGAACACTTGTAATAAAACGAACACTTACCAAACGGAAGTCCACTTTTCTGGCTTTTCGCTGAGCAAAATCGTTGATAAGATCCTCGTGGTCCAATGTTGAGGCAAGTTCCTTTTCGATTGACAAAATAGCTAAGCTGCACAGTCTGTTTTGCGACATTGTTGATCGTAGATCATTTTTGATAAGTTTCAACTTTGAAAAGCTTCTTTCCGCGCTCGCAACTGTCGCAGGAGTTAGAAGAAATCCACCACGTACCGTATTTCAGACTATAACGGATCTGAATGTCTTGCAGAGGCCCCGCGTATTTGTATGATGAGCTGACGGTGACAAAAGAATCTCCTAAAACGGGGCCTGGGGCGATTGCCCTAGTCGCCACCCCCCCAAAGGCCGCCTCTGCATTATCCCATCAATGTTGGGTACAAGAGTGGGTACTGCGTAAGACTTTGGACGTCAAACCCTGAGGTTGTGGGTTCGAATCCCATCACTGACACTGTGTGACCCTGAGCACTTGACCCCTCTGTTCTCCAAATGGAGAAAATAAAAAGGAATGTCACCAAGTGACAAAGTGACATGTAAGTCGCTTTGGATAAAAGCGGAGGCCAAATAAGTAAATGTAAATGCCAAGACAGAATGCAATCGCCGGACTGGACGCCAGTCTATCGCTGGGCACGCATAAATCCACCCAGCCCGACCCTTAACCTAATAATAATAATGTTTTATTTATGTAGCGCCTTTCATACACTTAAGGACACTTTACAATTCAATAAAGACATTGACAAGACAGTAGAAATTATATAGATGAAAATGAATAATACTCATTGAAAAGATGTGTTTTTAACAAAATTCCATCCATCCATCCATTATCCACCGCTTATCCAAGGTCGGGCCGCGGGGGCAGCAGCCTAAGCAGGGAAGCCCAGACGTCCCTCTCCCCGACCACCTCCTCCACCTCCTCTGGGAGGACCCCGAGGCGTTCCCAGGCCAGCCGGGAGATATAATCCCTCCAGTGTGTCCTGGGTCTGCCCCGTGGCCTTCTCCCAGTGGGACATGCCCGGAACACCCCCTCAGGGGGGCGTCCAAGGGGCATCCTGACCAGGGGGCGTCCAGGGGGCATCGTGACCAAATGCCCTCTAAGGGAAAGTCCAGTAACCCTGCGGAGAAAACTCATTTCGGCCGCCTGTATCCGCGATCTTGCTCTTTTGGTCACTACCCAAAGCTCGTGGCCATAGGTGAGGGTAGGAACGTAGATCGACTGGTAAATCAACAGCCTCGCCTTTTGGCTCTGCTCTCTCTTCACCACGATGGACCGTTGCAGAGCCCGCATTACTGCGGATGCCACATTGATCCGTCTTTCAGCCTCCCGCTCAATTCTTCCCTCACTCGTGAACAAGACCCCGAGATACTTGAACTCCTCCACTTGACGTAGTAATGTGTTCCCAACCCGGAGAGAGCATTCCACCCTTTTCCGGCTGAGAACCATGGCCTCGGATTTAGAGGTGCTGACCACAGACATATATAGATAGACGCCGCATTCACTGTGTTGCCCAGTCGACACGATACGTCAGCGCGTCCACCTTATTGCGAGTGGCAAAGGTGCCACTTATACTAATACAGGTAGACGTGGAAACTGGGTTTTCTGATGAAATAACAATAACGTTTAAAATAGTATCGTTTACATACAACAGATTTTGGCGAATCGTTTACATGCAATTATTTATATCCATTTATACACTAATAATGGCAATTATTATTATTATTATTATTAAATAATTCCTCCCAAATAAGTAACCTTAAGATGCCTTCTTCCATCTCCGAAACATTTCTAAACTAGGGGGCTCCGCCCCCTGCTCGCTTCGCTCGCCAACCCCTGGTGTTGGGAATGACAAAGAGCGTGATGTATGAATGAGATATAGAATAGTGTGACGGTGTAGATGATGCAAATAGAAAGCAAACAATAAAGTGTGTGGCACAGTGTAAAGGTTTATTGGAAAATTTCTTTGTACACGCCGTTTAAGTGTAAAAGGTAATTCCAGCTCAGAACTTGTAAGGTCATTTAAGATGGTTATTGTTGTGATCAGAGTCAAGTTTGTCAGAGCTTAGAAAGAGTTGTGTCTTTCCAGGAAGTAATGGAATGACTTGGGTATTTATGTTTTCCACATTAATATTTTTTTGGACATAATATAGTGCGTTGTGTTAAAAGGGGCATTTGGTCTAATTAGATTGCTGTTCCAAATCTCTCTGTAACTAAGTCGTCGCAGATAAAGGCTTGAGGAATTGTAATAATATGTGGCTGAAGTCCATCTGTATCCGTGAGTATACCATCTCTCAGTTGTAATAAGCAATTGTTATGATCTGGTTCTGGACATCGTATCTTTTTTACTAACTGTATCTTTTGAAAGCAATGCCAATTATCTGCGTATTTTAAGGTGCACTGCACAATAGCTGAGTGCATGGCATCTGGAAGAATAGCTAAGCACTGTCTAAAATCTCCTCCTCATAAAAGTACCTTTCCTCCAAATCGAATATTATTATTCATAAACGTTTGTTCATGCCATTGTACATTCATCAATAAACATTTTTTCAAGACGGATGTCACGTGCAGTGCCACCGTTAATGTTCATAGTGGATTCCGATTTGTAGGATCTAATGTAGTTGATAAAGATTTCACTTTCAGGTACATCGTCAGTTATAAGCTTCTGTAGATATTCAGTATATGAATGTAAAGAAGGCAGTCTAATTTGACCCTTTTGACAACAACGTGTAAATGTATAACTTGTATTGCCAGTTGTTTCTTCAGGGAAGTGAACTGAATGACAATGATTGCAAACATATTACACCGATTCTCTCTCAACTTCACTGGCTCCCTGTTAACTACAGAATACAATTTAAAATACCGCTCTTAACATTTAAAGCTCTCCACAGCCTCACTGATCTCCTCCAGACTTGCACTCCTCTCGCTCACTCCGATCCTCATCTGCAGCTCTACTTTCTGTACCCGCACATCAAACTCAGTTCTATGGGAGCTCGAGAGTCTCTCAATGTGCTCCTCAACTCTGGAATTCTCTTCCCTCTCATATACATCAGCTCGATTCAGTAACACATTTTAAAACTGCCGTCTTTTCAAACTGGCATACCAATTGTGAATTTTGCACTGTTACTGCCAGTTATCTTTGTTTGTTTGCTAATTATTGCTTTTTGATTTATCATTCTCTTGTTTTAATTTTACTAATGTTGTTTAATTTTATTGTAAGGTGACCTTGAGAGTTAAGATTATAAAACGGGATTTTCTAATGGCCAAATATAACCAAAACAATTGTTCAGCCTTACCTATGAAATGTAATCCCCCAGGATCTGGTTTGGAGCGTACAGCGGTTTGTACAATCCCAAGCCGCACATTATTCATTACTTCACTCCACAGCAATGCCACTCGCAATATGGCGGCGATGTTGACGTACGATGCTGCTGGTCATGCGGCGTATAGTATATTCTATGTCTATGGTGCTGACTCTTATCCCCGCCGCTTCATACTCGGCTGCGAACCACTCCAGTGAGAGCTGGAAGTCACTGTCCGATGAGGCCAAAAGAACCACGTCATCTGCAAATAACAGGAGTTTGAAATTAATGATAGATTTTTCTTCTTGAAGGCTGAGAGGAAGAGCATTCCAAACTTTAGGGGCCATCACACTGAAAACTCTGTCACCATATAGTTACTAACCTGTACTGTATTTAGGTACAGCGAGGAAGTGAGCGTCCGATGATCTCAATGCACGGGCAGGAGTGTAGGGAAGCAGCAGCTCACACAGATAATGAGGGGCTAAACCATGAAGGGCTTTAAAGGTGAGAAGAAGAATTTTATATTTGATTCTTGAAGAAATTGGTAATCAATGTAAATCATAGAGGACAGGAGTGATGTGAGCAGATTTTTTTAGTGTGTGTAAGTAAACGAGCAGCAGAATTCTGAACATACTGTAATCTATTGATATATCTAGTCGGGAGGCTATAAAACAATGCAGTTCAATAGTCCAGACGGGTAGCGATGAAAGCATGAATGAGTGTTTCAGTATCTTTCACTCTGAGGAAAGAATGCAGATGAGCAATGGTACAGAGATGAAAAAAGCTGCCTGTACTATTGTGTTTGAAAAGTAAGAAGCTGACCAAAGATGACACCCAGATTACGGACTGACTCATAACCCAATCCGGACACATAGCGCAAATGACAATGACATTGAGTCCATCATTGACAAATAACGGACAATGATGCGAATCCAGTGCAAAACGCGCTCATTGTGGTGTTTACGGACATACGTTTTGCTGTTTGGAATACCGTTAGCTTTTCCATATATATAGTAATACAGTATGTGCCTGCCGTGTTTGGAGTCGGCACCGGGAGATCTCACAGCCTCTTGATTTTCTAAGATTACAACAAGCTCCTGTCCCCTGAGGATTTCAGCTAGGGGTCTGGAAGCCTAAAATCCATCCAGATGTCGCCTCCCTTTACACTCAAACCGTGTTCGCTGAGACCGAGCCAAAGTTGTCTTTTTTGTTCTTTATTTCGCCTTCTACAATTTCGTGTATTAGGAATTTGTTAGTTTTCGCAGGTTAAAGGCTTCGCTCAAGGGCCAGCAGAGTTGCATCTCCTTTGGTAGTAACGGCGATTCGGACCAGCAGCCTTCCAGATACCGGCGCGGGTACTCAGCCTCGGAGCCACAAGTTAGTTTGACGTTCGGCATTCGGACTTTGAGACTTCATATCTCCGAAACGAAAATGGCAAAATCGTTAAAAACAACTGTGTAAAGTTTCGCAATTACCACAATGTTTTTAAAAGTGTTCCTTGTTTTCCGGAATTGTCCATATTTTTATGTAAAAAAATCAAAAATACTCTGAAGGGAATTAGTCCAGTGGATTGAGACTGTTACTGTAAAATGAGTTCATCAGAAACACGGGGACACAGTTGGAAACTTGGTAAGGGGAAATTTTGCACAAAGGAAGTTTTTCTTTACACAGAGAACCACAGACATTTGGAATAAGAGACCAAGTATAGGGATTTTAGGGACTTTCAAAACTCAACTTGATGTTTTTTAAAAGAATTAAGTGGATAGGACTGGCGAGCTTTTGTGGCCTGAATGGCTGGAACTCGTCTCGATTATTCTAATGTTCTAAAAAAAAGACATATACGTCCGAAATGGGTGCAAAATGCACATAAATTCGGCACCGATGTATAAAATACAACTTGTGAATTTGATGGCAGCCTTCTGCAGTTTTTGTGAACATTACTGAATATTTTTCATTTTATTTTTAATAAGGCATAACTTGCACTAATGTGAAGTCAACTGCGTAAAAGCTAAACCGGACACCAATCTAAAGTTGACTTTTTGAAGGTCAATGCCAACTGCGCATTTAACAATTCATGTTTTGCCTTTTTATTTAACCGAAGATCCTTAAAATGTCCTGTAATTATTGGAGGTCTTTTATTTAGAAATGCATACCTACCGTTTTATGAAGAAAGGCTTGTAGCGGCAGGCTGCAGAAATCCAGGGGACTTTCACGTGTCATTTTTAAGGGTCTCAAAATATGAGTTGTAAAATGCACGTGTCTTGTTCGGCTTACAATCACAATGCTGGACAAAAAAAAACATTAAAATGGGAAAAGCATAGGATGTTTGCTCCTACTTAAACGACAGATAATAATTATAGTAGGGTCTGTTTTAATTGTATCTATTTATGTATGTATATAATTAATCAATCAATCAATTAATACAGTAAACGTATTTATTGACTTGTTAGAATAAATGTATACTGCGCATGCGTACAACCACTTTTCGCATGATTGAGCGGTTCGACAGAACAGCGATCGCCGAGCAGCTGAGAAGTCCTAGAGAGCGCGAGTGCATGCGCGCTTGTTCTCCTGCGATCTGCCACTGAATTGGACAGCTTGCTTTTCGCTTCATGCGGCTATTCGGGCTCAAGCTGCGAATGTAACCGTTGCACCCCTAGTACCCAGACTCCTATTTACGCTAAATTACATCCACGCCACTGGAGAGTGAAATGCGTGATGCAGGCGAGAAATTTTTACCGCTAACAGCAGGCGCTCTCGTTGGACAGTCTAGTCCGGCTCAGCGCCTTCGTGGACGGTTAGTCAATTCATGTCATGTATCGCAGATTGGCAGGCACTTCAGTAGCTCGCGTGCGGTGTGTGTGTGTGTGCAGACAATACACACGGAGTGCAGCGTTGCACCCCGCCGCCCAAGACATGTTTGCAGTTTATCTCGCTGATCTCCAGTTGCACTGAGGAGCAACGCAGCGCGCCGGGCGAGGCTGTGTCTGTGGTCGTATGGCGCCCTGGTCCCGGTCGACCTGTTTCAGCTGCGGAACACGCAAAGTAGTGCAAGTTCAAAATGTGGCCGCTTTAGCGGAAAGCACTGAAACTGCTCCGCTGAGGTTTATAACTATTAACTAAACGGTGCAGAGGGCAGCTGGAACGGAATATGCTGCCGATGTCTATCTATCTATCTATCTATCTATCTATCTATCTATCTATCTATCTATCTATCTATCTATCTATCTATCTATCTATCTATCTATCTATCTATCTATCTATCTATTTTAATAAGCCCACGACCTGATTTAATGTACAAGGGTTTCTTCATTGGTTGAAATTAAGTGCCGGTAATCAAGTTGTGTTTACATATTCGTGCTTGGAGGGGTTTGTGGCCGGCTTGTGTTGACCATACTGCATATGGATGCGCAGTGCCGGTCGAAGCGTATTTGAAGTATTTCGCACTACTTAAGTGACACACCCCAGGGGGTGTCCCCCTTACCACATTGTCGAGAGCGCACGCCCTTTAACTTTTACTTTCATAAACGGCGCCCACCTAGTAACGGTGCCCCACAAATTATTTGCAGTGCCCGTCGATCGGGTTGGGTACCCCTTGTCCGGAGCTCGCGCACTTTCAGAATTTCAGATGGCGTACGTTTATGTACATAACGTGAACATTGTTGTCATACTTAAATGACCCCCTTGGGGCCGCGGTGTCGTATACACATCTATACATCTACCCAAAGCACCATGATGTTCCAACAATGATGGATGGATTAAAAGCCAGAAGTCTGTATGACCATCGGCATCAAGTGACTCCGTGAAAAACCCGAACTACAAAGAGGACTATTTCATTTATGTTAGGTAGAATGCCCAGAGGGGACTGGGCGGTCTCGTGGCCTGGAACCCCTACAGATTTGATTTTTTTCTCCAGCCTTCTGGAGTTTTTTTTTGTTTTTTTCTGTCCACCCTGGCCATCGGACCTTACTCCTTTCTATGTTAACTAATGTTGTCTTATTTTAATTTCTTATTTTGTCTTTTATTTTTCTTCTCTTCATTATGTAAAGCACTTTGAGCTACTTTTTGTATGAAAATGTGCTATATAAATAAATGTTGTTGTTATACCTCTTGGTGTACGGAGCGTGCACACTTTTTACTTGCATAAACGTCGCCCACTCAGTATCATACTTCAATGACACACCCCAGGGGTGCCCCCCTTACCACGTTGTCGAGAGCGCACATCCTTTAACTTTAATAAATCGCGTCCTTCAAATGACCGCGCCCCAGGCAGCCGCCTAATTAATTGACGGACTGTATTGGTTGTAACAATGCTGGTGCCCATCGAAAAACAACCGGTACACCTCCAAACACACTGCAGAAGTGCTGGTGGTACGGGATACCGGTGTGTGTACGGAACACTTCAACCACATCTTCTCAAACTCGATCGTTCAAATTCGAGGTTGTGGAGCTTTTTGGCGCAAGGCAGGAACCAGAGTCGGACAAGAGGGTTGTCACTCAAAACCCCGACACGTCGGTCCATCCATTATCCAACCCTCCATATCCTAACTACAGGGTAACGGGGGTCTGCAGGAGCCAATCCCAGCCAACACAGTACGCAAGGCACGGGTCTAATTAACCTGACCCGCACATCTTCAGGGATGCAGCAGTAAAGCCGCTCTGACTCGACGAGAACACTGCGATGGCCGCCTGTCGATTGCAGTACACATCACTAAAATTCAATTTCAAAGTTTCTTTCTTTAACCATTTCTAAATGGACAGAGTGCGTTTTTTTCTTTCCCGCTAATACGTCAGGTCACAGCATCCATTACCACAGTTCCTCTGGTGAGTTCGATTCTTAGTGGCACTTGAGTGCGAGCGCAGTTTGGGTGCTGGTGTGTTTAAAGCAGCCATGACGGACTCGCGCCCCCTACCGCCGGGAGAGGCAGTGTGCGCTCATTAAAGCCGTGGACGGAATGAGTTTGGTGTGCTACAAATTCCCATGATGCTCTTTTTTAGGGAGATGTCATGTTACAGTGTGTTCTTGCAGTTCTCCCGTTCTTTGTCAATCGAGTCAACTTAGCGACTTATTTGTTGAGTTGACAACACGAGATGCCAGTATTTTAAAAGGAAAAACTCCGATATGTGTCATTAAACCTGAATGACAACCTTAAGGACAGTGGTGTAGCTAGCTTGCTGAATGGCCCCGTGCAGCGCCCTGAGGTGGGCCCCTACTGTCCAGCCTGTTACTAATTTATTCGCATCTAGAGCCCAGGGGCCGGCAGGGCAGTGGTATCGGCGACACTATTGGATCACACGCTGGTGACAAACAAACCGGCTCCGTAAATGGAATTTGTAATAACTTTTTTAATCGCCTTATTAGGGCAGCGGTAAGTTAACAAAAAATAAATTGTGGGAGAGGTGGGTAATAGTAGTAGTACATACATATACTGTATGTAAGATGTGGACCCGCATGCTTTTCCAAGACAACTTTGTGAAGGAAGATTATTAAAATGTGACGTTAGCTAGAAAGTAGAAACTGTTCTGTGCTATAAAATGAAGCAAATACAATTTGTAACAAATTAAAACGACAGCACCGGCTGACAGGATACTACTACACAATCGACGTGTTTTACACAAGTTCTGAGAAAATCGACCTCATAAAGTGAGGTGTTAGTGGTTCCAAGAAATTTGCCTTGTCGGTAGGAAATTGCTTGCTCATATATATTGCTCGTTTGTCTTTAGTAGTTTGTCCACTTTTAACGGTTTTAGCAGATAGCACCTGATCTGAAGCCATTGTAATCGCTACTTCCAGACTCGGTAGTTGCAACCAAGTCTCTCACGGCGCCGTCTGCATAACCTGCTTGCGGCCGTTGCGACGATTCACCAGCATCAGCATTCTCAGTTACCACCGCTGGCCCTTGCTCAGTTTTGAGAAAGGTAGAAATCTTAGTTAGCTTAGCGTTTTTCAGTTCCTGTTGCAGGTGTGCCTTACGTTTAGCAGCACCACTCTTATAATGTTTGCCGGATCCGCTGCTACTGGCTGACATGGTGTCGTTTGGTGAGTGTATAAAGAGAGTCTGATTGTTCTGATATTCTGCGTTTGCCGACTAACGGGGACCATAACTTAATACGACTTCTTTTATTGGGAACTTAAAGTGAGGAAAACGTAAAAAATGATAAGAGCCGAGAAAGCAGGAAATGTGTCTGTCAAAACATTCACACGAATGAGAGGTGAGAGGACCGTCGGCGTGGGCCAATGTTTGAGAGGAGGGTGGGACTTGAAAAAAATCTCATGGCCAAAGTCTCGTCTCGCAGGACTTGAAAAAATCTCTTGTAAAAAGTCTTGTTTCGTCTCAAGATTTTTTTATGTAATAGATATTAAAAAAATTATATATAGACCACTAGGGGTGCCACAGAGCTCCCAAACCTCAGAATCAACTTGGTCACATACAGTCTCGGGTTCAAAATGAGAACTGTTATTTAACAGAGTGCCTTTAGTAGAGTTCTTTTTTCAATATGTTACAGTAATAATAATGTTCATCATTATCATCTTGGAAATTCTTTGTTTGAATTCCTCCTATCAGGTAGACACTTTAGATCAATCCGCATACACACAGTCTGAGGTCATTTTTAATTGAATATGTGCAATAAGCTATATTGGTAATGTGTAATATACTAATATAATACCATATATGATATGCAATATATTATTCATTAATAGTGCAATAACAATTTATGCCGATGTATAATGCTCCTATATATGCTCCTCTGCTGACTCCGACTCCCTGGACAAAGTGTATGTGGTCTCTTTTAAACCTGACCCGGAAGTTCTTTGGGTTCTTTAACTTAAGAATGTCACATTTACACTTTAGGGAGCTTTTTCTATTTATGTTGACATAAATCTCTTGGATGTCACTTTACACAAATACAATAAATGATGTTGAAACAAAACATCACATTATTTTCTTATAAACACGGGGCATAATCTCCTTCTGGATTATTGTCTTTAATTACCAACATTAAATTAAACTTGCTCAAAATTAACATTTCTTCTTAAATACTCCATAGTATTCCCATTTAACATTATATAAAACCCCTCACAAAAGTGATGCTTTTTATATGTTACTTAACCCGTGTAGTTTGCCGAGGAGTCATGTCACGTTTTCCTGCAGAATGGAGAGAAGAAAGTTTATGATATATTACAATTATTATTATATAACCGGAGCCAATGGTGGCGGAGCAACGGCAAAGAGTTTGAAAAAATTAAAATGTCTCACATTACTTGTGTCGCATAATCCACATGTCCGTTATCCAGTCGTTATGTTCAAAAGGTACAAAACACGTGCTGTTTTCCTAAAATATTGTGTTATATTTACTTCCTCAGTGAGCACGCATTATAATCAGGAAATCTAAAGCCTCATGGGAATGACTTTTTGAATTGAAGACCCTCCCCCCCCCCCCCCCCCCCCATTCTAGTGACAAGCGATGTGCGAACGATTTGTTCTTTATCAAAGACTCTTTTCAATGAATCGTGGAAATTGATTTGCAGGAGCTAAGGAATCAATTCAGTAGAACTCAACAGGCAAGCTAAGGAGCATGCGTGATGCCATCAGTCGCCTTCGTTCAGATGTTTAAAGCGCATGTGCAAGTACCACCAGTTGGAGGCACGATTCTTTCTAGTTACAACTTAATCTTCATCGTGGAACGAGAACTCGGTCATTGATCATTCTCACGTTCATCACACAAGTTAAATGCAGTAGCAACACATTTATATACTATAGAATATATAAATTAGAATGTATTAGTTGTCTGTTTTGTACAGTTCTCTATTGGAATTCCTTTAAACTGAACTAGGGGGCTCTGGCCCCTGCTCACTTCACTCACCAATCCCCGGGGGCAGGCAGTGGGTACCCGCTATCTCACAGCTGTGCCGCTCTAAGATCGTCGGGGTGCCGCACAGTCAGAGAAAGCGAGATGGCATGTAGAAGAGTATGCGGGGCGCGGGAGGAGGACGGTTTGGTCCTCAGTTATTACAGATAGGAAATCAGTTAAGATAAGCACTTTATTCATCCCGAGGGAAATTCTTATGTTATTGACATGTTCAGTGCAACAAGAGTAATAAAGATAGTACAATGAAGATTTAAAAAGAGAAAAATAGTAATTGTGAAAATATACAAAAAGTTACTTGAGTATTTCACTACAACTCTCTGTTTTAAATACCAATGAATAATAAAACGTAGTAAAAAGTAGAAGTAAAAAAGTAAAACGTAATGAGAAGTAAATAAAAAATTAAATTACATTAACGCCTCATTAAAAATCAATATTATAAATTACTTTATCCTGTACCTTATATTCTATAAACTTTGCTTTTTTCAAATTCTGTTCGCATATTGTTAGGGTTATTTTTCTCTTTTTCGTTTATTGGCCGATTCTCTTTGTTCTTTATGTTTATTATATGCTGCTCTTTTTTGCTCATTTTCTTTTTTCTGACGTTCATCATCAGCTCTTGACGCTCTTTTTCTGTCGCCATCTAAAATTCCACGTTCTTGAATAGACAATTTGCATTTCTGCCTTGTCATTATAACTGACTGCGCTGAACGGCGACTTCGCAGCAGTGAGAGTCTCGTGGGGTCCTATGGTGAGAGGATGTGAGAAGAAGGAGGAATGATTGGGCGAGCAGCGCGGAGGGGTGTGGTCAAGGCTGACTAACACGACGGAAGACTTTTTTAATAGAGAGATATATAAACACTAGCTGTCCTGCGGTGGGTTGGCACCCTGCCCGGGATTGGTTCCCTGCCTTGTGCCCTGTGTTGGCTGGGATTGGCTCCAGCAGACCCCCGTGACCCTGTGTTCGGATTCAGCGGGTTGGAAAATGGATGGATGGATAAACACTACCTTTGTAAGCCTGGGGTCCTAGAAACTATTGAAATTATCAGAAAAAAAACCTGAAATGTAGAGATGTCAGGTAATTGAAAGGAACTACTCTGGGCGTCTCTCTCCTAGGAAGATTCGTTTTACCAATGTTTTCGCCTCGCTTGTGTATTAGCGACGGGAGGACAAGTAAAAGGGATACTGTTTTGCTGATGTTAGTGGCTAAGGGACTTTGTCTTCTGAGCAGGGGCGGATTTTCCTATAGGCTAACTAGGCTTCAGCCTAGGGCCTCAAGATCAAGAGGGGCCTACATTCAAATTGTTAGCAAAATTTTATTATCTCTCATGTAATTTACAAACTTAAAAATGGAAGGTGAAAGGGCCTCATAAGTGGAATAGCCTAGGGCCTCTTTTCATATAAATCCGGCCCTGCTTCTGAGGTTTTGTTTTTGTGGATGTACTCACCTCGCTTGTGTTATTAACGGCTAAGCGAGTTTTCTATTCCCTTGGAGGTGAAGCCCTTACCCAGACTCCACGTCTCACTTCCAGGACGGACAGGCGCACACACTTCCACGCGTAGACGTTTATATATAAGATAATATTAAGCTAATATATTTTTGTCCCTTTGTACACTCAACAAATTAGTCACATAAAACTAATCCTTATTAAAACATTCTTCTAATTTCTAGCAGTTATTTGCTTTCAGCTTTACTTTAGTGCACAACATTCACTGAATGCACAGAGCATATAGCGGCCACTGACTGTATTGAGTTCCAACTGAATCATTACCCGAGAACGAGTCTCACGATTCTCGGTCGTCATTTGATTCGTGTGCTGATTCATTCATTACCTGTGAACGAGTGGCACTGCCTCTCAGCAGTAGTGGTTGTGGAAGCTCATTTATGAGATGTTTTTTCTGACACACTGGCTAATTTATTGCATACCTTACATCAGAAATACATCTTTTAATTTGCTTTCTGTGCAGGAGAGCAATAAATATTAAGTCTACACAAAAAGAGCTGTCAGCCACAATAAGTGAAAAAGTGTGCTCATATTTTTAACTGTTTGTGTTTGTCCATCCATCCATTATCCAACCCACTATATCCTAACTACAGGGTCATGGGGGTCTGCTGGAACCAATCCCAGCCAACACAGGGTGCAAGCCAGGAACAAATCCCGGGCAGGGCGCCAGCCCACCGCAGGGCACACACACACACACACACACACCAAGCACACACTAGGGACAATTTAGGATCGTCAAAGCACCTAACCTGCATGTCTTTGGACTGTGGGAGGAAACCCCTGCAGATACGGGGAGAACATGCAAACTCTACACAGGGAGGACCCAGAAAGTGAACTCAGGCCTCCTAACTGTGAGGCAGCAGCACTACCCACTAGCGCTAGTTGGAATTTTCAGCTGGCACGCCCCCTTAAAGTTTGATTTCCAATTCGTAAACTTGGGGCTGGTCTGTCAAGTCCGAATTTGTCTGACCTCAGATCATGACATCAATCCATAATGGAGACATACTCGACAAACGTTAGTGAAAGCTGTGGTATCATACTGTTTGTTAGCTCTTCTGTTGATTTGTGTCTCATTAAATCAGTTGTACATACAGTACCGTCCAACTTCTATTCATGGACATACTGCTAAAGTGTTTGGATGCACAAAATACCACATAATGTGTTGTTATCAACTGCTGTTTATTCTGATGGAGCTAGCACAACAAATGGATGTGTCCAAATTGGTTTTCTGAATGTTTTACTGGATCACGGTCAACACGGGTGTGAAGTCATTCCCAGCTCCAACTTGCGAGGTAAATGTAATGCAGTATAATGCTCAGTGTACTTGGTTAGCTTTAAAAATGATCTCAATGAATTACATTGGAAGTTACTTTTTTTTTTTTATTGTGAAATGTCATTTAATTTCATCACGTTAAAATAAATTAAGTATATTTAGTAAACACAACATATTATATTTAATAAGGATCTAATGAATTTATTTAGGTGGAAAAACTTGACAAAAGAATGAATTAAATCTAAAGATTTATTATTCTGAGTGTCATCCTTCTGGCAGCGCACTTGGGAATATTCCACAGGGGCAACGGCCATGTGTGGCATTCAAACCCAAAATGTTGTGTGGCTTTAATGAGGCCACCTGCAACTCGACCTGTTCAGTTTAGTGTGCAGTCAGGCCGTATGTGATTCACCGGCTTCAGCAGTTAGTCAAGTAACAGACAGACATCTCCCTTAGCATTTTACATATAGAGAGATTTTGGGACAGAAGAACTTTGCATGTTTTCATTGTCTGGGGCCTAGATAGATAAATAGCTTTGAAAGACACTATATGATAGATAGATAGATATGAAAGGCACTGTGTAATAGATAAATGTGAAAGACACTATATGATCGATAGATAGAAAAGGCACTTTAAGATAGATAGATAGATGTGAAAGGCACTATGTAATAGATAGATGTGAAAGGCACTATATAATAGATAGACGTGAAAGACACTATATGATCAATAGATAGAAAAGGCACTTTATGATGGATGGATAGCTAGATAGATAGATAGATAGATAAGAAAGGCACTATGTATCCATCATAAAGTGCCTTTTCTATCTATTGATCATATAGTGCCTTTCACACCTATCTATTAGATAGATCGATAGACTGATAGCTAGATAAGAAAGGCACTATCTATCTATCTATCTATCTATCTATCTATCTATCTATCTATCTATCTATCTATCTATCTGATAGGTGTGAAAGACACTATATAATAGATAAATGTGAAAGACACTATATGATCGATAGAAAAGGCACTTTATGATAGATAGATAGATAGATAGATAGATAGATAGATAGATAGATAGATAGATAGATAGATAAGAAAGGCACTAAAGGCACTATGTATCCATCATAAAGTGCCTTTTCTATCTATTGATCATATAGTGCCTTTCACACCTATCTATTAGATAGATAGATCGATAGTGCCTTTCTTAGATAGATAGATAGATAGATAAGAAAGGCACTATCTATCTATCTATCTATCTATCTATCTATCTATCTATCTATCTATCTGATAGGTGTGAAAGACACTATATAATAGATAAATGTGAAAGACACTATATGATCGATAGAAAAGGCACTTTATGATAGATAGATAGATAGATAGATAGATAGATAGATAGATAGATAGATAGATAGATAGATAGATAGATAAGAAAGGCACTAAAGGCACTATGTATCCATCATAAAGTGCCTTTTCTATCTATTGATCATATAGTGCCTTTCACACCTATCTATTAGATAGATAGATCGATAGTGCCTTTCTTAGATAGATAGATAGATAGATAGATAGATAGATAAGAAAGGCACTATCTATCTATCTATCTATCTATCTATCTATCTATCTATCTATCTATCTATCTATCTATCTATCTATCTATCTATCTATCTATCTATCTAATAGATAGGTGTGAAAGACACTATATAATAGATAAATGTGAAAGACACTATATGATCGATAGAAAAGGCATGAAAGACACTATATAATAGATAAATGTGAAAGACACTATATGATCGATAGAAAAGGCATGAAAGACACTATATAATAGATAAATGTGAAAGACACTATATGATCGATAGAAAAGGCACTTTATGATAGATAGATAGATAGATGTGAAAGGCACTATATAATAGATAGATGTGAAAACACTATATGATAGATGCATAGATAGACAGACATGAAAGGCACTATAAGTTAGACAGACAGAAAAGGCACTTTATGATAGATAGATAGATAGATGTGAAAGGCACTATATAATAGACGTGAAAGACACTATATGATCAATAGATAGAAAAGGCACTTTATGATGGATAGATAGATAGATAGATAGATGTAAAAGGCACTATATAATAGATAGACGTGAAAGACACTATATGATAGATGCATTTGACAGACAGACATGAAAGGCACTATATAATAGATTCTCAAGTATTTAGGTTTCTATGTACAGATTTGATGATGATGGTTCCACTCAAACTATCTTTATGCACCTGTGAGCTGAAGATATTTTAATGTCTGGTACTGTAAATAATTTGAAGTCAGAATGTCAACAGTCAGCATTCCACTGGCATTCTTGGTTGTCTGTTAGGTTTCCTCTGTTTGATGAATTAATTTTCATTCATTTTCCCCCCCTCAACCCAGAAGGGTGGTGCCTATGCATTATGGAAGATCTTGAGCATATGCTGCTTTACTATGTGAAGGATGCCATGCAAGGACTGGCCTCCCAGATGGAGCTGTATTGAAATTCTTAGCCAGCCAGGGCTCCAATGACTTGGAAGGACAGGGGAAGGCAACTTACTCAGGGCATTGCCTACCCCAAGATGCTAGATAGCAGCCCCCCTGGGTTACGGTGCTACCATGGATTCCCGCAGTGCACACTGGGAATTGTAGCTCATAGCCTCAACCCTGTTGGGTTCTTTAGGTGCAGAAGGGACTAGCAAGCCCACCTTTGTCAGGCTCCAGCCTTACCCAGAAGTGCTATCGGGCCATAGCTTTACGACACTGGAAGTACTCCTGGGTTTTATATAAAAGGAGCAGAGCCACTTCAATCTGGGAGCCGAGTCAGGGGGAGGAGGAAGGTAAAGCTTGCAGAGCAGCAGAGGAAAGGAACGACAAGAGAGATAACAGTATTGTGTATATACAGAGAAAAACACAGTGCAGTTGAGGTGTGGGAAACACTTCTTTGTCAGAGTTTTGCACCAATAAAGCTGTTTATTCATTGACAACGTGTGTTCGAGCCTGTGCGTGCGCAGTTTGCGGAGATGCAGCACCTGCTGGTCACCACAGCTGCATAACTCCGACTTTGCACCCCTGACTGTTCTGTTATGTTTTCACAGACCACTTGCTTGCCTCCATGCACTACATAGGTCAGCAGGCTAAAGCACAGTATTGGCCCTTCACGTGGCACAGGACTAACGTTACAATCTCGTAGTACAACTAACACATAACTGTTTTTCTTCTCAATTCAAAGAGCATTGCACAATAAGTTATAGTGCTTGCTATTGAGAACAATCAAACCAGACCCCCAACCACCGCAAAGAAAAACATTTGGAAACTGACAAACACATTTACTTTGTGCATGAATGAATAAGAGTTATTGCTTATTGCTATGGAAAACTATTCCTTTTAAGTGTGAACGGAGACCTTCACCCAGTTGTCTCATAAGACACTCAGAGGAAGCTGTTGGGAGTGTGGGGCGTGCATTCTCAGTGTTGTATGAGCAGAGCAACTTCATTCTGGGAGCCAGAGTCAGGAGGAGGAGGAGGGTAAAGCTTGTGGAGCAGCGTAGGAAAGAAACGACAAGAGAGATAACAGTATTGTATATAGAGAGAAAAACACAATGTGGTTGTGGTGTGGGAAACACTTCTTTGTCTGTTTTGCACCAATAAAGCTGTTTATTCATTGGCAACTTGTAACCCAGCCACAGGGAATGCACAAACCAGTGTGTTTCTTCATGCCTGTCCCAAGCCCGGATAAATGGGGAGGGTTACATCAGGAAGGGCATCCGGTGTAAGATTTTGCCAAATCAATATATGGGGAATATGATCCGTTGTGGCAACCCCTAACGGGAGTAGCCGCAAAAAGAAGGAGAAGAAGAAGTTGAGTAAAGGCTAAATCTGAGTGTTCCTCGTAGAAGCCAAGAACAGAACAGTGCCTTGTCATGTTAGCAGTTTTATTCGGCCGCTTTGCAGATGGCAGGTTTACACTCATTATAGACATCCATCCATCCATCTTCCAACCCGCTGAATCCGAACACAGGGTCACGGGGGTCTGCTGGAGCCAATCCCAGCCAACACAGGGCACAAGGCAGGAACCAATCCCAGGCAGGGTGCCAGCCCACCGCAAGACACACACAAACACACCCACACACCAAGCACACACTAGGGCCAATTTAGAATCGCCAATCCACCTAACCTGCATGTCTTTGGACTGTGGGAGGAAACCGGAGCGCCCGGAGGAAACCCACGCAGACACGGGGAGAACATGCAAACTCCACGCAGGGAGGACCCGGGAAGCGAACCCGGGTCTCCTAACTGCGAGGCAGCAGCGCTACCCACTGTACCACCGTGCCGCCCTTTCTTCAAATTGGCTCCCTCAATCTTTCTTGCAACAGTCTTTTTAGATACACTCGATAATCAAGATGGAATAGTGATGCATGTTTAAAAAAACATTATATGTCGCCTTGAAATGACAACTCTAATAGACTGGCTGGAGTAATACGTTCAAGACGATAAGGCAGATGTCAGGTTGATTTTCTGCATGCTTGTTCACTGACGGTGAGCCATTATCCACTGCATGGTGCGCGCTTGAAATTTCTCATCGCCTAATAAACTTAAGAGACATTTAGAAACAAGGCATCTCATACACAAACTAAAAAACAGAAGAATTCTCTGGTTGTAAGGACAGGAGTTACACAGGAAATCGTAACTAAAGGAAGGAAAGTTTCTGATAAAAAGCACAAATCGTGTACTCGGTAGCCAAGTGCAAAGCGCCTTACACCATTGCCTTGTTCATCCAGCTGCCGCTGCAGTGAGTAAAGTTGTGAACGGTGATAAGTTTGTTTGCCAGCCTGAATGAAAATCCCCCTTTGTGTGACACAGCTGTGCGACGTATTGAAGGCCTGATGCAAGACATCAAACATCAGGCGATTGAACGAGGCTTGCGAAGTGAGACATTTACCCACCAGTTAGATGAATCAACTGCTATAAGCAGGGCTGCTCAGCTACTTCTATTTGTGAAGTGCCATCTTGATAAATTTCACACTTGTTCAAAGTAATAAAATAATCATAGGGGCTTTCCAGTTATGACCTTCATAAAAAAAAAAACGTTTGAGAACTGCCGGTCCAACTGCTCAGTTTGAGAGGAGCTTCAAAAATGAGTTCTTGTCATTGTCTTCCTCCTTTGAGTGCCTTGAATCAGGTGGCTGGCTTACATGTAGCTTACAAAGCAGAATGCATTTTGTGTTGTTTAGGTTTGGGCTCCACAGTTTCTATGATTGCTCTTCACTTGACTTTTTTTCATCCCATTCCTTCTGTGTTGTTTTACCAAACTGGACCAGGACTGGGAGACACGGTGATGTCACAGCTCAGAGTGACCTGGCTGGGACAATCTGGCCCTGTGTGCCGATTTAAATTTCACAGTGCAGTTACCCTTTGTGACCAATAGAGGACGCTCCAGACACAAGTGCACACACACACAGTCAAGGGTTCAAATAAAGTAAATTTTACTGAACAAAATACCTTTTTTTTCAGGATTTTTATCAAATCCCAAGGATGATTACAATAATAATTCTCCTCTCCTCTCCTCTCTGCTCTGCGCCTGCAGGCTAGCTTAGTCCTCTGCTTCCCGACTCCAACTCACCTGGGTGAGGCCAAGCGTCTTCTTTTATATCAGAGCCAAGAGTTTTTGCGGGGCCACAGGATTACACCCTGGAAGCACTTCTGGTTCAGGTGAAACCTCCTTAAAGTGTGTGAGTCCTCTCCCCTCCGCTCCCTCTAGCAGCACCCACATTCCCAGAGAGGGCTATTCATTAGGACTACAATTCCCAAGAGGCCCTGCAGGTGTATTAATGGGAGCTCTACCTAAGGAATGCTGCCTTCTGACATACTGGGGGCTATTTGGCCCTAAGAGGCAGTCCTTCCCTGGCCTTCTGTTATACCTTGCCGGTACCTTTCCTGGCCAGGATGCCTGTCCTTCCAGATCCTTCCCTTATGGGGATGCGGAACCACCATCCTTCCTGGTCGGGATGCCGGTCCATCCACTTTGCAGTCTACAACTTTTATTTACATGGTTTTCTGTTTTCGCTTTATTTGTGATTTGTTTTTCTGCAGTTGATTTATTTTATATATATTGTTTTTATAAAGATAATTTCTTTCCAGTAAACAAAATAATCTTTTCAGCAGTAAAACTGCAATTCTTGAGAGGCTTATATAGCAAAATTGGAACTATTCCAGAAAACATGAAGACCTCCGGTCCTCCCAAGATCAAAGTTCCTGCCCTAGCAGTCCACACGTACCAGAAGGTTGCTGAGTCACATTTATTTGACATGCAGTGGATACTGGAGCTGTCGGTCTTCTACTTCTTCCTATCATGTAATCATCTTCTGCAATTTGCTTCACATTTAGCAGATGTCGTTGCTGTTCTTTGTCTTTCTGCCATATCATCTGCTCAATCAGTTTTCCTATGCAGTTTGCTGTAAGAAAAGCGCCAACCCTGTTTATTGCTCACCAACATGTATCACCCTCTTTTTATCACGCTTTTGTTTAAGACTAAGATCAAGGTTCTAGCCCCAATGGTTTGTGAGTAATTGAGTTGTAGACCGACTCAGCCTTTAGCATTTTGATATGTAGATTTATATTTGTATTGTATATCATGCAATGTTCTAGAGATGGGGAAAAATAGCTCCTGACTGGAAAGCTTTCAAGATACAACTTGAGCTGAGACTCCAGCTTTAGTGTCTGCCATCTTTCAAACTGTAGCATTTATAGGAAGTGTTATTGTTATGTCATGCCATTTTCTCACTTGCTTAATCCACACCAGGGCTGGGGTAGTGCTGGAGCCGATCCCATCTACCATAGGGTGCAAGGCAGGAACAAACCCTGAACAGGGCTCCAGTCCATCTCAGAGCGAAAACACACACACACACACACACACTCCAAAAACACACAAACACACACTAGGGCCAATTTAGTGTCATCGAGTCACCTGACCTGTATGTTTTTGGACAGTGTGAGGAAACTGGAACACCTGGAGGTGACCCATTCAGGTACAGGAAGACACATTTAGGAGACCCGGGGCACAAACTCTGGTCTACTTATTGTGAGGCAGCAGTGTTACCAACTGCACCACTGTGCTGCTCGTATTGTTCCGATTTTTAATCTATACTAATAAAAGGCAAAGCCCTCACTGACTCACTCATCACTAATTCTCCAACTTCCCGTGTAGGTAGAAGGCTGAAATTTAGCAGGCTCATTCCTTACAGCTTACTTACAAAAGTTAAGCAGGTTTCATTTCAAAATTCTACGCGTAACGGTCATAACTGAATCCTACTTACGTACATATATATGTCCATAGCCTGCAGCTCGGTCGCCGTGTGAGGCGGGGTTGCGTCCTGCGTCCCCCAGCCTCCCATGTAGTTGGCTGCCTGCCTATATTGCGTCCCCCATCTTAGATTCACAGGTGATGATTTGCGTAGTGGACACTTTGATGTTTATGAATGTTTCAACTCTCAAAAGCTGGATGCGAAGTTATCGATCAAACTGGTCGTATGTTTACAACGCTTGACAGATGGCGAATGTCACTTCAACACAACAAGTCCTGCAAATACTAACGTAATTGAAACAAACCATGAAACTCAAACCGATTATGACAGCAGCAATCCAAACTGTGAGAAAACAGTAAAAAGGAGGCGTGTCAGACGTCGTGGTACATTTTCTGATGCAGCTAGACGGAAACAACTTCATGACGCTCCCGCCAAATACTCGCAGAAAAATCCACAAGTTAATAGAGACGCTGCCACTAAATATTCGCACGCAAATCCAAAAGTTATTAGAGCTTCTGTTTCTAGGTATGATCCCAATAATAAAAAGAGGCTCATATGAAAACAACAGGTTTGGCTCAAAAAAGCCGATTATGGATTTGCGTACAGCCACTGAAACTTTGTGACGGCACGAGACTTCAGGTCACGTGTCTGCAAAAGAACCTCATTGAGGCAACTATTTTTACTGGCAGTGGCTCAGGGAAGAGAGTTTTTATTCCTCGCATCCCCGTTATACCCTCTGATCTCCCATTTCAATTCAAACGCCTCCAATTTCCAGTAAGGCTCTGCTTCACAATGACAATTAAGTCTCAGGGACAAACCCTACAAAAGGTTGGCATTGATTTGAGGCAAGATTGCTTTTCGCATGGCCAACTGTACGTTGCATGCTCAACAGTAAGCTCAGCGCACAGCTTGGTCATATTACAAGCGGAGGGCCGAACTGACAACGTGGTATACAAAGAGATCCTTAACAAATAATTATTTGTATATTTTCCTCAGTTTAAAAATGTTTACTTTTCTTCTTAATAACAATTTTAAGGCAGTACTTCTCCGCTGCGAAGCGCGGGTATTTTGCTAGTAATTAAATAATTAGTAGAACAATTTATAGTGACAAAGATCATGACACTCTCAGGTCATGTAGTGTATGATGAGTGAGGGCGCTAGTGAATGCTAGTGAATGGGACTCTTTCTTAAAGGGGACTTATTTTCATGTGAATTATCTTTGTAAGGAAACAGGCTTCTATACATCCCTTGTGTTTTCAATGCTGTAGCCAACATCTTGCACCCTGCCACTGCCACCTGTCCTTGATCTGCCCACTCCTCTTGAAGCTCATGTATGATTGGTTAAGGGTTAGAGTAGTCTGAGATTGACGGGACAGCTGACACTGGAATTCTTATCCTGCCCAAAGCTGGCACAGATGGCACATAGGAGAGTCTGAAGTTAGTAGGAAAAAGGTTCTGTGGTCTGATGAGATGGGATCAGACTAAATGCCATGTTACATTGCACAGTACATTATTCAAAAATAAAAACCACCACTGTGAAGCATGGTAGTGGCAGTATCAGGATGTGCAGATACATCTCTGCAGCAGGCCCCGGAAGGTGTGTGAGGATAAAATGAGTGCAGCAAAATAATAGAAATCCTGGAGGAAAACCTGATGTAGCTGCATATTGGGAGAAAATGTGTTTTTGAGCAAGACAATGGCCCCAAACTACACAGGAATGGCTTTGAAACAACAATGTTAATGTCCTGGAAGGGCTGAGTCGGTCCAGATCTCAGTGCAGCTAAGAATTTAAAGCTGGACTTGACAAAAGCTGTTTACTCAGGATCTTCATATGACCTGACAGAGCTTGAGCAGCTTAACAAAGAAGAAATGGAGAAAAATGGCAGTGTGCAGATTTGCACAGCTGATAGAGAATGAGAGGCCTGTGCACGCAAACTCAAGGCTGTCATGGCTGCCAAAGGTGCCTCCACTAAATATCGATGCAATCAGTTATTTTGTGTTTTATATTTATAATAAATTCTTGAGATTTGTTTTCACTTGGACATTAAAGAGAGTCTTTTTCTGTTGATCAGCATCTAAAAGTCAAATTAAACCCACTGTGATTTAATATCGTATACCAATATAGCGTGAAATCTTCCAAGGGGTGAATGCTTTTTGTTAAGTACTGTAGATGGAAACTTAATATAGAGAAGAGGTTCACAAATATTTTTTACCCAAAGACCCCAAAATGTTGGACCACCTGGTCAGGTTCCCCTACTAATATACGCCCAGTGTTCTAAAGCTGGGCTTGATCTTGGCAGTCCCATAGCATGAATTTGGACACAACAGACGAATCAATCAGAGCAAGTGCTTAGCTGTAACAAACTACTGAAGAACATGTGGTCAGACATCATGTGACAGCTCTAGGCTGGGGTACCACCTCCAAGAATTGAAACGTTTTGAAGTAACTGCCATTTTTGTTAATCTTAAGTACTGAACTCTTACTAGGCACAACGAAAGGGAGAGATTCTTTAAAGCACTCACCACCCTCTCCCAGTATTCCATCCATACATCCATTATCCAACCCGCTATATCCTAACTACAGGGTCACGGGGGTCTGCTAGAGCCAATCTAAGCCAACACGGGGCGCAAGGCAGGAAGCAAACCCCGGGCAGGATGCCAACCCACCGCAGCTCTCCCAGTATTGCATTTTGGAATTTTTAACAATGAATTATTGATAGTTTTTAATACATTTTCTATGTATATGCCATATGCTTTTTTAGTAAATGACTTTTAATGTAAAGCAGTAGTGTGATTTTACAGTCATATGAAAAAGTTTGGTTACCCCTCTCAGCCTGCATAATAATTGACTCTACTTTCAACAACAAAGGTAACAGTGGTATGTCTTTCATTTCCTAGGAACATCTGAGTACTGGGGTGTTTTCCAAACAGATTTTTAGTGAAGCAGTATTTAGTTGTATGAAATTAAATCAAATGTGAAAAACTGGCTGTGCAAAAATGTGGGTCCCCTTGTCATTGTGCTGATTTGAATGCTTGTCACTGCTCAATGCTGATTACTTGCAACACCAAATTGGTTGGATTAGCTAGTTAAGCCTTGAACTTCATAGACAGGTGTGTCCAATCAGGAGATATAAAGGTATTTAAGGTGGTCAATTGCAAGTTGTGCTTCCCTTTGACTCTCCTCTGAAGAGTGACAGCATGGGATCCTCAAAGCAACTCTCTAAAGATCTGAAAACAAAGATTGTTGAGTCTCATGGTTTAGAGGAAGGCTACAAAAAGCTATCTCAAAGGTTTAAACTGTCAGTTTCAACTGTAAAGAATGTAATCAGGAAATGGAAGGCCACAGGCACATTTGCTGTTAAACCCAGCAGGTCTGACAGGCCAAGAAAAATACAGGAGCGGCATATGCGCAGGATTGTGAGAATGGTTACAGACAACCCACAGATCACCTCCAAAGACCTGCAAGAACATCTTGCTGCAGATGGTGTATCTGTACATCGTTCTACAATTCAGCGCAATTTGCACAAAGAACATCTGTATGGCAGGGTGATGAGAAAGAAGCCCTTTCTGCACTCACACCACAAACAGAGTCGCTTGTTGTATGCAAATGCTCATTTAGACAAGCCAGGTTTATTTTGGAACAAAGTGCTTTGGACAAATGAGACAAAAATTGAGTTATTTAGTCATAACAAAAAGCGCTTTACATGGCGGAAGAAGAACACCTGCTACCTACTGTCAAATTTGGTGGAGGTTCCATCATGCTGTGGGGCTGTGTGGCTAGTTCAGGGACTGGGGCCCTTGTTAAAGTCGAGGGTCGGATGAATTCAACCCAATATCAGCAAATTCTTCAGGATAATGTTCAAGCATCAGTCACAAAGTTGAAGTTACACAGGGGTTGGATATTCCAACAAGACAATGACCCAAAACACAGTTCGAAATCTACAACGGCATTCATGCAGAGGGAGAAGTACAATGTTCTGGAATGGCAGTCACAGTCCCCTGACTTGAATATCATCGAAAATCTATGGAATGATTTGAATCAGACTGTCCATGCTCGGCAGCCATCAAATTTAACTGAACTGGAGAGATTTTATATGAAGAATGGTCAAAAATACCTCCATCCAGAATCCAGACACTCATCAAAGGCTATAGGAGGCGTCTAGAGGCTGTTAAATTTGCAAAAGGAGGCTCAACTAAGTATTGATGTCATATCTCTGTTGGGGTGCCCATATTTATGCACCTAATTTTGTTATGATGCATATTGCATATTTTCTGTTAATCCAATAAACTTAATGTCACTGCTGAAATACTGTTTCCATAAGGCATATCATATATTAAAAGTAAGTTGCTTCTTTGAAAGCTCAGCCAATGATAAACAAACACCCAAAGAATTAGGAGGGGTTCCCAAACTTTTTCATATGACTGTATATGGATTAAGAAGTAGGAGGAGGAGGTTAGGATCATGCACTGACACATTGCGTTGCCACACACACCACATGAGAAACTACCTCAGGATCCCAGAATATTTCACATTTACAACAAGCATCCAGTTACATTTGAATCTGAATCAAAAGCAGGAGAAAGGAAACTCACAACTTACATAAAACTTATGGTGGAAAAAACGAGAAAAATAACTGAAAGGAGGACCAAGTGAATGAGCAGACAAGTCAGTGTAACCTCATGGCTGCCCGGGTCTGCCTGTACAGTCAGCTCAGCCTGCATTGATATTAAAGGAAGGATAACGGTTAGCAGACATTAGCAACTCCAAAAGCTCTCCATTGTAGATTAATATTGGATTAATAACACACAAATAAAATATTAGATGTTTGCATTTTGCAACAACAATGTTTATTCGTATTGCATGCCATACAAAGGATGTAGCTTCAAGTGCTTTACAAGATACTAAAGAAGCAGTTGCATGCAAAGAAGAACAAATTAAATTTGTATAAGAAGAATAAGGAATGAATAGTATATAAAAGATAAATAAATAATGCATTAGGCATATAGAAACAAAAGACTTGTGTGTGTGTGTGTGTTTATGCAGCAGTCTGCTCTGCTCACGCTCAAGCACAGCCACAAGATGGCGCATGCATGCACTTTTACATTTTTTGGCACTTGCATGCACCTCACGTCTCACTACGAAGTACCTGCGTGCAGCAAAAACCACCGCCCAACAGCGTCGTGCTAATGACACCGATGAAGGGACACAACGTCGAAATGAGGCAAATGCCGTGACTCAACAACATGCAAGTGAAACACTTCAGTAATGGAGGGCAAGGCTTGAAGTTTTCACTTTTACTGGAGGTAATTTCTCAAGACAAAGATTAACAGGACTCATAAGCCAGCAATTTGGATAAGATATGGCATAGGCAGTGTCATCTTACGAAAGCCTAGTAGGGCAGCAAGCACAGGTGAGTGTCCACGTCCGCTGCCCTGGGTAATTCTTAAGAGTCAGCGTATGCCTCTCCAGGTTCACGAATACAGTAAAACTGCTAGGGAGTCTCTGGATTGTTTTTTGTTGCGATGACCACACACAGCGTGTATATTCATAAGCAAGATATATAAATCAGTCCTTAAAATATAGAATTGTTTTAAGTTTCTAAGTGACAGTTCAATGATAAGGTCAGATGGACAGGGTGGACAGAAAAAAACAGAAATACTTCAGTTAAGTTAAGCTGGAGAAAAAAACAAAATCTGCTGGATTTCCAAGCCAAAAGACCACCCAGACCCAGACCACACTGGGCATTTTCCTAACATAAATGTTCTTAAGTCGTACTTTATTGGTTGTTTTTAGGCTTTGTCTTAGAGGATTCAACGCAGCGGGTTTTGTGCTAAGTTGGGGTATCTGCTTTCATTTGGACATCTCAGGTGACTGCACAGAACTTTGATCAGGTGTTGGTGGCGTCTGTAGTGCCAGAAAAGAAAACAGAAAAACGTCAAGATGAATAAAGTTTGCAGATTCAATGAAGAGAGTGATAGTTCTGTGCATTTCTAGAATATTAAGAGTAGAGCTAAACTGAAGCTACGAAAAATCAAAATTAAAAAAGTGGGACTTTAGTAGTGTTCCACAGTATTAGCCTGGTGTATCTCAGTTGGTAACGTATTCCACATTTTTGGTGCGTAATAGCAAAAGGCCACCTCACCACTTCTTTAAAGTTTGGCTCTTGGAATTATAAGCAGGTCGCTATCAGAAGATCTAAAGTTATGACTTGGAGTGTTGGGTTCCTGGCACTCCAAGATGTAGCAAGGAGTGAGATTATTTAAGGCTTTATACACCATTAGTTATATTTTAAAGTCAGTGCTAAAAGACACAGGTAAGCAATGTAACAATACTTAATATTATATTAATAATATTATTATATTATTGATAATTGTTAAAATTTATCTTTCTTGCACTTTGTATGCTTTCTGCAGTAGCCTGCCAGTTTCTAAAACTGGTCTGAAAATGATGATACCGTGTAGCAAACAAGTTTACCAACACTAAAAATATTTTAACACTGTGACAGAGTGACCGTGTGAGAGACAACAAAAGAATTATGTTTGCAGCTTACTTGTATCGGGGTGTTTAAGACAGCACACTATTCACCATTTACAACGTTCTGTTTCACACAAATCCTTCAGTCTTGGGGCGTCACTCCTGGGCAGTCTACATCCTGGTATGGATCGACTCAAAGAGATGAGGAGCAAGACAGAGCTGTGACCGTAGATCCCATGGGCATTAATTGGTGCGGGTGGTGGACATGGAATAGGAGAACAAGGTCGGGTGAGCAAAGATGGGAGAGGCGACTCACTGCAGGAGTGTCATGGAAGTGAAATGCAGCCTCGGGTTTGGCAGCTGTGTAACTTAACAGTCCCATTTTTGAGCCCCCCTTCCTTGCCCTAAATCTGAGAACTGCTTGCTTCAGATTAAATAAGCTGAAATCAAACAAATCACCAGGACCAGATAATATTTATCCTCGAATTCTTAAGGAGGCTAGTGAGTACAGATATAAACACTTGCCACATATTTTTAGAAAGTCACTGCGCACTGGAGAGATTCCAAAGAATTGGAAAATGCCAAATATCATCCCATTATATAAAAAGGGTGACCAGGCAGATCCAAGCAACTATAGGCCAGTAACCTTAACATGCATCACAGGAAAATTAATGGAAGGAGTTATTAAGGATAAGATTGAGCAACACCTGACAAGGACAGGAGATTTTCTGAACAGTCAGCATGAGTTCAGAAGAGGGTGTTCATGTATGACTAACGTGCTGGAATTCTGTGAGGAGGCAACAAAAGGATACGATCAAAGTGGAGCACATGATATTATTTATCTGGACTTTCAGAAAGCATTTGATAAGGTGCCACATGAGAGGTTGGGCATCAAATTAAAAAGAAGTGGGAGTTGAGGGTGATGTTTTTAGATGGGTGCAGAATTGGCTCAGACACAGGAAGCAGAGGGTGATGGTGTGAGGAACCTCATCAGAACTGGGCGATGTTAAGAGTGGTGACCATCAGGGGTCAGTGTTGGGGCTGCTGCTATTTTTAATACAGTAATCCCTCGCTACTTTGCGGTTCACTTTTCGCGGATTCACGACTTCGCGGATTTTATATGTAAGTATATCTAAATATATAACGCGGATTTTTCGCTGCTTCACGGGTTTCTGCGGACAATGCGTCTTTTTACTTCTGGTACTTGCTATCTCAGTTGGTTTGCCCAGTTGATTTCATACAAGAGATGCTATTGGCGGATGGCTGAGAAGCTACCCAATCAGAGCACGCAGTTAAGTTCCTGTGTGCTGCTGATTGGCTCAGCGATGGAGTGTTGCATTAACCAGGAAGTCTCATCTCACTCATTCAGCATTAACGTGCTAATGATTCAGGGGCCGTGTCCAAGCGCCAACAGAAGATGCAAATGATTGCAGAAAAGGTAAACGTTTTGGATATGTTGAAGGAAGGGAACAGCTACACCATTACAGCATCAATGAGTCCACGATTCTTTTTATTTAAAAAGGAGGAAAAGCATATAAGATCTACGGCCGCAGTGTCCTTTAACCAGGGCGCAAAACAAGTTGCAAGTGGACGTGATAAGGCAGTAGTCTGGATGGAATCTGCTTTAGGAATCTTTGCAACAAGGTCGACGACGTCATGACCGCCTACAAGCTGCTACATGTACTTCGCTATACAGTAAGTGTAAACTTATCTACCGATTTCATATTGCTTAGCAGTTGTCCCTGTTTTTAATAGAGTAAAGGGTGAGTTGTAAACAATACAGGGAGGGTTTAAAAACGTCCAAATACACGTTAAATAATTAAATAAATAGGGTGTCCCTACTTTGCGGAAATTCAGTTATCGTGGTCGGCCTTGGAACCTATCTCCCGCGATAAGTGAGGGATTACTGTATATACAAATGATTTAGATAGGACTATAAGTAACAAGCTGGTTAAGTTTGCAGATGATACCAAGATAGGTGGATTAGCAAATAATTTGGAATCCGTTATATCATTACAGAAGGACTTGGATAGCATACAGGCTTGGGCAGATTTGTGGCAGATGAAATGTAAAGTATTACACATAGGAAGTAAAAATGTTAGGTTTGCATACACAATGGGCAGTCAGAAAATCGAGAGTACACCTTATGAGAAGGATTTAAGAGTCATAGTGGACTCTAAGCTATTGACTTCCCGACAGTATTCAGAAGCCATTAAGAAGGCTAACAGAATGTCAGGTTATATAGCACCTTGATGTATGGAGTACAAGTCACAGGAGGTTCTGCTCAACCTTTATAACACACTGGTGAGGCCTCATCTGGAGTCCTGTGTGCAGTTTTGGTGTCCAGGCTACAAAAAGGACATAGCAGCACTAGAAAAGGTCCAGAGAAGAGCGACTAGGCTGATTCCAAGGCTATAGGGGATGAGTTATGAGGAAAGATTAAAAGAGCTGAGCCTTTACAGTTTAAACAAAAGAGTTTAAAATTATGAAGGGAATCAGTACAGTGGATCGAGACTGTTATTTTAAAATGAGTTCATCAAGAACATGGAGACACAGTGGGAAACTTCACACAAACATTAGGAAGTTTTTCTTTACACACTTGGAATAAGCTACCAAGTAGTGTAGTAGACAGTAAGACTTTAGGGACTTTCAAAACTTGACTTGATGTTTTTTTGGAAGAAATAAGTGGATAGGACTGGCGAACTTTGTTGGGCTGAATGGCCCGTTCTCGTCTAGAGTGTTCTAATGACTGCGTTGATACAGGACTACTTTTCTGCAACAGCTGCAGAACATTTTCAGTTATGTTTATTTAAAACCTACATGAGGCATTGTAAACTAGAATTTTTTTTTTCTACCAGGAGTGCCCTGGGGTTGTCTGCCAGACTGGGTGGCCTCCAGTTTGTAAATCATTGATACAGAGAATAAAATGAAGTATTTTTTACACCCATCATAATTTAAATTATGTGAAAATTGTAGCAATTGTAGGTGAGCTTCCACTTCCTCAGAGTGATATCAGATATTTTGTACTCCTACAAGAGCCCCTTTGTTCCAAAAAGTAACTAAGTAGGTGAAGCTTCTCCATTAAGTTCTTTGGCCAGTTAATACTTAACTTGTTATTATCTCCCATTTTGCTCAGATCACCTTAAAGCAGAATGGCCCTTTTGTAATTGATTTTGAAATGCAACAAATCTAACTGCACATATATGTGAGCTGAGTCTACTGCATCATGCCCGGCGACCACTGCGGAGTGCTGACGAGTCTCTACCACTGATAGCTACCGGTGTCGGTCGTTTTCTTCTCCATTAAACCATCCTCTGCCATCTCAGAATCAGAATTCATTTTATTGGCCGGGTACACTAATGTGTACTAGGAATTTGTCTTGATAGTATTGGTGCAGCACACATGTACAATACACAATACAAAGATAAATATAAAAAGATAAAATATAAAGCAGCACATAAGGGTGATATGGTGCTCAACTGGAAGAATCCTAACTCTCCTATTCTAAGTCACTGTGGGTAACTGATGTTATATATTATTTGAAAATGGAAAAAATCAAATTCTCACTTAGAGAATCTGTGCAAAACTTTTTCAAAACCTGGCAGGATCTAATCAACAACATTTTAGAATAAGCATTTAAAGCACTGAGGAGGCAGATTCTCTCCATTGTTTTGTTTTAACTTTTATTTATCTTTATTCATTTATTAATTTATCCATTTACTTATTTTTACTAGTTTAAAATGTTCCTCTGCTGGTCTAGCTCTCTTTCTCATGGGTGGGAGTTGATTTGCTTCGCACCTATTTTTGTAAAACTTGACTTATTTGTTAATGTTATTTGATTTTAATAAAATCAATAAAATCCCCCCCCCAAAAAAAAAAGAGAGATAAAGTAGGATTAAAATGTCCAGGTAGTCTAGCAGGGAGCTATACAGATATACTGAGTAGAAACCCTGACCTGATTAACTGCACTGTTTAGGTGACATGTTGTTTTAGCTTTAACTGCACAAACATGTCTGCTGCAGGAAAGTCTCTGGAAAGGGTGATGCCCTGGGTGAGTCGGATCAGCAATGACTTCCTTACCCTGGACTCACGCAGGACTTGAATGTGTGGTAAGCTACTGCTTATGACCTTTTCACAGGTTCTGATGATATGCTGCAGATTAACTTTAGCCTGACTTGAGGCAGCACCAAACCAGACAGTTATAGATGAGCTCAGAATGGACTTGATGATGGCTGTGTAGATCAGTATTGCTTGGATGGGGGTGTGGGGGGGGGGGGGGGGGGGGCTGAATTTCCTCAACTTGCACAAAAATATTATTCTCTGATGGACTTTTTTAACATTGTATGTGATGTTATTGTCCAACTTAAGGTTTTGTGACAGCACAGTGCCTAGAAACTTAAATGACTCTGTCATCCCAAAGGCTGAGCCATTTATAGCAAGTGATAGGTGACCAGGTGGCTGTTTACTAAAAAGTGTAATCTTCTGAGTTTTTTGAATGTTAAGGTCCAAATTATTATGGCTGCACCACAATGACAGATGTTCCACCTCTTGTCTGTATATGGACTCATCATTGCTTGAAATGAGGCCTGTTAGTGCGATATCATCTGCAAATTTAAGAAGTCTGACAGACGAATCGTCAGAGGTACAGTCATTTGTATAAAGTGTATTGTATTGACCCCCTTCTTTTTGACACCCACTGCATGCCCAACCTACCTGGAAAGGGGTCTCTTTTTGAACTGCCTTTCCCAAGGTTTCTTCTATTTTTTCCCTACAAGAGTTTTTTGAGAGGTTTTCCTTGTCTTCTTAGAGAGTCAAGGCTGGGGGGCTATCAAGAGGCAGGGCCTGTTAAAGCCCATTGCGGCACTTCTTGTGTGATTTTGGGCTATACAAAAATAAATTGTATTGTAATAATAATAATAATACATTTTATTTATATAGCGCCTTTCCCGGTCGTAGAGTACTGTAAGATGAAACGGGAGCAGATCAGCAAAGCGAATTTAATATAATCACGGAGACAGATCATCCCGAGGTCCTAGATTGCCAGGCACAAAGAAGTGCTTGTAGGTTCTCATCCCGTGATCCACAGACTCAGCTGTTCCCAGTCAAAGTAGAGTCCATAAAATCTGTAAATATAATCCAAATCCATACAATTCGAGTCAGCTGTATCCACGAACTATACGTACAATAAAAGAAATAAAACAAACGTAAGAAAGTGTAGAATTAGGCGAATTTTGCGAAAAGTGTTGTTTACAGGGAGGAGCGGCAACAACATGCGTGCGCCAGCGTCCCCTCACTCTGGCACTCAATTGTATTGTATCATCTTCTTCCATATCTTCCTGTCCTCGTCATCTTGCTCTGTTACATCCACCATATGCATGTCCTCTCTCACCACATCCATAAACCTTCTCTTAGGCCTTCCTCTTTTCCTCTTACCTGGCAGCTCTATCCTTAGCCTCCTTCTCCCAATATACTCAGCATCTCTCTTCTGCACATGTCCAAACCATCTCAATCTCACCTCTCTGACTTTGTCTCCAAACAGTCCAACCTGAGCTGACCCTCTAATGTCCCCATTTCTAGTCCTATCCATCCTCGTCACACCCAATGCAAATCTTAGCATCTTTAACTCTGCCACCTCCAGCTCTGTCTCCTGCTTTCTGGTCAGTGCCACCGTCTCCAACCCATATAACATAGCTGGTCTCACTACCGTCCACTACTCACTCTGACAAAATGAAACAGGTTTGATTGTGTCTTTATTCCTAGGGGAGGCCTCTGTGTGCCAGAGAGCAGACAGCCAATCTGATCATCTGAGAGTATAATTCATAAAATGCAGCAATAAGAAATGAGGAGCTCTGATGTTTTGGACCTCACAAACAGAAGAGAAGCTCATTGTTCTGGTGTCTCATGTTTTAAGTACCATTACAGAATGGAAAAAATGGATAAAAGGGCTGAGATTACGTCTGAACTCACTGTTCATAAAGCACGGGCTCCGTCAGGTAGCAAGCTATTGGCAGGTATGAAAAAGGGTGAGCATGACTGTGCTGGAAAGTTGGCACTCAGTTGGTAAATGTGACATGCCTAATGATTTTCATTTGTTTAAATTGTTATGGTTCAGCAACAAGAATTTCTACTGCAGTTGGCAGATCTGACATACTCCACAACTGAGAGTCATTTAGTTTGGCATTGGCTTTGGATGTATTCACACAATAAAGGTGGGCACCCCCCCCCCCCCCCCCCCAATCCAGTGTTGTTTAAGGAGAACTGCAGATGAGCCCTAATGTTGACTGCTAAGAGGCTGATTGGTCTGTCTGTGGCATAATGGCAGCCCTGAGTCAAGTGTACCTGACAGCAAGGGGAGGCTTCGTGTGATATTTGGGGGGCTAAGTCCGGCAAGATGAGCTCCCCTGGAGCAGGGCCGGAGTTACAGTACGCTACTGTTTGGAGCTACCAGAATTCAGAATTTTCAGTAACAAGCATTTCCCAGCAACATTTAACACAAAGCTAAGCAAATATGTAAAACAATAATACAATGTGACAATACCGACTCAATGAACCGATATGCAGGGCTGTCCTAAGAGCGTCATAGGCCCCCAGGTAAAGTAATGCGCTGGGGCCCCTGTTGTGATCGCAAAACAGAAACATACATTGGCATCAGAAACATCGTGGGACCCTGTGCTCCTGGGGCCCCCGGCCAGTCCCCACTGTGCCCATACGTTAAGACAGTCCTGCCTATATGTTTAATATGGCGTCTTTCATAGTGAGCTCACACACTTCACAGTGTGCTACTCTGAAAGGGCAGAATCATGACTGAGGGAAGGGGAAATATGATCACAGAGCATTCTAGAGATGATCTCTAAGAACAAACACAAGGCGATGAGGAGCTGTGTGGCCTCAAGCAGCTGGAGGGCCTCAGGAATGATGCAGAAATAAACAAGAAGAAAGTGAGAAGAACATTCTTCCTTATAAAGCTATAAAAAATCTCTCGGAGGAAGTGGCAGTACTGCTTTTCTTTAAAAAAAAAATAGTGAGAGATACACCCTTTTAAAACACATGTCGTCGTGATAAAGAGCAGCGGTTTGGCCTTTCATTGGAAAGTGTCAACTGGCCTTGATATTGTATAGCTCCTGTCACCACAGGCCCACCGTGTGCAACGTGGAGGGAGCAGACCTCCATGGAAGGAGATGACGCCGCTGTTGATGGCATGAACAAGTGATGTTTGGGTCAAGGCCTTGGCATTGCTATTGGTGGACTGGAGAGGCTAAACCATCCAAGGCCATGCTATTAACTGGGCAGGGAGATTCCAGGGGTCACTTCCTCATTTCTTTATTCCCCATGTTTAAAATTGTATGAGTTTGTCATTGTGCCTTGTCGTCTGTTTTTGCTACATAAACAGCCTTGTTGTTCAGGCCAGGATACGAAATCATTTTGAATTAAATTTGTCCTCCTTGACTGAAATCGAGGGCGACACGGTGGCACAGTGGTAGTGCTGCTGCCTCGCAGTAAGGAGACCTGGGTTCGCTTCCCTGCGTGGAGTTTGCATGTTCTCCCCGTGTCTGCATGGGTTTCCTCCCACAGGTTAGGTGCATTGGCGATCCTAAACTGTCCCTAGTGTGTGCTTGGTGTGTGGTGTGCCCTGCGGTGGGCTGGCGCCCTGCCCGGAATTTGTTCCTGCCTTGTGCCCTGTGTTGGCTGAGATTGGCTCCATCAGACCCCCATGACCCTGTGTTAGGATATAGCGGGTTGGGTAATGACTGACTGACTAACTGAAATCGAGGGGCACTATATAAATAATATACACAAAATAATTCACCTTATCAAAAGGATAAATAGCAACTTAGCCTCATCAATAGCATTACAGTGCCTTTAAAAAATATTCAACTGCTTGGAAGCTTTCAGATGTTATCTTTATACAACACTGAATCATGATAGATTTAGTTTGGCTTTTTTGATATTGATCAGTTGATTGTTTAAACTCAAAGTGAAAACAAAATTGTCTAAATTACAAATGTAAAACTCAGAATAATTGATCGCAAAAGTATTCAGCCCTTTCAAGTCAGTATTTACTAGTTGGCAGCCATGAATGCACAGGTCTCCCTCTCTCTATTGGCTTTACATATCTACACTTTCTCTCCATTCTTCCTTGCCATATGTCTCAAGCTCCATCAGGCTGCATGGGGTTCGTGAGTGAACGGCCTTTGTCACGTCCAGCCAAAAAATCTCATTTGGACTGAGATCTGGACTCTGACTTGGCCTCTCCAGGACATTCACATGGTTGTTTTTAGTCCATTAAATTTGGCTTTATGTGGGGTTGTTAATTTGCTAGAAAAGAGATCTTCTCCCAAGCAGCAGGTTTCTGGTAGACCACATTTTACCCTCACAAGCCTTCCATAACCTGTTGCACACAAGTATCCCCAACCTAATGATCCTACCACCTCTATAATGACAATGTGCAGTGTTTTAAATACGGCATTTAGTCTTACAGCCAAAAAGTTGAATTTTGGTCTCATCACACCAAAGACCCTTCCTCCATCTGACTTCATAGTCTTTGATGTGCCTTCTGGCAAACTTTAGCCAAAATGTCATTTACGTTTTTTTTTTCTCCTGTAAAGCTGTGAGTGGAGAAGCACCCGAGTGACAGCTGCTGTATTCATAGTCTCTCCAGTTTAAGCCACTGTACCTTGTAACTCTACTCTCTCTTAGTCTTCTTCTTGCACAATCACTTTGTAGATGGCCTGCTTTAGTCAGATTTACTGCTGTGCCATACTGCTTCCATTTTTTAATGATTGATTTAACCAGATGCCTAGGGATATTCAGTGACTTGGATATTTTCTTCTCTCCGGCCCCTGACTTGTATTTTTCAATCCCGTTTTCATGGAGTTCCTTGAAGTGTTCTTTTGTCTCCATTGTGCAGGTTAGACCACCATATTGATTCACCACAAGTTGGCCCTCCCATATTCAGGTGCATTTATAATTCAGTCAATGGACTGAAATAATTCTGGGACTTCTAAAACCAGTTGCTGATTTAGGTGTGCCATATTAAAGGACACCAAAATGTCTATCTATCTATCTATCTATCTATCTATCTATCTATCTATCTATCTATCTATCTATCTATCTATATTGAATCTGATTAAGTCAGTGTTTGTGTTGAAATTAATTACAGTAATCCCTCGCTACTTCGCGGTTCACTTTTCGCGGATTCACGACTTCGCGGATTTTATATGTAAGCATATCTAAATACATAACGTGGATTTTTCGCTGCTTCGCGGGTTTCTGTGGACAATGGGTCTGTTTACTTGCTTCCTCAGTTGGTTTGCCCAGTTGATTTCATACAAGAGATGCTATTGGCGGATGGCTGAGAAGCTACCCAATCAGAGCACGCAGTTAAGTTCCTGTGTGCTGCTGATTGGCTCAGCGACGGAGTGTTGCATTAACCAGGAAGTCTCATCTCACTCATTCATCATTAACGTGCTAATGCTTCAGGGGCCGTGTCCAAGCACCAACAGAAGATGCAAATGATTGCAGAAAAGGTAAAAGTTTTGGATATGTTAAAGGAAGGGAACAGCTACACCACTGCAGGACATCGATTCTCTTTATTTAAAAAGGAGGAAAAGCATATAAGATCTACGGCCGCAGTGTCCTTTAACCAGGGTGCAAAACGAGTTGCAAGTGGACGTGATAAGGCAGTAGTATGGATGGAATCTGCTTTAGGAATCTTTGCAACAAGGTCAACGACGTCATGACCGCCTACAAGCTGCTACGTGTACTTCGCTATACAGTAAGTGTAAACTTATCTACCGATTTCATATTGCTTAGCAGTTGTCCCTGTTTTTAATAGAGTAAATGGTGGGTTGTAAACAATACAGGGAGGGTTTAAAAACGTCCAAATACACGTTAAATAATTAAATAAATATAGTGTCCCTACTTCGCGGAAATTCAGTTATCGCGGTCGGCCTTGGAACCTGTCTCCCGCGATAAGTGAGGGATTACGGCAGTACATTTTCCTTAATTTTTCAGTTAAGCTGGCACTTAAGTCTTCAATCTGCCTCAAGAATGATTTAAGATATGAAGAGGTAGGGGAAGTGACGGCGAAGGTGGTAGGGATGAGAATGGCGCCCGTACGCATGCACCACACCGCCGGCCTGCTGGCCACTACCGAGAATTGATTCTACAATAAAATAAAATAAAAATAAAAAGAGAAATAACCTTGGAGGTCAATCATCACCCCGAAAGCAGATAGTAGATGTCACATAGTGTATGAGTACCAAATTTCAGGTCAATAGCTCAAACGGTTTGCAAGCTACAGGTGATTTAAAATCCTGGACATACAAACGAAGAGCCACGGTAGCGTATTATATAAGAAGAAAGTGATGTGTAAGACTAAAAAATGTTTGTTTTTTATTAGTTGACACACTGCACTTGTATTGTATTGTAATATTCAAAAAACAATTAAAGTTCTTTTCTGGACGCTGGCTCTCATCTCATTCTCTTGGGTGGGGATTGAATTTTGCTTTGTTGGTTTGCATTGTTAAGTTTGACTTAGTTATATGGAATGTTATCTGCTTCTAATTTAAATTAAAATCAACATAAACAGTAAATAAAAATAAAGTGAAATCGCAGTGGATCACGCTAGGCCATATGATTTATTTCAAGAACAGTTTTTCACGTGGCATTGCACTTAACATTCTCTAAGAATATATAAAAGTATGCCATGCCATCCTCTTTGCATGTGTTGTTCTATAAAAGTCACCTTACGCTGAACTCAAACTTCTCATTTTCAAGGATTACTCAACATCAGGTTAATATCGAATGTGCCACACAGGTCATCTCATCTTTCCAGTGTGTTGTACTGCACTAACATTCTCTGTGTTGGTAAATAACAAGAAATCAGCTGCAATGATAAAACTGCACAAACACCCCACTCATGTTGGCACAGAAAACAACGGGGTTAAAATCACGAACTGAGCCTGACAGTCTGGGTGGGCCAGACGAGCTATAAAATGAAATTGCATTCTTTTAGAGTTGCAACCATAATGCTACATATTAATATCGTAATCCCAAGTCAAATATCGTGAGATTACCATAACACATTTAAAACTTTAAAATTACAAAATGTTCACAAGTATCATTAGTGATATTTAAATGACAGAATACCGTATTTTTTTTTTTTTAGTTTGCCAGGCTGCTAAATAGGTAAGGTAGGATCAAGCATGAGTCAAATGCATACCAAAAGAAATTTCTCAGTCCAAAAAAGTTTGTTTTTTAAAAAGAGTTTCTTGAACAGTTCAGTTCTCACAAGAATAGAGAAAAGTTACACACGCAGAATAAAAGGCAAAAAAGGAAAACATATTTCTTCTTTGAACTTAACTTTTTCTTGTTCACCTTCAGTTGTTTTATATACTTAATACTTACAGTATGTTCTATATGTATGGCGCTGCATGTTTAATAAGAGCAGGTTATGTTACATACAGTACAACTGGGCACAGTTTGAGACTGTGTGCCCTCCATGCCCAACTTACAGCAAGGAAAGTCACTAACTGAGAGCACTCTGTAGTCAGAATGACAAGAAATAGTTAGAATATTCCACGTCAATTCAGCTTTTGGGAGTTCTAATAGAACCTCCCATAGCCTATGCACTAATATACAATTAGGTCCATAAATATTTGGACAGAGACAACTTTTTTCTAATTTTGGTTCTGTACATTACCACAATGAATTTTAAATGAAACAACTCAGATGCAGTTGAAGTGCAGACTTTCAGCTTTAATTCAGTGGGGTGAACAAAACGGTTGCATAAAAATGTGAGGTAACTAAAGCATTTTTTTAACAATCCCTTCATTTCAGGGGCTCAAAAGTAATTGGACAATTGACTCAAAGGCTATTTCATGGGCAGGTGTGGACAAGTCTGTCGTTATGTCATTATCAATTAAGCAGATAAAAGGTCTGGAGTTGATTTGAGGTGTGGTGCTTGCATGTGGAAGATTTTGCAGTGAACAGACAACATGCGGTCAAAGGAGCTCTCCATGCAGGTGAAAGAAGCCATCCTTAAGCTGCGAAAACAGAAAAAACCCATCTGAGAAATTGCTACAATATTACGAGTGGCAAAATCTACAGTTTGGTACATCCTGAGAAAGAAAGCAAGCACTGATGAACTCAGCAACGCAAAAAGACCTGGACGTCCACCAAAGACAACAGTGGTGGATGATCGCAGAATCATTTCCATGGTGAAGAGAAACCCCTTCACAACAGTCAACCAAGTGAACAACACTCTCCAGGGGGTAGGTGTATCAATATCCAAGTCTACCATAAAGAGAAGACTGCATGAAAGTAAATAAAGAGGGTGCACTGCAAGGTGCAAGCCACTCATAAGCCTCAAGAATTGAAAGGCTAGATTAGACTTTGCTAAAGAACATCTAAAAAAGCCAGCACAGTTCTGGAAAAACATTCTTTGGACAGATGAAACCAAGATCAACCTCAACCAGAATGATGGCAAGAAAAAAAGTATGGAGAAGGCTTGGAACAGCTCATTATCCAAAGCATACCACATCATCTGTAAAACACGGTGGAGGCAGTGTGATAGCTTGGGCGTGCATGGCTGCCAGTGGCACTGGGACACTAGTGTTTATTGATGATGTGACACAGGACAGAAGCAGCCGAATGAATTCTGAGGTGTTCAGAGACATACTGTCTGCTCAAATCCAGCTAAATGCAGTCAAATAGATTGGGCGGCGTTTCATGATACAGATGGACAATGACCCAAAACATACAGCCAAAGCAACCCAGGAGTTTATTAAAGCAAAGAAGTGGAAAATTCTTGAATGGCCAAGTCAGTCACCTGATCTTAACCCAATTGAGCAGGCCTTTCACTTGTTGAAGACTAAACTTCAGACAGAAAGGCCCACAAACAAACAGCAACTGAAAGCCGCTGCAGTAAAGGCCTGGTAGAGCATTAAAAAGGAGGAAACCCAGCATCTGGTGATGTCCATGAGTTCAAGACTTCAGGCTGTCATTGCCAGAAAAGGGTTTTCAAGCAAGTATTAGAAATGAACATTTTATTTCCAGTTATTTAATTTGTCCAATTACTTTTGAACACTGAAATGAAGAGATTGTGTTAAAAAAATGCTTTAGTTGCCTCACATTTTTATGCAATCGTTTTGTTCACCCCACTGAATTAAAGCTGAAAGTCTGCACTTCAACTGCATCTGAGTTGTTTCATTTAAAATTCATTGTGGTAATGTACAGAACCAAAATTAGAAAAAAGTTGTCTCTGTCCAAATATTTATGGACCTAACTGTATGAGGAAAGATTAAAAGAGCTGAGCCTTTACAGTTTAAGCAAAAGAAAATTAAGAGGTGACATGACTGAAGTGTTTAAAATGGTGAAAGGAATTAGTACAGTAGATTGAGACTGAGACAATAAAGTGAGTTCATCAAGAACATCGGGACAGAGTTGGAAACTTGTTAAGAGTAAATTTCGCACAAACATTAGGAAGTTTTTCTTTACACTGAGAACCACAGACACACAGAATTCCATAGGTTAACAAGTGTGGTAGACAGTAGGACTTTAAGGACTTTCAAATCTCAGCTTGATTTTATTCTGGAACAATTAAGTGGATAGAGCTGGCCAGCTTTGTTGGTCTGAATGGCCTGTTCTTGTCTAGACTGTGGTAATGTTCTAATGTTTGTAGATACCTTTGATATGCAAATCCTGCAAACTGAATGAAAACAGAAAAATCGGGAGTTCTGTTCTCCTGGTTATCAGTGTCCATGAAAAGTTTGTTGCAGTTTAACTGTTTCGTTGAATTTGTTGTTAATTGTTTAGTCAAGCCTGACTCTTTGTGACCTGTTGGGCTTTAGCACTCCAGTCCTTCACTTTAGAAACTGCCTCTCTGAGTTCCTTCCAGGTCATATGCTTTGGCTCAGTAATGTTGTCTATCCATCTCTGTCTCTGTCATCCTTTTTAGCTTTCGCCTTCACTTTCCCCCAATATGAGAGTCTTCTGTAAGGCCTCCTGTCTTCTGATTATGTGGTCAAAGTGTTTGAACTTTCCTTTGACAATCGAACCTTCCCTTGATATGTCTAGTCGTATTTTTTGATTTGTTGGATGTTCTTACTGTCCAAAGAACTCTCAGCAGTTTTCTATAGCACCAAAGTTTAAAGGCGTTGATTCTTTTGTATTCATCTTTAGCAATAGTCGAACACTCACGGCCATATATCACTTCAGGAAGCACCATAGCTTTAACAGTACAGGTCTTTGTTGACAATATCATGTATTTGCTGTTTAGTGTCTTGTCTAAATTTTTCATAGCTGTCCTTACTAGAAGCAAGTGTCGCTTAGAAATTTTGGAGCCAAGGAAAACCCAATTTGTTACTGCTTCAACATTCTCTTCATCGTTTAGTAAAGAATTGACAGGAGTGGTTGACATAATCTTGGTTTTCTTGATGCTGAACAGAAAACTAGCTTTTTCACTCCCTGGAAGTGATCCTTCACAGTGCTGTAGTCTGTACGGATGCAATGCTTAATAAAGATGTCCTAAATTGAGGGCAGAGAGGTCCCACTGATCTTTTCTGCCACGTTCACTATCTGACGTTGTGATCAAAGACACTGCAGTTCCCAAACCACATGGTGATGCAGTTTATCAGAATGCTCTGAAAGGAACCAAATTGAAGCAGGTCTACTGAGCCAATATTATTTATATTATATTACATTATTTATAATATATTATATTATTTATAGTCAGGTTAGGTCAGGTCAGGTTGGGGAGCATGCACTGGTACAGCGCATTGCCGCACCCACCACAGGACGAAACAGCTCAGGATCCTGGTTGCCCCCCCACTCCAGTCGGACACGCGGTCCAGTCCCACCCTATGGAAATGACCCTCTATCTGCTGCAGCCAGGTATCACGTGGGCGTCCCCTTGTCCTGTTCCAGCCACTTGGGTCCTCAACAATGAACACCCTCGGGGGAATCGCACCACATGGCTGTAGTGCCGTAACTGATGCTCCCTCACAATGCAGGTAATGTGCCTTATTGGAGACTCTGTGACCCACCGCTCATTCGACACAAAGTCAAACCAGAAGTACCCAAGGATTCTCTGAAGAGACACAGTACCAAAGAAGTCCAGTCCAGGTCACTGGATAGCATCCATGTCTCACAACCATATACCAAAACAGGGAGCACCAGGACTCTAAAGTCTTGGACCTTCGTCCTTTTACAAAGATATCAGGAGCACCACACACCCCTTTCCAGTGACCTCATGACCCCGCATGCTCTGCCAATCCATCTACAGATTTCATAGGAAGAGTCACCAGAGACATGAATGTCACTGCCGAGGTAAGTAAACCTCCCGACAATCTCTCATTGTCTCAATCAAGACTAAAAATGGTATTTGGTGAGACCAATGACCAACACAGAGAAATGTCAGAGTACAAAAGCCACCAAGTGCAAGACAAATCAGAGACAACAAAAAAAAAAACAGCTGGTGTCTGGACACCTACAGCCCAACTATGCCACAACAAGAAGTCACAGCTGGGGCTTGTCTAGTTGAGAATAGGATAATTTAGTTCTGATAACTGAGACTTTCTGGACTTCATGTTATTGCCTCACTCACTGAGGATCCTGAGAACCCCACTCCCCAGCATCCTGATCAGCTCTGAGTCACAAAGCTAAGAGGCAAGGAGTTCTAGCAGGAAATCAATGTTTGTCTTTGCTCTTGTTTGCAGCCTACTTCTCTTGGCAGGTGATCTATGCTCGGAGAAAATATTCAGTCCAGCCACCAGCCACGTCTGGTCCACCAGAGTTTGAAAGAGTCTTTAGAGCCCAGTAAGTATTGCAAACCCATCATAAAGGTTCATTTTGTCAGATTGGCAACATCTCCTTAAAATTGTGTTTGGCTTGTCTGGATGCATCAGTCTGTGTGTCGAGGGGCTGGCACGTAAGATAACATTCTCATGGGTGAGTGTATTATGGGGGGAGACCCACCACTGGTGGACAGAAGGACAATATGCTTGGGTTAGGAAGGCTTGGTGAGCAAATAAAGCATACAAGCACAACAAAACTCAAAAGACAGATGAGTAAGGCCTGATGGGATAGTCAGGGCTGGTGGGTAAATGAAGTCTCAAAGGCGTGTGGTGCCTAGTGAGTGAAGACTGGCAGATAAAACGAGACTTGTTGAGTGAGGCGTGGATTGTGAAGGGTGCTTTGCAGATGAATGAAGATTGGCAGGTGAGGAAGAATTTGATTTGGTGAATGAAGTTTGTTCTGCAAGTGATGATGGCTGTCAGGTAAAAGAGGACTTGATGAGTGATATCTGACAAATTAATGAGGCTTAGCAGCAGTGGGGGATTCTACAATGGATATTATAAGTATACACACCCCTGTTAAAATACCAGGTTTTGGTGATGTAAGAAAATAAAGCAATATAAATCATGTAAAATTACAACCTGTGGAAGGAGGTTTGAAAACAAATCATAAACCACTTAGGGAAAAAGTCTAAACCAAAGACTACAAAAATTGGCTGCATAATTGTGAACATACATACATGAATACTTTCTGTCTGTTTGGGTAAGAATCAATCAGCCTGGGACATCTTGACTTGGCAGTAGTCTCCCATTCTTCCTTGCAAAAATGCTGTAGAATCATCAAGTGGCCAGGGCATCACCTATGCACAGTCCTCTTAGGACACCACACAGATTTTCAGTTAGTTTCAGGTCTGGCCTCTGCCTGGGCCACTCCAGAGAATTGATCTTCTTTTGGTGAAGCCATTCCTTTATTGATTTGGATGTAGCTTTGGATCATTGTCATGCTGAAAAGTAAAATTCATCTTCATTGTGATCTTCCTAGTAAACGCCTGAAGGTTTTGCACTAAAACTGGCGAGTATTTGGAGCTGTTCATGATTCTCTAAACCTTAACTAAAGCCCCAGTTTCAGTTGAAGAAATGGTGCCACCATCATGCTTCACCGTTTCCTTCTGATGATTTGCCTCATCAGACCATACATTTTTCCACATAGTTTGAAGACATGGATGTATCTTTTTCCAGTAACTAACTGGGCTCAGATGCTTTTCTTTGTGAGGAAAAAGGCTTCTGTCTTGCTGCCCTACCCCACAGCCTAGACATATGACAAATATGGGTGTTTGCTGTCACTTGCACAGAGCAACCAGTACTTATCAGAATGTCATGCAGCTCCTAGATAGATAGATAGATAGATAGATAGATAGATAGATAGATAGATAGATAGATAGATAGATAGATAGATAGATAGATAGATAGATAGATAGATAGATAGATAGATAGATAGATAGATAGATAGATAGATAGATAGATTCTTTATTAATCCCAAGGGGAAATTCACATACTCCAGCAGCAGCATACTGATAAAAAACAATATTAAATTAAAGAGTGATAAAAACGCAGGTAAAACAGACATAATAATTTGTATAATATTAACGTTTACCCCCCTGGGTGGAATTGAAGAGTTGCATAGTGTGGGGGAGGAACGATCTCCTCAGTCTGTCAGTGGAGCAGGACAGTGACAGCAGTCTGTCGCTGAAGATGCTCTTCTGTATGGAGATGATCCTGTTTAGTGGATGCAGTGATTCTCCATAATTGACAGGAGCCTGCTGAGCGCCCGTCGCTCTGCCACAGATGTCAAACTGTCCAGCTCTGTGCCTACAATAGAGCCTGCCTTCCTCACTAGTTTGTCCAGGCGTGAGGTGTCCCTCTTCTTTATGCTGCCTCCCCAGCACACCACTGCATAGAAGAGGGTGCTCGCCACAACCTTCTGATAGAACATCTGCAGCATCTTATTGTAGATGTTGAAGGACGCCAGCCTTCTAAGGAAGTATAGTCGGCTCTGTCCTGTCTTGTACAGAGCATCAGTATTGGCAGTCCAGTCCAATTTATCATCCAGCTGCACTCCCCAGGTATTTATAGGTCTGTACCATCTGCACACAGTCACCTCTGATGATCACGGGGTCCAGGAGGGGCCTGGGTCTCCTAAAATCCACCACCAGCTCCTTGATTTTGCTGGTGTTCAGGTGTAGGTGGTTTGTGGCGCACCATTTAACAAAGTCCTTGATTAGGTTCCTATACTCCTCCTCCTGCCCACTCCTGATGCAGCCCACGATAGCAGTGTCGTCAGCGAACTTTTGCACGTGGTAGGACTCCGAGTTGTATTGGAAGTCCAATGTACATAGGCTGAACAGGACTGGAGAAAGTACAGTCCCCTGCGGCACTCCTGTGCTACTGACCACAATGTCAGACCTGCAGTTCCCAAGATGCACATACTGAGGTCTGTCTGTAAGATAGTCAACGATCCATGCCACTAGGTATGAATCTACTCCCATCTCTGTCAGCTTGTCCCTAAGGAGCAGAGGTTGGATGGTGTTGAAGGTGCTAGAGAAGTCCAGAAACATAATTCTTACAGCACCACTGCCTCTGTCCAAGTGAGAGAGGGATCGGTGTAGCATGTAGATGATGGCATCCTCCGCTCCCACTTTCTCCTGGTATGTGAACTTCAGAGGGTTGAGGGCTTTAATGTTCCTTTAATGTTTATGTAGGCTTTTTTGCAGCCTCCCTGACAAGTTTTCCTCTTGTCTTCTTATCAGTTTTAGAAAGACGTCCTGTTCTTGGTAGTGTTACTGTTGTGCCATATTTTCTCCACTTATTGATGATTGTCCTTCCTATGCTCCATGGTATATCTAACATCAAGAGTATTCTTTTGTACCTCTCATCCCATCAGTACCTTTCAAAGATGAGATCCCATTCATGTTTTGAAAGCTCTTTGTGGACCCTGGCATTGTTAGTAGGATGCAACCAAGAAGATGTCTAGATAATTCTACAGAAGTAGTGAAACTTTATTTGGAATGTAGCAGTCCCATTGAGCTCCACTGAACCTATTTGTTTGTGAATCAGTTTGTATGATTCACTAAAAAGAATCATACGAAAAAAGCCAATCATTTGCCTCCAACACTATGGCTGGCACAAGAGAATTCACTTTAGTCAATAAGAGCTGGTCAAAGCTGATGACACTATCAGTAAAGACTGGAAGATGAGTGAAGTATTACAGCTGAGTGAGGTCTGGACAGACAAGTGAGGCTTAGCTGCTCGCACAATAAATAATAAAGCCTGGCGTGTAAGTGAGGATTGACAGATGAGTGGAGTTTCAAAGATGACCGAAACCGAGTCAATGGCTGGGAAATATTAGACAAAAAAGTACTTAACTTGAATAAGTGAAGCATGGCAAGTGAATGAGTTGGAGGACTAGACAGAGTAAATCAGGCATGGCAAGTGAATGAGGCAGAGAGAATGTGTTTTACTGAGTGGGGCTTAACAGAATAGAAAGACGTCACCTAAGTGATTGTGGCATCCTGAATGAATGAAGCTTACCAGCCAAGTTCAGGCAACCAGATGAGAACTAGCACGACGCATGCTGCCACCTACACTGTACAAAGTGTAGCGTCTCCTAGTGGTCATTCAAACATAGCTTTGGTTGGCATCTTGCAGCTGCAGGTTCAGGTATCTCAGGGAACTTGACTGCCACTCTCATTCTGTCTTGTAGGGTCAACTGTGCAGAATACTTTCCCATTTTCCTGGCCTTGCTGTGGGTAATGGGACTTTATTTCAGTGAGGGTAAGTGCCTCCATTTAATGTATTCTAATAAACCTTGTGCTGATTTTAATGTGAAACTTGATCCACAGTGGTGGCTATAGTTGCTTTTTGGTCTTTGCTATTGCTGCTAACTGCAAGCTGCCGGCCCAATTGATAGACATGAAGACATAAGAAATTTGACAAACAAGAAAAGGCCATGCTGTCCATCAAGCTCATTTAGTTAGCTAATAGATAAGCTGTCTCAATATCTCATCCACATACTTCTTACAGGTTTTCTTTTCAACTATATATCTTGGTAGTTTGTTAGTGTGTTAGTTCCCACAACTCTTTGCATAAAGAAATGTTTCCTGGCTTCAGTCCTAAATGCACTCTCCCTTAATTTCCAATTTAGTGACTAACCAGTGCATAGAGAATTCAGTGGCGGCTGAAGCCAACGTGAGCTTTCCATCTGGCACGCTGACAACGTGAATAACAAGACTGGTTACCCACCTCCTCATGAAATAATTGCAGCCTCTCATCTTCTTTATCTTTTCTAGGGGTTTCGGCTGTCTGTGGACTGATTTACCTCTACTCCAGATATAAGTACTTCTGCGGCTACTCTCTCTCATCCCAGGGCAGGTAAAATATACAAGTGTAGTTTGGATGGAAACAGTCACTGCTGAAGCAGAGGGAGAGTGTATGGAGTGTGCCAGACCAGTGAGACCCCAGTGTGATAAAACCCTGTGTCCAAAGGATACCTATTGGGAGCTCCCTGCGCCCGGTCATATGACCTCTAATGTCCATATATAAAGAAAGAGACTTTGACAGCTTCAGTTACAGTGGACTCAGGAAGTATTCACACCCTCCTCACTTTCTGCACAATTTATTGTGTGGTAGATTTAATTTTAAATTGATTAGGGGGCTCTTCACCCTGCTCGCTTTGCTCACCAACCCGGGCAGGCACTATGCACTAGTCACTTCACGGCTCTGCCACTCGCGTGTGGGGAAGCGGATGTATAATTTAAACAGATTGTTATTTTCATGGGAATTGTTATATATGCATCTAGCATTGTTTTCGTTTTGACACTATCAGTAAATGGAGAGGGCCCTGTTGGCACCCCAAAATATTCCTGTTTGGTTACCCCTCCTTCACACAGACAATCACATTATATATTACTAGGGGGCTCTGCCCCCTGCTTGTTTCACTTGCCAACCCCCGGGCGGGGGCTACGCACTAGCCACTTTGTGGATCTGCCACTCACATATGGGGATGCGGATGTACAATTTAAACAGATTGTTATTTTAATGGGAACTGTTACATATCCATAATAGAACTAACTATTTTACATTACAGCAAGTAATTAACCATAGTAAAAAATAATAAAACATAATAAATTGAAAGAAAATTATGTTTCATGTTGCGTTAGAGGTATTCGTTGCGTTATACGTTTTCATTCTGTTTGGTTTTGAAATTAACATGCAAATACTTTTTAAACTTACACTTTTACTGTAAAACTTCAGTAAAAACAATTTTTTGAGTTAACTTTTCATCAATATCGCATTGAATTTTGATTCCGTTTCCTCCGGGTGCTCCGGTTTCCTCCCACAGTCCAAAGACATGCAGGTTAGGTGGATTGGCGATTCTAAATTGGCCCTAGTGTGTGCCTGGTGTGTGTTTGTGTGTGTCCTGCGGTGGGTTGGCACCCTGCCTGGGATTGGTTCCTGCCTTGTACCCTGTGTTGGCTGGGATTGGCTCCAGCAGACCCCCGTGACCCTGTGTTCGGATTCAGCGGGTTGGAAAATGGATGGCTGGATTTTGATTCCGTGTTTGGACTTGCATCGTGACAAAGCAACATATAACTGCCCGTGAGTGAATATCATTTCTTTCACTCTAATAAATAAACTTTTTTGAATGTTTGTCCCTGTGATTTGTTAATTGTCACAGCAAAAGCTATTCTAACGGGAAACTGTAAATGTTTAAATACTAATGGCATATCAAGGTGTTTAATGTTATCCACGGAATATGTACTACATTACCTTTCTTGTCGCCTGTTAAAATTTTACATGTTAGAATTGTTTGACCAATTTTGAATACAACTAATCTTGTCCTACTGCATAGCCCATCACTCAGACATAAATTACGCAATAACATTACGATACATCCTTCTTTCTACAGTAATTCATCCAGTTGAAGACCGGATGGTGTTAACGGTTGTAGATATTCTTCGTGGTATTTGTAAGTTGATGTTTTCATCTTCCGCACCATCACCACCAACTGTTTCAGCATAGTCTATTGATACGCATTTATGGTGTTAATGGTTGTAGATATTCTTCGTGATATTGTAAGTTGATGGTTTCAGCTTCCACACCATCACCACCAACTGTTTAGTCTATTGATACGCATTTAACCAATTTGCCGTGTAACCGATCGACAATTTTTGTGTTAATTCATTTGACTTCATCATTTCTCAGTGCTAGGATTGCCTGTGTACTCATTTCTTCTGTTGATAACCCTTCGGGATGAAATTCTTGAATAAGATTTGGACATAATAAGTCTTCTTTTATTTGGAACGTAAAAATTTATAAGAGCTGAGAGCGCAAGAACTGTGTCTGACAAAAGCATTCACACCAGTGAGAGGTGAGAGGACCGTGGGCAAGGGCCGTTAACCAGAAATGGTTGAGAGGAGGGCGGGACTTGAAAAAATCTCTTGGCAATAGTCTCGTCTCAAGATTTTCTTTTATAATAGAGAGATACATTTGTCATTGTCGCCCATTACTCCCCACTCAATAACCCATAAAGACAAAAGTTTGAAAATTTATTAAAAATCAAAAACTGAAGGCAGGCAGTGTGGTGTAGTGTAGTGGTTAAGGCTTTGGACTTTAATCCCTGAGGCTGTGGGTTCAAATCTCTCTACTGACACTGCATGACAATAAGCAAGTCACTCGGACCTGCCTGTGCTTCAGTTGGAAAACCAAATGAAATGGGACCAATTTTATAAAATGTTGTAAGTTGCTCTGGATAAAGGCATCAGCCAAATAAGTAAATGTAAATGAAATGTTCATATAAGTGTTCAGACCCTTAATTCAATACACTGTAAAAGCCCCTTTGGCAGCAAACACAACTTCAGGTCTTCTTGAGTAAGTTTCTACAAGCTTTGCACACCTGGATTTGGGCAGTATATTCCATTCTTCCTGGCTGATCCTCTCAAGTTCTGTTAGATTGGATGGGAAGTGTCTGTCAACTGCCATCTTCAGGTCTCCACACAGATGTTCTATGAGGTTAAAGTCTGGGCTTTGACTTTGCCACTCAAGAATATTCACAGACTTATCCAGAAGCCTTTCCAGTGCGGTCTTGGCAGTTTCCATTGGAATTCTGCCCAAAGAGTTCAATTTTTGTTGTATCAGACCAGAGAATCTTTTCTTTCTCATGCTCTCAGAGTCCTTTAAACTGTCATATGCCTTTTACACAAGAGTGTCTTCTGTTTAGCCATTTTACCGTAATTGCCTGATTGATGGAGTGCTGCTGAGATTATCATCCTTCTAACAGGTTCTTACATCTCAGCAGTGGACTTCTGAAGGAAGCTCTGTTATAAAGACCATTGGGCTCTCGGTCACCTCCCTGATCAAGCCCCTTTCTTGTCCAGTTACTCAGTTTAGCCAGATATCCAACTTCTAGGAAGAGCCCTGGTGGTTCTTAATCGTCTTCCATTTTTTAATTATTGAGGTCACTGTGCTTCTGGGAACTCTGAAAGTTATAGAAATGTTTTTATCCCTTTTCCCTGATCTATGCCTCACCACAATTTGATTGTAGAGGTCTACAGAGAGTTTCTTGAACTTCATAGCTTGGTTTTTCCCCCTGACATGCAATGTGAATTGCAGGATACAGAGGTGTATACCTTTTCAAACAATGTCCATTCAATTCACTTTACCACAGGTGGACTCCAATCAAGTTCTACACACATGCCAAGGGGAATTAAAGCAAACAGGACGCCCCTGAGCACAATTTGGAGGGCCACAGCAGAGGGCCTGAATACTTACAGTATATAAATGAGAGATTTCAATTTCAGATTTTTAATACATTTGTAAACCTTTCTGAGAACATGTTTTTACTTTGTCATTTGGGGTTATTGAGTTTAAGTTGAGCAAAAATGACAAATGTATCCATTTAGAGTTAAATACTGTATACCAGGGGTTTCCAACTCCAGTCCTGGAGAGCTACTGTGGCTGCAAGTTTTCATTTTAACTCTTTTCTTAATTAGTGACCAGTTTTTGCTGCTAATTAACTATTTCCCTTTATTTTAATTGACTTTTCTTGAGACTCTGACCAGTGAATTGATTCTTTTTTCCTTAAACGGCACCTAAACATAAATTTGATGTGAAGTGAGCCAACAGATGACCAACTAAGTTGGGGCCTCAAACTCCAAGCAACTTCACTTCATTCAGTTTTTTAATTTGAAGCCAATTCTCGTGGCTAATAAAACCCGTTATTTAATTCCATGGCGCTCATTCTGCCATGGCAGACATTTCCAAAACTGTTCATTTTCTTTTTTAAGAGCGCTGTCAAAATGTTTTGTGGAGGACCTGAGCAGATCAACATTACTGAGGCCTTGACCTTTCTTTATTTTCAGTTATTGCGTGATGGACACAGATTGTTGTTTATGTGTTGGTACATTTTGTGTCTTAAAATTGTTTGGTTGCCAATTAAGGAAAAATGAAATAATTAAGGGGCCTAAGTCTTAAGATGTGCATCAATTATAATTAAGGCAAAGAGTTAATCTGGTCACTAATTAAGAAAAGGGTTAGAATGAAAACCTGCAGCCACAGTAGCTCTCCAGGACTGGAGTTGGAGACCCCTGCTGTATATAAAACAATAAAGTGTCCAGAAGGTGAAGGAGTCTAAATAGTTTCTTTGTAATTGATATTCAGATAATTGAAAAGCTCAGTTGTTTCATTATTTTGTAGATTAAGAACATGAGCAAGTTCAAGGAATACTCCACTGAAAAATGTAAAAAAATTAAATCTTACTTACCCCATGTGACTTTTAGTAATGAGTGAAAAAATGTTATGTCATGATTTCATGGAGAACACATTACAGTGACATTTACTTATTTAGCTGACGTCTTTTCCAAGGTGACTTATAACATTTGGGATACAATTGGTTACATTTCTTTTGTTTTACCAATTGGAATACAGGAAGGTGAAGTGACTTGCTCAGGGCCACAGAGTGTCAGTAACAGGTTTTGATCACACGACCTTAAGGTTTGAAGTCCAAAGACTTAACCACTACTCCACACATAGCAAAGTTCCTGAACAATAATATTTTAACAAAAAAATGCAGGCATGAGTACGATAGGATGACTTGACATGTGGATTATGCGGCACCAGTAATGTACAATTTTTTTTGCTGTTGTCTAGAATTGGTCTTCACAGAAGCCCGTTCTGTCAGAAAGTTTATTACCTCTTTTCGTCAGGAAAGATTACATTTTTTCTTCTTGGCCATCCCTACAAACGATATGGCATAAGTAACATATCAAAAATATTATTTTTGTGTAGAGCATTCCCTGAAGTTACTCCTTCAGGGTCACACAGGATCTGTTCTGTGGTTCTGTGGTCTGATCCTCTGTGCTGTTGTTTGCTCTGTCACCACTAGGTGGCCCCACTATGATAGTACTGTATGTTTCCTTAGCAGTAGTACTAGGGTGTTGTACCGTGTTAGCCATTATGAATGTAGAGAAAAGCCAAGCAAAATGACACCTTTTATTGGCTAACTAAAAAGATTACAATATGCAAGCTTTTATAGAAGCCTGAAGAAGGGGCTGAGTTGCCTCGAAAGCCTGCATATTGTAATCTTTTTAGTTAGCCAATAAAAGATGTTATTTTGCTTGGCTTTTCTCCACATTTCCTTAGCAGTAGAGTGTTGTACTGTGTTAGCCATAGATTGATACAGGAGAAAGAAGGGTGAAATGACACTTTTTATTGGCTAACTAAATAGATTACAAATACAAGCTTTCGAGGCAGCTAAGGCCCCTTCATCAGGCAAGGTGTAACAAAGAAAAAGAAAAATACTCTAGCTTCTATTGGGACAGCAAAGTGATTTTTTTCTTTCATCTTAACAACCTTTTTGTTCAAATGTTAGCAGAATTTAATAAACCTTAGATGAAGTAACCCTGAAAGAAGAGAACAATGAACTAATAAAATGTAGAGATAAGAAAACCATCACTAGAGAAAGTCCTGTAAGGTTTTTTTTTGAAGTGCATTGTCTGTAAGATAGGCCTCTGGTGTGGTCAGCTGGTCAATCAGTCTGTTAGTCCAGTGGTTCCCAAAGTAGGGGTCACGACCCTCTGGGATGTCGTGAGACATTGGGGTTGGGGGTCGCGAGATGATTTCGAAGAAATCAAATACTTTTTAAAAACTTTTTAGAAATTCATTAATTTAATTTTTTAGAAATAACATTTTATCCATAACTAACAAAAGATAAAAACTAGTAGTTAATAGTTACATTTAAAAAAAACATGCAAATTAAAAAGCCATCAGCCTTTCAAATTTCTTTCCATTCGATCGCGACCCGTGAGATGATTACGACAGTTTAACGACACATCAATGGCGTCAGTTGCAGCAGATCAATTTACAGCACCATGTTAAACATTCCGACATGTGCACGTAACGTGTAGGTAATTTTCATCGCTTTATGCTTAGGATATTATTTTTGTTGAAATGAAACGTTGGTTAATATCGACCAATGACAATGCAGATAGGCCAGCGGAGGAAAGTGGAGAAGCACCACCGTCAGAAAGCCCATCGTCCTCAGGTACGGAAAGACACCGGAGTGTGCATAAAGAGGACATCCATAAACAGTCGGCTCAGCCTTACTCCAAGAGTCGAAATTATCGAGAGGAATTTATCCAGTATGGATTCACATGCATCATCGTCAATAACGTACAGCATCCCCAATGTGTGGTGTGCACTGAGGTGCTTGCACATGAAAGCCTAAAGCCTGTAAAAATGCTACGACACTTGAAAACTAAGCACCCCTCTCTTGCTACTAAACCAGTAGATTTTTTTCCGGCAAAAGGAGCGAGAGTTACAAGGCCAAAAGAAAGTCCTAACTAAACAAACAACAATCCCCGCATATGGTTGTTAGAGCGTTATGTTCTTTTTTGTTGTCATGCTCTTGTTTGGATAGGATATTTTGTTGAAATTAAACAAATGAGTAAATTAATATTAAAAAAAATTATATGGTTGTTAGACCATTGTGTTCTTTCGTGTTGTCATGCTCATGTTTGGATAGGCCTATTGGCGCATGTGCACCGTTGCGCGCAACATTTGTATATTTTAACCACTTCCGAGGATAGTGGGGGTCACGAGTCACTGGCACGGTTATTTTGGGGGTCGTGAGCTGAAAAGTTTGGGAACCCCTGTGTTAGTCCACATATCTGGTCACGAAACGCTTGTCTCTATTCAGACCATTTTGTAGAGTATTGAATTTAAGAATAAGTTTGTACTCCCATTCTCTCTGCTCCTGTTGGGTCTTGAAATTACCTATAAGCACAGTGACCCTCAGATCCTTTATGCTGTGGCCATTACTGTTAAAGTGTGCTGCCACCAGAAGATCAACACTGTTCTGATTAATATGAAATCTATGTGAGTTCATTCGCTGGCGCAGTGTCTGACCAGTTTCCCCTACATACAGTCCAGTGTCGGGGCACCTTTTGCACATGACTTGGTAGGCCCATCTATGTGTTTGCAGAATGCGTTTTCACGTACATTTAATGTGAAATCTGTAAATAAATCACAGTGAATGTGACAAGCAATGGCATTGTTTGGGGGGAGAGAGGGCCCAAGGGGAGAAGGCTTCTGGGGCTTTAGCCCCTTATCTTAAGCCCCCCTTCCCATTCTGCGTACTAACATGAATAGACAATTATGTGAAAACCCCACTCTTTGAGTGCACTAAATTCTATGAGGGGACCCCCTTCAGCTGCTGGAAAACACCTGCTTTTCCATCTAACATTCTCGTGGGCCCTACCAGCATTATCAGATTAGGAAGTGCTAAAGCTCAAGACGACCCTGGGGACAAGGAAAAAAAAAATGAAAGAGTAGAGCAGTGGTTCTCAAGTTCAGTACTGGATGTCCCCTGTGGCTTCAGGTTTTCATCTTAACCAATTTGTTCTTTTAGTTGGACCCCAGTGCTAATTAGGCAAACTGCTAATCCCAGTATCTTTTTTTTGTATTAAATGAAACATGAATTTAAATGCATAAGAATATTTTTTTTGTTTTTTAGTATTTTGTTCTTTTTCATTTCTTGTTGCTCAAACAGGGTGGCATGGTATCCGTGGCAATGGGGCTACCTAGCAACAAAGAGACTGGGGTTCAAGAGGATGCTCTCTGTGTTTGAGCAGATTAGGCGGACTGGTCACACTAAATTGGCCCCTGATATGTGTGTGTGTTCATTCTCTGATGGGCTGGCACCCAGTCCAGGGATTGTTCCTGCCTACTGCTTACTTGGATAGGCTGTAGCTTCCTCAGGACACTGCACTAGATGAGTGACTTTAGAAAATGGTTGGTAGGTATTTATGCTGTTATTCACTAATGAGCACACAGGCAAGTAACATCAAAGTAGCTGCCCTTTAGCAGGCAGCGCCACTTACTCTTGTGTCCACCTGAACTTCAGAACAAGTTATCTACCTGAAGCTAAGCATGTTTGAGCACGGCCAGTACATAGATGGGAGCCCACCTAGGAAAAGCTGGGTTGCTGCTGGAAAGAAGTGTTAGTGAGACCAGCGGGGGGCGCTCATCCTGTGATCTGAATGTGGATCCCAATGCCCCAGAGCAGTGACGGTGACACTGTGCTGTGAAAATGAGCACTATCCTTCCAATGAGACATAAAACTGAGGTCCTGACTCTCATGGGCATCTTCTGAAAAGAGTAAGGTGTTCCCCAATGTCCTGGCTAAATTACCCACCTGGAAATGACCATTCTGGCCCCCTAATCTTTCCCTGTCTCTAACTGTCTAACTATCTCTCTCTCTCACCCCTTCACCACTTAAAAATTAATACAAGGTGAGCATACTGGTGCAAAAATGGTTGCTGTTGCATCATCCAAAGTGGATACTACACATTGCACGTTGAAAAGTGCTGTATAAGTTTAATCAATCTGTTGTGCTTACCATCATTTGTCAAAATCCAGGTACAATGAAGAGACCATATTCCTCAGTGAATTAATAGAAAATGACACAGATACAGTCATATGAAAAAGTTTGGGAACACCTCTCAGCCTGCATAATAATTTACTCTCCTTTCAACAAAAATTATAACAGTGGTATGTCTTTCATTTCCTAGGAACATCTGAGTACTGGGGTGTTTTCCGAACAAAGATTTTTAGTGAAGCAGTATTTAGTTGCATGGAATTAAATCAAATGTGAAAAACTGTCTTTGCAAAAATGTGGGTCCTCTTGTAATTTTGCTGATTTGAATGCATGTCACTGCTCAATGCTGATTACTTGCAATACCAAATTGGTTGGATTAGCTTGTTAAGCCTTGAACTTCATAGACAGGTGTGTCCAATCATAAGAAAAGGTATTTAAGGTGGTCAATTGCAAGTTGTGCTTCCCTTTGACTCTCCTCTGAAGAGTGACAGCATGGGATCCTCAAAGCAACTCTCAAAAGATCTGAAAACAAAGATTGTTCAGTCTCATGGTTTAGGGCAAGGCTACAAAAAGCTCTCTCAGAGATTTAAACTGTCAGTTTCAACTGTAAGGAATGGAATCAGGAAATGGAAGGCCACAGGCACAGTTGCTGTTAAACCCTGCAGGTCTGGACACGAGTGGCATATGTGCAGGATTGTGAGAATGGTTACAGCAACCACAGATCACCTCCAAAGACCTGCAAGAACATCTTGCTGCAGATGGTGTATCTGTACATCGTTCTACAATTCAGCGCAATTTACACAAAGAACATCTGTATGGCAGGGTGATGAGAAAGAAGCCCTTTCTGCACTCACGCCACAAACAGAGTCGCTTGTTGTATGTCAATTCTCATTTAGACAAGCCAGATTCATTTTGGAACAAAGTGCTTTGGACTGATGAGACAAAAATTGAGTTATTTGGTCACAACAAAAAGCGCTTTGCAAGGCGGAAGAAGAACACCGCATTCTAAGAAAAACACCTGCTACCTACTGTCAAATTTGGTGGAGGTTCCATCATGTTGTGGGGCTGTGTGGCTAGTTCAGGGACTGGGGCCCTTGTTAAAGTTGAGGGTCGGATGAATTCAACCCAATATCAACAAATTCTTCAGGATAATATTCAAGCATCAGTCAGAAAGTTGAAGTTACGCAGGGGTTGGATATTCCAACAAGACAATGACCCAAAACACAGTTGGAAATCTACAAAGGCATTCATGCAGAGGGAGAAGTACAATGTTCTGGAATGGCCGTCACAGTCCCCTGACTTGAATATCATCAAAAATCTATGGGATGATTTGAAGCAGGTTGTCCATGCTCAGCAGCCATCACATTTAACTGAACTGGAGAGATTTTGTATGGAAGAATGGTCAGAAATACCTCCATCCAGAATCCAGACACTCATCAAAGGCTATAGGAGGCATCTAGAGGCTGTTATATTTACAAAAGGAGGCTCAACTAAGTATTGATGTCATATCTCTGTTGGGGTGCCCAAATTTATGCACCTGTCTAATTTTGTTATGATGCATATTGCATATTTTTTGTTAATCCAATAAACTTCATGTCACTGCTGAAATACTACTGTTTCCATAAGGCATGTCATATATTAAAAGGAAGTTGTTACATTGAAAGCTCAGCCAATGATAAACAAAAATCCAAAGAATTAAGAGGGGTTCCCAAACTTTTTCATATGACTGTAAGTATCTAAAGATATGGCAAAAGAAAATTCTGAATATGAAATAAGAGAAGAAATAAAAGAGACAGCTAACTGAACAATAAAATCAACTAAAGGTAAAAATGACTCATTGATGGCAAAACTGGTTGGAACACAAACCTGCAGCCACAGGGAGCCATCAGGACTAAGTTTGAGAGCCACCAGACTAGAGCAGGGCTTCTTAAATGTTTTAATCTAAGGAGCTGTATAAGAAATTCAATACCTTACTGGCACCCAATAAGCAGATTATGTTCAAAATGACAGTGTAGCCATAAATAGACAAATAACAATTACCATATAATAAAAAACTGCAGATGTATTTGTTTTTTTATTACATGAATATTACTTAAAGAGAATTGTGAAGCAAACATATTATTAATAAACCAATAATTATCATGTAAAACCGGGAATAGATTCCTGAGGTACAGTGTATCACTGCCAGTGGAAATGCTTAGTGCAAGTTTTAGTAAAGCGACAGAAAGAAATTTATAAAAATGATTTTTAAAAGACTATTATGAATTGTCACGTAACACTATCACTTGACTTACAGCACCAGGTAAGAAATAAAATAGTCATTTTTTTTTATTCATTTCATTTCCCTTGTCTTAAAAGACAGTTTTTAAAAATGTTTTTCAAATTAATTCCACCATTTATATCCACCTAAATAAAAGGATAAACATCTGTGTGTCCATGTCTCAGTCATTCCAACAGATGAAATATTACAAACGTTAACACTGCTTTTTACAAATCCCAAACCAAATTATATATAACAGAGACAGATGCATTGCATGGTGCACTGCAAATGTTAACACAAAGGTGTATGTTGATTATTTAGATTTCAATCCTTTTTAGATGGGTAGAAAAGCTAGTAACAATGTTTTGTTTTCTTTAAAAGATTCGGCAAATACTTGAACATTTCCCAGTTGCCTTTTAACGATTCAGAAAAACTTTATAAAAAAGTAGCCGAATTTTTCATAGAAAATGTATGCACTGTTTGTTTGCACGGCCTTTACATTGCAATAGACTGACACAACAGGGTCATGAGAAGTAATTCTTCCTCACCGAAGCACGTTACACTTCATGTAAACTCTTCTTTGTACCTCTGCTACAAATTTAAAAACTGATCGTGTGCCATAACAGCGAACACATGATGAATCTCCGTCCAGTTGTTAATGGCCACTGAATCTGCTGTTCGTATACAGCACTGTCGCGGCTCTGTAAACCCCACCCACCCCTAATCGCTCGTCCTTCGTAACACCTTGAATATCGTCACATTCTTGTGCTGCGTTCGTTTTTTCGTTTTGTCACCTCACAAGTTTGCGTTCCCAACTTTCTGGTTCTTTCTTATATGTGTCTTTGCTTGTCAGTCACCTTAGTTATACTCCTTCGCCTTGTCCCAGATTAAGAGTGTCGAATTGAATAAATAGGCAGGACACCGATTCGTCCATGAACGCAATGCTTCTTTTATTTTTCCTGTTCTCCCCAAACGACACAACGGCAACACATACACACTAACGTTACATTTCAATACACGACACTCAGTTAATTGTGTTATTAGGCTGTGAGAGGGGAAACGTTCTGCCATTGAGGATTACCATACTATACTATATTCTATGACCGCTTACATTAATTATATTTTCGTGTCATTGAAACTACTGCTGTCTACAATGCGTCAACAGCGTTGATTCACATATTACTAAATCAAGGTGACCAGAATTTTTTGGGCCAATCCGGGGACATTTGGGGGGGGGGGGGGGGGGGTTGGGGGGGTGGTGGTGGTCGGGGTTGTTGGGGCTAGAATCTACAGATCTCGAGTAGGGACTCTAAACACTACAGAGTACAAAGCGAAAGCCAAAGTTGCAGGATGCGGAAAGCATAACCTCCGTCAAAACACCGCGCACGCGCGCCGAGTTCAAATTATCGTGGTGATGAGATACATTCAAAAAAGTGAACCAGCTGAAACCGGGGACATGTTTCTGAGTGGGGACAGTTGTCCGAAAAAGGGGACTGTCCCCGGAAAACGGGGGCGGATGGTCACCTTAACTAAATGCTACTGTAAAGAGAAATCGGTGTATCAGACGGCACACAATTCGCGCATAGATTAACTCGGTTAAGTTTTCGGCACAATTTGCGACGACCTATCACAGACAAGTCCACGACTAACAGAATGAGAATCATTAGACTAGAGGATCAAGTCATGCTGGGGCAGCCAGTGAGACTAACATCTAGAAAAGTCACGCAACGTGGGTTACCCTCTGCTGGAACAGGTCGTCAGTCTTTGTGTGTAGTACAGCTAATTGTCCAGGGAGGGCACTCTAGTCACTCCTTGCCTTTCTCTTGTCATTCTGCAGGTTGGCGCCTCTGTACTTCAGCGCACGCGTGCTCTGGAGCATGATCGCTTTCTCAGCACTCGGCATTCTCCGCCACACCTCTCGTCTCTTCTTTGGATTGGACATCGTGTACCACGTGATGGGCTTCCTCGGGCTGTAGCTCGGGATGTGCGAGGACTCCCCCGCCTCTTTGCGACACTGTAATCATGCAGTCGAGGACACGGACGGGCGCCCAAGTTGGACTCGGACTCTTACAAGAGTTTAAATGCACTTTTATCGGCATTTGTTCGATTCAGAAAACGGATGGAAAAAGTTCGTTCAGATCCGAGAATTCGCATGCTTGAGCTGTAAGCCATAGGGTAGCTGCGCACTGCATATCCCTGGACTCACCCTACTTGTTATTTCAGCTGTTTATGAAGCGCAAAAAGGAGCACTTTTGCTTGTATATAGCGCCCCGCCAGGAAGTGAACCCTGTGGAACTACGATAGTGGCATCAGTCGCTTAGGAAGGCTATACAACAGCCAGTTCTTCATATAAAATAATTGTACCAGTATAACACAGTAGGGGAGGCTCACCTTCATTATGTGGTGTGTTTGCCTGAGGTGTTTTTTTATCTAAATGGTCTTCCAAATATAAAGTTTACAGGAGCACAGCACTGGTTACAGCCACTCTGGGAGTCATGGGCAGTGTTTGAACTTTCAGTCTCCAATTCAGTGCCTTAGCCACTGCATCACACTACCCCACTTATAGTGGGGTCTAATGTATTTTAGGTAATTGAATGTGGAAATTTAATTTTTAAGTCAATAATGCAAAGAAATAATTTTCTATTAAAAAATTAATTCAATATCATCCAATCTGTAAAAGACACAGCTCCCCATTGGACAAATTAAGATTTATCTATCTGAACCAAAGACCTATTCATCCAGTGATCCCATTTTTTCACACTTGTGGTGTTCCCAGGCAGCGGGTGAGTTGACTGACATGACAGCTATTAGTTACGGGAGAGCAACTACTGTATAAAGAACCTGGGTGAAAGTCAACAGGCAGAGTCAGCTGAGGACCATACTGGACACACTTGTAGGAAAAAAGATGACTTTTCCTGATGGAATGAAACCAGCCTGGAGGTCGCTGTACAGCCACCATTTGCTAACAGGTTGGGAGATCTGTGGTGGAGGTTGTTGCAGGGTACACATTAGTGCTGAACTGCTTTTGGCAATAACACAGGTCTACAAAAAAATATTTTTTGTTTGCTACTGGGAACTTCCGACCAACTCTTTATTAAGTTTTTTACACTGATTTCAAATGTGAAATCGGAAGTAAGCCAGCACGTCAGGTTTTCGAGATACACATCATTGACGTTTTGACACATTTGAATATCAGTATAAATATATCTGCACAATATCTGGAGTTTGAACTCTGTCCCACCAAAATTGTTTTGATGTGTTTATTCTGAAAACAAACCAGAAGACGATACCAGCAGGTTCTCCACAGGCTCAGCATAACTCTCTGCTCTGCGACTGCCAAGAAAATTCTGGACAACCTGCACGAATGCTTCCTATGCTGCTGATTCAGTTGGCTTCTGTTCCCTTTTGAACTCATTGGCAAGCATCAGTTCTTGGATTTCAGGACCAACACAAACACCTTCCTTAGTTTTGGCTTCACTTTTTTTTGAAACCAAACTTATTTCTTACATGCATTGCCGTCCATCGCCTTGACGACATTTTCAAAGTAATGGTGAATCTAATGAACAAAATGTCCTGAAATGCAATGTTATGTTAAGGAAACAGTAAAACCGGCTACCTACTGCAGCGTCAAGTCAGAGTTGTATTGTTATGCTTAAGAGTCATATAAGACTTGGTAATCAGTAACAAATATTTTTTCCACTAATTAAAAATGAATAATTTTTAAATAAAATTAATAATAAGGTAAACAACTCACAGCTGTTAGTAGTGTGTGGCATCCATCCATCCATTTTCCAACCCGCTGAATCCGAACACAGGGTCACGGGGGTCTGCTGGAGCCAATCCCAGCCAACACAGGGCACAAGGCAGGGAACCAATCCTGGGCAGGGTGCCAACCCACCGCAGGACACGCACAAACACACCCACACACCAAGCACACACTAGGGCCAATTTAGAATCACCAATCTACCTAACCTGCATGTCTCTGGACTGTGGGAGGAAACCGGAGCGCCCGGAGGAAACCCACGCAGACACGGGGAGAACATGCAAACTCCACGCAGGGAGGACCCGGGAAGCGAACCCAGGTCCCCAGGTCATCCAACTGCGAGGCAGCAGCGCTACCCACTGCGCCACCGTGGTGTGTGGCATCCATAGTAGAATTACCGGTATTTATCAAAATGGTTATCCATTTTTACTGTCCAGTCACCCTAGTTGTCCAAGACCTGGAACAGCATAACTAAAAAATGGGACATGCTTCTGGACGAAAACGGTTTTCAGATTTGCAGTCAGCAAGTGAAGTTTGTTAAAGAACAGGTGAAAGAATCCCAGTAGCAAAATGCTTGTTGACCAGTGTAATCAGTCCTGGAGTTTCTGATGGGTTAAGAGAAACCGCTGCACTGTTTTATGTTTTGTATAAGACTGCAAACCTTTTTTTCTTATGATACAGCAGTTTGGGGTTTGAGTATAATGAGGTGGGCTTCTTGTTTGGGTGGAGGGTGACAAAAGTAAAAAAAAACGGGGAACAACATCAAACTTATAAACTTTACTATTGGTCAAGCCAAGATGATAATATGGAAAACCTGCAAAAAGAAGATTAGTGGGTCCGGGCTTCAAGACGTAATTGTGTTTTCTAAAATGCTGTGTGAAACTATAGAATATTAATGGATTTTACTTTTTATAACTCTACAAAGAATAATGAAAAGTTTTGGCATGTATGGTGTGTGACTAATGTGTTAGGTAAATGTGTTGATGATACATTTCTGTTTGTATTTTGAAAATCCTCACTCTTTTTTACTTGTTCAGTTTTGCTGGTGGTTTTTAAAGTAATGGGAGTGGGGTTTAAATAAGAAGAAATTGTTTTTCCCTTGATAAAATTGTTTTGCAATGGTGTTATGAAAAATGTTCTTTTTGTGTTTTGTTTCTATTGTTAACCCAATAAAGTTTGTTTAAAAACAAAAACTATCAATTATATAGTGCCTTTCATATCTATCTATTTATCTGTCTGGAAACTTAAATTAACATTTACAGACATCTTAGAATACATTTCAGATATCTTAAAATGTAGTTTACTTTTTAAGAAATCAAACTTGTTTCCAGATATCTCAACATTTTAAGATATCTAAAATATATTTTGAGCACCAAAAATTCCCAAAATTGTAAAAAAAAATTAATTGTCCACTTTACGGCAATTTCTGTTTTTACAGAAATCAGGCCCAGTTACAAGAACAAAGTGAGACCTCTTACATGGCCATGTTGTGAATGGGCTCATTAATTCTTTTATGCATTTTTCTTTGCTGAATTATGAAGTTGAGCACTCGCTTTTGAGGGTTTCTGGAGACCTAGATTCTGAATCTCCAATTAGTTTTTCAATTGAAAGCTTATTTGTGTTTTTTGCAATTTTGGTCAGGGAGCGCTTTGTGTCCTCAGAGATCATGAATTCCTAGTAATGTCGCAATGAATTAAAAGGTCATCATTTTGGGCCCTTCCTTATCAGAATTTGTAGATTCCAAAAGTCTTTTTGCTGATGGCTAATTTGTTCAAAAGAAACCTTTTCCCATACTACTTTTTTATCTTGACTTGTGCCTGAATTTTTTGGCTAAGATTTTTGATTCTCATTTTGGTTTTGTTAATGGTGCAGCAGTCTTCTCCATTTTGACCACATTTTACTGGCTTTGACTTCCCACAGTCCAAAGACATGCAGGTTAGGTGCATTGGCGATCCTAAATTGTCTCTAGTGTGTGCTTGGTGTGTGGGTGTGTGTGGCATGCGGTGGGCTGGCACCCTGCCCGGTGATTTGTTCCTGCTTTGTGCCCCGTGCTGGCTGGGATTTGCTCCAGCAGAGCCGTGACCCTGTGTTAGGATATAGCGGGTTGGAGAATGACCGACTGACTGACTTGACTTCATATTTTATCCTAATCTCCTTTAAAGAAAACCCTTTGCAGATTGCCAGTCAGGCATCGGTGTGTTATGATGAGCAGCATACAAAATAGCCAAAGGTGGTAAGACCTCTGAATGTCCTACAGAACCAGGCCAGAGTCTTCAATGGCATGCTTACGATAGACCTCACCCCAGGAACCTGTACTTTAATGGCAGGATTGGGCCTATCCAGGCCTAAAAAATGGAGGACATGCTTTTAAAGTTCAGAATACTTTGTATGTCCCAAAAGACATCAGAATGCCTCTCAAGAAAAAAGGAGCATCATAAGGACTCTTAAAATATGATTTCTTCAAAGTCTATTCAAAAACAGCAAAAAATGGAAGAAGCCAAAACAAGAATCCAAACGCTGTGCCTAAAAAGGCAAACCACAACAAACAAATCCATTTCCAAAATCGAATAATTTTTAAATCACGGCAGAAGCAAAAATTCAGATGCCACAAGAAGATAATACAAAATAAAGCACTTCTCGAAAAACAACCACAATTAACCATAGAGAGCTATAAAGAACCCACTTGTCAATCTCACAATAATTATGAGTGTGGTCCTTTAGCTGTGATGTCAACTTGGCACAGCCTTTTGGGACTACTCCCACAAAACACAATGACATAGGAGAACAAGTAACTCACATATACTGTAGAAAATAATGAGTAGAACAATTGCTAGAAAAATACATAAATGAAACAAACACATCCACCATAACAAAAGGATAAGCGTCTGTCTGTGTGTCCATCCTGTTGCTGTGTCTCCGTTATTCCAATAGATAAACAAACATTAACATGCTATGACAATCCCAATTAACACTTTCAGATATCTCACAATAAATTCCAGATATCCTAAAATGAAGTTCACCTTTTCGAAAGTGGGAAACTCATTTCAAGATATCTCCAAATAAATTCCTCTATATGGTATCATTTTTGGATAAAGAATTTGGTGAGGCTTAGTGTCCACATACTGCTATGAAAGGGCACAGCCATCCTGAAAAGCTGACCATAAAAGACTTTTTGCAGATATGATTTTGGACTTAAAAAGCAGGATCTGCGACTCTTACAAAATTCTCACCACTACTTAATTCCACAGAATTTGGTAAGCTGCCACCAGTGAGTCTCAGTATGCTTGCTGGCTTGGATCGTCTCACAGAGTTAGGTGACATGAGTTGAGGTGGCGTTACTCCTGACCCCAGCTGAAATGTGTGATGTGAATGTAGAGGCAATGGACAAATTAGAAAAAAGATCATTGGAGCTGCATGGAAGAAGCTGTAGAAAATCGAGACATTGAAATCTCTGTGTAGATATCTGAAGAGGTGTTGCACTTGGTGCCACGGCCCATCTGCCAAGTTGTTTTGCCTGCCTAAAGTAAAGTCATCCCTGATGGAGGATCACAGGAATCATCAGGTAGAGGGGTTCTTTCATCGGATTGGCTGGGCCAGCACTATCTCAGCTGTGGAATGGCCAATAGGGGGAGGCAGCTTGATGGCTGAGGTCTCCAGGACTCTAAACAAATCCAAATCACATTATGTGATATCATCTACTGTTAAATTCTGCTCCATACTTGTAATACTTTTATTTTTATACTGTATTGAGGATTACTTGTGTTCTGTTCTCTGTATTGTATTGTATTGACACCCACTGCACGCCCAACCTACCTGGAAAGGGGTCTCTCTTTGAACTGACTTTCCTGAGGTTTCTTCCATTTTTCCCTACTAGGTTTTTTTGGGAGTTTTTCCTTGTCTTCTTAGAGAGTCAAGGCTGGGGGGCTGTTAAGAGGCAGGGCCTGTTAAAGCCCATTGCGGCACTTCTTGTGTGATTTTGGGCTATACAAAAATAAATTGCATTGTATTGTATTTTTGGTACTCTTTGTTGAATTGGGAAGACGTGCCGATACCACATATACCAGTGAGTACCTGCTGACTTCAAGCACCGATGTAAACTGGAAAAAAAAAAATATTAAGATGACAAAGTTGAGTTTGCTTGAAAAACGTTTTAAAAAAGGGATGGCTTGCTGGTGGTGCTGACTTGCAATAAGATAATAAGACGATCGGAGTTCACGTCCTCTGCATGGGTTTCCTTCCAGAGACATGGAGGTTTGGTGAATTGATGTTTCTAATACCGTGAGTGTATGTTCACCCTGTGATGGACTGGCACATTCTCTAGGGCAGCGTTTCTCAACCTTTAAGTATTTGCGACCCGAGTTTTCATAACAGTTTTAATCGCGCCCCCCTAAGGTTTTTTTGAAAGGAGCTCAATAATACCAAGTTGTTCTTTTTTAATTAATGATATATCATAGATGCATATTTTATTATACCTACTTAACTTTTATTGACATTTATCTAACTCTATATTTATTTTTCTAGTATCAGAAAGTAGTTTAAGTTAATTTGTTTTGGTTTCAATAGACGTATTTTTCATATTTTTTTCGATTCTTGTTTTCTTTTTTCACATCTTCGAGCCCCCCTTTTGTTACTTTGCGCCCCCCCTAGGGGGTCCCACCCCACAGATTGAGAACCACTGCTCTAGGGGTTGTTTATGCCAAACTATTGCTGGAATTGATTCCATCCACCCCATGGCCATGCCCTGAAACAATGGGTCTAGAAAATGGATGGATGAACAGTTGAACAAATGATACAATGATTAAGACAATGTTCCTACTTATTTTGTTCTTGCAAAACAAGGTCATCTTTTGGGATTGGGGGGTCAGTGCCCCACTTGCTCCTACTGTAGAGACACCACTGCCCCTACAGTATATTTTATGGCATGTGCAATATATTTTTAACATATTTCCTATACATCAAAATAACTTAATTTTATGTTTATGTCAAACTCACTCTGCACTCCCTGACACTTTTCAGATGTCCCTTTGCTTATTTGATGAGGAATGAAAATTTGCTTTCCCTTCTACCAGTAGAGGGAGCAAAAAGCCCATTTAGGAGCAAAACAATCATAGAGTCACAGAATCGTCAAAGAAGCACAGATTCACAGCCAAAGAGCAGAATTATGGCAGACCTTATCAAAACTGTCCAGGTCATTGGATTGATTTTGCCTCTACATCTACTGGTGTGAGGGCCAATGGTCCGTTTGCCAGAAGGAAGGAGTGAGAAAAGCGGACGTGCAAAGTGGGTGACGTCGTTAATTATACAGTTTGCTTCTCTAAGGCAGCGAGTGCTGTATTTGTCCTGAAGTGAAAGGCAGGTTGCTGTAATATTCTATGCTACCTTTACCACCCTCCACAGTGCTTTACAGTCTTGAGCCGAGCAGGTGCCATACCAGGTTGCGATGCAGCCAGTGAAGATGGACTCCACTGTGCACCTGTAGAAATGAGTGAGAAGAGAACAGATGGACAAATCTGAGATTTTCTCATGCATCTGAGGAAGCAGATATTTTGGCAAGTCTTCTTAACAAGGGCTGAAGTGTGTTAAGCCCACTTCAGTTCAGAATCAGTGAAGGCCACTCCAAGAAACTTGAAGGAGCTCATCCTCTGAACAGCACCGGGTCTGATAAGCTCAGGATGAGTGCAGATGGGGGTGTGCGAACGAGTGGGCCCTGTGATGGACTGGTTCAATACGTGGCCAGGTCAGTCAGGGACCCCTATGGCTCTAAACGGGATGAAGTGGGTTTGGCAATGACCGACTAGATGTGCGTATGAAGGATATTTCAAAAGGAAAGGGTAGAACACCCTTTAAATTTGTACTGTCTTCACCAGCACATTCTAAACAACACAGTCCGAACATAAGGCGACACACACGCCTGCTCATTCATAAACGGACCTGAAATACAGCAATGAAACCAACAAATCAAATTAGAGCCAAAGTTGACAACAGAAATAATGGACATGCTTTCTTTAAAACTGGCAGTATGTGATAACTCAAGATCAGCATGGCAGAGACCACAAGTATCTCAACAAGATCACCTAGGGCCGCAGGATACCTACAGCTGGCCCAGGTTCACTGCAGTCTATGACTGGCATAGATGTGGTGCTCTTTTTTGTTGTTGTTGTTCTTTGTTAAGCTAAATTTCCCCTTGGCAACAAATCTCTTTCTCTGGTGTCAAATTACATGACTACTATTTGTAGGGGATGTCAAACTGGACGACTGCAGTTGCCGATCTTGTTGATGCCAATTTACAAGAATGAAAACTGCAGGGCATGTCAAATTACACGACTCAATGATGACTTTCCAGCAGTTTCACATTTCCAAAATATCACAAACTTGCCCTTTTTGTTTTGTGTCGTCAAAATTTTTGATCTCAGATTTTTGATGGATCTCGACGTTTTAGGGTCCCCTGATACTGAAAATATCAATCTCTCAAATATGTGTGTGTCTGTGCGTCACAGGTTCTTGAGGACGGTCTAAAGCTAAAACGGCTGGACGGAAAAATACCAAACTGGAAACTTAAGCCTGGCATGAGATGATGATGTACTAATTAGTTTTTGTTAGTTTGTGCAAGAGAAAGAAGCACTCTAGAGGAACCCTCAAATATTTTAATTCTGCAGTTAATTATGAATTCTTTTTGTCAGTTGCTATCGTAATGACCTATTTTATGATGAAAGATTAGCATCAGATCGTTGAATAATTACTGAAATGTTATTGAATAGTTTGGGTAATTTTGTTCCTTGGGTGCACAGTCTTCTGACGGTCATGTCCGAATTTTCGTGATGGCCTGATGGATCCGAGGCCCATGTGAAGGGTTTACCGGTTACAGCGAGTTCTTCCGCAATCTCTGCCCTTCTTTCTTTTTTTCCCATTCTGTTCATGGTATGTAAAACATAAGATTTCTGATAGACAAGCTTCTCCTATGCTTGGGGGGTCCAAACAAGCTGTGTTTCTTATTCCTTATTATTTATTGATTACTAGTTCTCACACTCCTGCACACTAAGAGTTAACCTCTTTGGCATAAACCCCAAGCATCTCTCAGGCTCACAATTCTATATACAAATGGTTAAACCCGAGTGCCTCTCAGGTTTAAGCTGTTATGATCCTATGTAAAATATTAAGCCCAATTAAAACTTAGGACAGTATTCTTCTGTTATCTATGGGATAGGATAAAATATCATCATATTACAAAACATTTGTTAGTATTTCAAAGGTGTTTTGCCACTCCATTGTAATTCATCAATTTTCATGAATGGAGTGAAGCCTTCAACCAAAACACACAATGGCATGTAAACAAAAAGCTGTAAAGCCAGTTTTAGAACAAGGAACCATTCACTGAATTAAGCGATAATGATGATAATGTGAATTGGCCATCAGATATACAGCGCATCACTTTTTCCACATTTTGTTATGTTACAGCCTTATTCCAAAATGGATTAAATTCATTTTTTTCCTCAGAATTCTACACACAACACCCCATAATGACAACATGAAAAAAGTTTACTTGAGATTTTTGCAAATTTATTAAAAATAGAAAAATTGAGAAAGCACATGTACATAAGTATTCACAGCCTTTGCCATGAAGTTCAAAATTGAGCTCAGGTGCTTCCTGTTTCCCCTGAACATCCTTGAGATATTTCTGCAGCTTCATTGGAGTCCACCTGTGGTAAATTCAGTTGACTGGACATGATTTAGAAAGGCACACACCTGTCTATATAAGGTCCCACAGTTGACAGTTCATGTCAGAGCACAAACCAAGCATGAAGTCAAAGGAACTGTCTGTAGACCTCAGAGACAGGATTGTCTCAAGGCACAAATCTGGAAAAGGTTACAGAAAAATTTCTGCTGCTTTGAAGGTTCCAATGAGCACAGTGGCCTCCATCATCCGTAAGTGGAAGAAGTTTGAAACCACCAGGACTCTTCCTAGAGCTGGCCGGCCATCTAAACTGAGCGATCGGGGGAGAAGGGCCTTAGTCAGGGAGGTGACCAAGAACCCGATGGTCACTCTGTCAGAGCTCCAGAGGTCCTCTGTGGAGAGAGGAGAACCTTCCAGAAGGACAACCATCTCTGCAGCAATCCACCAATCAGGCCTGTATGGTAGAGTGGCCAGATGGAAGCCAATCCTTAGTAAAAGGCACATGGCAGCCCGCCTGGAGTTTGCCAAAAGGCACCTGAAGGACTCTCAGACCATGAGAAAGAAAATTCTCTGGTCTGATGAGACAAAGATTGAACTCTTTGGTGTGAATGCCAGGCGTCACGTTTGGAGGAAACCAGGCACCGCTCATCACCAGGCCAATACCATCCCTACAGTGAAGCATGGTGGTGGCAGCATCATGCTGTGGGGATGTTTTTCAGCCTCAGGGACTGGGAGACTAGTCAGGATAAAGGGAAAGATGACTGCAGCAATGTACAGAGACATCCTGGATGAAAACCTGCTCCAGAGCGCTCTTGACCTCAGACTGGGGCGACGGTTCATCTTTCAGCAGGACAACGACCCTAAGCACACAGCCAAGATATCAAAGGAGTGGCTTCAGGACACCTCTGTGAATATCCTTGAGTGGCCCAGCCAGAGCCCAGACTTGAATCCGATTGAACATCTCTGGAGAGATCTTAAAATGGCTGTGCACCGACGCTTCCCATCCCACATGATGGAGCTTGAGAGGTGCTGCAAAGATGAATGGGCGAAACTGGCCAAGGATAGGTGTGCCAAGCTTGTGGCATCATATTCAAAAAGACTTGAGGCTGTAATTGCTGCCAAAGGGGCATTGACAAAGTATTGAGCAAAGGCTGTGAATACTTATGTACATGGGATTTCTCAGTTTTTTTATTTTTAATGAATTTGCAAAAACCTCAAGTAAACTTATTTCACGTTGTCATTATGGGGTGTTGTGTGTAGAATTCTGAGGAAAAAAATGAATTTAATCCATTTTGGAATAAGGCTGTAACATAACAAAATGTGGAAAAAAGTGATGCGCTGTGAATACTTTCCGGATGCACTGTAATTACATTACATAATGTTTACTTATTTCACTGACGTCTTTATCCAACACGACTTCTGTTATACGATTGGCTACATTTCTTTTGGTTTTCAAGTCAAGTGACTTATTCATAGTCATACAGTGTCAGCAGCGGGATTTGAACTCACAACCTCAGGGTCTGAAGTCCAAAGCCCTTAGTGAAACTGATGTTTACGGCAATGTACGACTGAACCACTATGACAAGCCTAGTGACTTCAGTCACATAAAGCTGCAGTGGGGTGCAGTATCTATGTGGGAAAAAAGCCAAATTGATTGTGATTACTTGGAAGGATAAGAAAGACATGTGACTGCTAAGCACTGTTTACAGTTGAACAACTGTCAATGTCCATGTCAGAGGAAATATGGAAGTTACTAAGCCTTGTGCTGTGGTAGCCTACAATAACACAAAGGGTGTGTTGATCGAGTGGATCAGGCACTGGCATTCTACCCTACCATGCACAATCAAAATAAAATATTATTAGAAAAGTGTGCAAAGAAACATGCTTCTAGTGTCCCGATTGTGACATTGGGCTGTGTGTCAGTGACTGCTTCAAAAACACAACACATGAAGCACATTCTATGTATTAAATTAGCATGAGTACAGCAGCCCTGTGACCCTGTGTTAGGATATAGTGGGTTGGATGATGGATGGATGGATCAGTACAGCAGTGGACACTAGACATGCTATTTTTTTGTTGTATTTATGCTGACATTTTGGCATTTACATATTTCTGTTACACATAATAACATTTTGTCTCATTTTTCACATTTCACATTTTTGGCTTATTTTCTCAGGCTGTGAACATAACGCTAAGGAGGCTACGAGACATTGGGGCGACTCGCAGAATGTGTGAGAAGTCAATGGGATTGACAGACTACATGACTGCATCTCACTGCTTTCAACTTGCTTAGATTATGTAAACGAAATCTGTGACTGAAAATTGTGTAATGTGACTTGGCCATCACCACCTGGGGTATTAAGAGTGGCACCTTGTAGTCTGATATGGGCAGTGGTTTTAGGCACATTCTCTATTATTACTATGGAGCCACTGCTGCGTCATCAGGAGTTTCTCTACGTTTAATCCTATTTGGGGGAAAAATTTTGGACTAATTTTTAAAAGAAATAAATAATAAACTAAATAAGAGGAATATAGGAAGACAGTCAGAGTTTGGAGTGAATCCGATTCCCTGCCCCTTCTTGCCTATGTGTTGGCGTTCCAGCTATATGTGAAAGTCGGTATGTAATGTAAAATGTGAGTGATTTAATGACTGCAGTTATACGCTCTCAAGCTAAGACTCCAGAAAGCCCAGCTCGGCCATTGTTGCGGAGCTCTTCAGGTGCACAGGAAGCCACATCTCGCCGGCCTAATTGGCCTTTCCTGTCATTGTGATTTAATAACGGCTGTGCTGAGGTTTATGAAAGGGCAGCTTTCTCACATCCTTTACTGAGCATAGACAGGAAAGGCCCAGATGGCGCTGAGGCGGCCGGACTCCTCGCCCGGTTCTTTAGGCCATTTCACTAAGTGGTCAAGGTGGACGGTTCTTGTGTGGTGTTCTGACTTCTCTAAGCTCACTTCTTGCTTGTTTTTCACTGTTAAGTTAATCCCTATTGGGTTCTGCTATTTCGATTAGTACAGGCAGGAGGGCAGTGGACCTCCTAGTAGCTGTAACCTTTTTAAACTGCAAGTGTGATGATACCTCTGACGCCTTGTGAGGTCATGTTAGGGTAACATAACCAGCCAATGCTCCAAGTGGCGCAATATGAAGATAAGTGGATAGAATGTGGAAATGTGCTATATGAAATCTCAAGGCCGCAGTTTAAGTGACATCCTGTGTGACAGTAAATGAATCACTTCACCTTCCTGTGCTCGCATGGTGGAAATTTAGAAACAGTGCAGTTGTATCTATAAAGTACCTTCTGTTGGTAGTCACATTTAAAAGGGGCTACTGGCACCCCCATTTTATGAAACCAATCTGTTCCTGGAAACTCTTCCTATGGTTAACTTTCATAACATGAACACATAATTGCCTTGAATTTAAATGGAAAGAATGTTTATATGTCCCCAGGCCCCAGAAAGTACCAGTAATTTTCTTCAAATAACAATGACAGAATTTGTTTAATAATGACACTAGTTTTAAAAGCAAATTATAACAAATTGCCCTTTTTAAATAATATTTAATAAGCTTGTTCACCTGTGCTTTATCACTTCAAGGTTCATGTTCAAAGGAATGGCCCTTCAGTCCTTCCCAGGTTTTTCCAACTATTTCTAATGCTACCTTTTTGGAGCCAATGGCTCAGTCTCAGTGTACCAGAGATAGTACCGTACAAGCACTGGATTAAGACCAGACATCACGGTACAGTACTAAGAGGCCATGATCTTCAGGTCTAAGTGCCATCTCAGTGAACAATGGAACAAGATCAACACCAAGTTTAAGTAATCCACAGCTAGTCTTGTTTTGGCCTTGTGTTTCTCCTGGATTTCCTTCTTAGTTGGATGGGAGGCTATATATACAGTAGAGCTGACAACCAATGTACGCTAATCTGGAAGTGAAATGCATAGAATGTACCAATGAGGAATAAGAAACACGCATGTTTTGAACCTCACAAATAAAAGAAAAATCTTGTTTGTCCAGTGCATCAAGTCCTATATACTAAAACAGAATGGAAAAAGGAAAAAAAGAGCTAAGACTACAGCTGAACACACCACAGCTACAGTATCTATCTATCTATCTATCTATCTATCTATCTATCTATCTATCTATCTATCTATCTATCTATCTATCTATCTATCTATCTATCTATCTATCTATCTATCTATCTATCTATCTATCTATCTATCTATCTATCTATCTATCTATCTATCTATTAACTTCTCACACTGTGCTGGTACAGAGTCAGCTCCATCTGAAGTTAGTCCTGGTCCGCTGCTAGTCTGCAGCTCTGAGGCACACTGCAACAGTGCTAATCCTGAAAGATAGTCTTGTTACCATAAATACAGTATGTACTAAGACCAGATCAACATGGCATCTTCCTGAGCTCAGAAGACGCTGCAACTGATCAATAATGCTTAGGATAAAGCAAGACGACATATGAGGAGCACACGTGACAAACAGACTGGACTGAACCGACAGATTCTGTCAACAAATTAGATGGCCCAGCACAGACCCTACTACAGAATGCCCAAAGTGGGTGGGCAGCTAGTTGTCCAAGATCTCTAGGATTGTGACTCTGGTCTTATTTTGTCTATTAAAACTCACTATTTACATCCCAGAGGTTAATTTTCTCCATTGATGCTGCTGACTGAAGCTTTTGTTTTTCTCTGCAATGTTACCAACTGTCCATAGTCCATCCATCCATTATCCAACCCGCTATATCCTAACTACAGGGTCACCGGGGTCTGCTGGAGCCAATCCCAGCCAACACAGGGCACAAGGCAGGAAATAAACCCCGGGCAGGGCGCACACACACACACACCCACACACACTAGGGACAATTTAGGATCACCAATGCACCTAACCTGCATGTCTTTGGACTGTGGGAGGAAACCGGAGCACCAGGAGGAAACCCACGCAGACACGGGGGCAGACACGGGGAGAACATGCAAACTCCACGGAGGGAAGACCCGGGAGCGAATCCAGGTCTCCTAACTACGAGGCAGCAGCGCTACCCACTGTGCCACCGTGCCGCCCACTGTCCATAGTTCAACAATTAATTCATGTACAGATATTGTTGGTTTCTATGTATGTTAATCAGTTTCTCATTTGTTTTCTGTGTGTTTTAGTAAATCAGTATCTTTATGTGTGCTAATTCTGTATTCAGTAATTTATGGTGTGGCAGTCTGAGCACTAACACTTGATTATCTTTGCAGTGATTCTAAGTGCACCTCACTGTATCCTGTGGAACTGAGCAAGGACAAAGAAAATGATTGACAGTTGCCCCACCCACCTAGACCAGGTATTGTGCTCCAGGCTCAAGTATGCATTTTACCTGAGAACCCATCACAGCGCTCTGTGCCTGCACTCGGTGAAGAGCGCTTTACAGAAATAAACTGAATGGAATTGGATTGACTGAACCATAGCATGAGCAGGCCCGAGAAAGGTGTGAGGACAGTCTCTGGATACTGCAAGGCTGGGAATGTAAGTCTACATTGTGCAGCTAATGCTGCAGCCTGGAGCACAATACCTGGTCTAGGTGGGTGGGCCAACTGTCAATCATTTTCTATCACCTTGCTCAGTTCCACAGGCTACAGTGAGGTGCACTTAGAATCACTGCAAAAATAATCAAGTGTTAGTGCTCAGACTGTCACACCACAGTTTGTAAAGGCAGCACATTCAGGCATATACAATACAATTGATTTTTGTATAGCCCAAAATCACACAAGAAGTGCCACAATGGGCTTTAACAGGCCCTGACTCTTGACAGCCCCCCAGCCTTGACTCTCTAAGAAGACAAGGTAAAACTCTCAAAAAAAAAAAAACATAGTAGGGAAAAAATGGAAGAAACCTTGGGAAAGGCAGTTCAAAGAGAGACCCCTTTCCAGGTAGGTTGGGCGTACAGTGGGTGTCAAAGAGAAGGTGCGTCAATACAATACAATATAATACATAGAACAAAACACAAGTAATTCTCAATACAGTATAACAGTAAAATAAAAATATTACAAGTACACAGCAGAATTTAACAGTAGATGATATCACATAGGGTGGCACGGTGGCGCAGTGGTAGCGCTGTTGCCTCTCAGTAAAGAGACCTGGGTCCGCTTCCCGGGTCCTCCCTGCGTGGAGTTTGCATGTTCTCCCCGTGTCTGCTGTGGGTTTCCTCCTGCAGTCCAAAGACATGCAGGTTAGGTGCATTGGTGATCCTAAATTGTCCTTACTTTGTGCTTGGTGTGTGTGTGTGCCCTGCCCGGGTTATTTGTTCCCGTCTTGTGCCCTGTGCTGGCTGGGATTGGCTCCAGCAGACCACCGTGACCCTGTGTTAGGATATAGCGGGTTGGACAATGACTGACTGACTGATATCACATAACAGGATTTGGATTTGTTTAGAGTCCTGGAGACCTCAGCCATCAAGCTGCCTCCCCCAATTCCATTCCACAGATGAGAGAGCGCTGGGCTAGTGAATCCGATGAAAGAACCCCTCTGTGATCCTCCATCAGAGATGACTTTACCTTAGACAGGCAAAACAACTTGGTAGGTGGGCAGTGCCACATTTGAGTACTGAGAAGAGAAACAGAATAGGTGAGGGATAGTAACAAATTCTAACTATCATATTACTTATGTTTTAGTGCTAATGACCAACAACAGAGATGCAGTCTGTACAGTTAATCAGCAGCTCTAGTCAGGATATGCTAAACTGAAGTAGTGAGTCTTCAGCCGGGATTTGAAAGCTGAGACTGAAGGGGCACCTCTTATAGTAGCAGGCAGACCATGTGAGTGCAACTCTGCGGTTGTTTCAATAGCTCGGACTGACTTGTGAGCAGGGCCGGATTTTCCTATAGGCTAACTAGGCTTCAGCCTAGGGCCTCAAGATCAAGAGGGGCCTACATTCAAATTGTTAGAAAAATTAAAATTACACTATTCTAAAAACAGTGAACACTAAAACACTGAACCGAAAATAAGGAGAAATTCTACGCATATGACTAATAAACAAACATAAAAATGTATTGGTTAAGATCAACGCGTATTACGTATTTTATTATCTCTCATGTAATTTACAAACTTAAAAATGGAAGGTGAAAGGGCCTCATAAGTGGAATAGCCTAGGGCCTCTTCATATAAATCCGGCCCTGCTTGTGAGGATCTGTTTGCCAACAGGAGTGGCAATCTGACATGTAAAAGAGGAAAATACTGAATACAAAATACACAAGCTGAAGTGACTGCTTTCAAGTTAAATGTGAAATGGTAAACTGATTGCAACTGAGAAGTCTTACATAATTTTCCTCTGTCTGTTTTAAGGATAGGTGATGTGAAAGACAGAGTTGTTTAGGGAAGGATGGATTTAACTATCATATTCCTTAATTATTAAAATATTAACATTAAATAATGGTTGTAGTCTTAAAACACTTTTGAGGAGAAAAGCACCCTTTATTGGAGAATCATTTTAGTAACATGGTGCATCCATAGAGGGGGCTAGACAAAAGCCCTTAAATCCCACACAAGCGAAAATTCTTTGTGGTTTGTCAAATAACATTTTTTTGAGATGTGATTCTCTCAGAGACACTTTCATGTCCCATGAGATGAGTCTCTGTGCCAAGAGATGTAACCACACTCGGGGACAGAAGCCCTGCGAGACAAGAGCTTATGCCAAGAGATTTGGAAAAGTCCTGTGTGGTTATGTCAGACACATTTCTTATAGAGAGAAAGAAACGATATTCACTCATGGGCAGTTATACGTTGCGTTGTCACCACGTAATTCCAAACACAATGTGATATTGATGAAAACGTACAAGCAAAAAGAGATCAAATATATGGACATAGGTGATATGACAGAAGTGCGCCGTGCAAAATACAGATCACGCGGCACGGCAGCAGCAGCAAGCAAGCAGCTGATTGAGCAAAGAGGAGGTAAAAAAAAACTGTATGTGTTTCCCATTGTATCACCGTTTAAGAGGGGGTGTCGGAGGAGTGATCGCATCTCCCTGGGGTGCGTTCAGCCCCCCTCTTCACAATGCGAGTGGAAGAGATGCGAAGTGGTTGGCGTGTAGCACAGGTGGGGAGGGGGGACCCCTTAGTTTTAAGAAATAATTCTTCACATATGCTTATTTTCATAAAGTGGTTGTTTGTAATTCAAAGTAAGCCTTTTTTTCAAAACCAAAATATTTGGAGTTTAGTGAGTAACCTTGAGGAAAATAGAAACCAATATACTAGATATGTAATGTCTTCACAAGGTTTTCCCTTGACAGGATGACCCTAAGTGAACCATTTCACTTGAAAATCTCCAAAACATGGTACTGCACATGCAAAGTAGAGGTGTTCATGTTGAAAAAGCACTGGACAAAACCACAAGGTCACCAGGTCAGTCACTGATTTCCTGTTGTGAACACCAGGGGGTGTTGTAGCATCCTAAACACCAAACATGAATGCACAGACTTAAGTCCCGGGTTGAAATAAGTGATATATTAATCAAAATACCTTTCCAGGTCATTCAAATGTTGCACAAGCCCAACACAATTCTTCTTTTCCTTCTTCTTCTTTCTTTATCTGTCCGCCTCCCTCCAGCAAGTGCTGCCTTCCTTCATCCCAGCTCTGTCTCACTGGAGAAGGCTGGACAATTTCCTTTTATGGCGGACCCAGGAGTACTTCCGTTGCCAGGGCATTGCCTAAAGGAAGCACTTCTGGGTCTGGTACAAGTCCCGAAAAGTAGAGATTGTGAATACTGGCAGCACCCACAGAACCCAACAGGGCTGTTCCATGGGACTACATGGGTATCCATAAAGGTACTGTAACCCAGGGGTGCTGCCACCTAGTGTCCTGGGGGGATATATAACCCAACTTGGCCATCTTCCCCTGTCATTCCATTATACTGACCTCCTGACCGGGTAAGGCTCCTTGTACAATCCCAGCCGGGATGGCAGCCCCTGGATGCCATCTCTTACATTGTGTAACTTTGAGCAAGTTGATCTCATTCTAGTAACACAGAAATATGGAAATAATGGTAAATCACTACAGTATAAGGTATCTTAGGGTGTTATTTACATTGAAAAGGTACTATATAAATCTGCAAGGGTGTCCGATTCATTGTGTGACCCCAAACAAGTTGCTTCACCTACTTTGGGTCACAGGAGGCAGCATGAAAACAATGCTATTGTTCCTGAAAGGTGTCAGATGGCCATGTTCACATTGAAAGGTGCTATATAAAACCAAAAGGTTTCTAGGAGGTTGTGTGAACCTGAGCAAGCTGCTTCACTTAGTAGTGCTCACATAGGTTGAATACATATCGGCAAAGTGCTGGATGGCCATATTCACATTGAAAAGGTGTTAAATAAAATCACAAAGTTTTTAGTTGATTATGTGACCCTGAGTGAGTCACTTCACCTGCTTGTACATGTGCTACAATGACTGAATTTCTAATGAGGGGTTTTATAACTGTAAAGCACTTTTTATAACATTAAAAATTGATGAGAGCAGGATATTCTGCTCAGCAAAGCTCGCTAATCATACAAAACATCACAAACTTTGAGGAAGTGTTTGCATTGAAAAGACACTATAACTATACTGTGGTACCGGATGGCACTCTTTCCAAGAATGGCATTATGAAACTGCTTATACACAGCATTTCTACATTGTGAGCACTGGAAGGACTAGCTGACTCATGTAGCTCGCACATGGAGAAACTTAATTCTTTTTATGTATTGTCTTTTCACCTTGAATGTTCCCCCCCCTAGGTTTTTGAGCTTCAGTAAAGTGTTATCACTTCCATATTTATAGTCTATGGCTTTGGACAGCTCGTTTCAGCTTGTAGTGATCACACAGTAGAAATCCAGAAAAACTGAATCAAGTCTACATGTGCAGTATAACATCATAGGATTTCATAATAAAACAATCTACAAGTTTGTATTTAACGGTCTGCTATATATGATTGTGAATGAGCCATCTTATCTGGCAAATTGCACATATAGAAATAAAAGAACAACTGCCCCCTATGGAATGTTGCTGGCTATAAAAAGACACAATATACAGTATGAGCACTATCTATAGATGACAGTCTGTGTGATGATGAGCAAGTCACTTACAATATGTTCACTATAGCTTATATTTTACATGTTTTTGACCTGTTTGCAACCGTCAAACACCAGTCCCAGATTCAAAAGTCCTTTTATTCACAATACCTTTATAGGCTTTCTTCCACAAAAAACACAATTATTTCTCTTTTCCTCCTCCTTCCATGAAAGCTTTGTCTACGTCCTCCTGACTCTGACTTAAAGTGGACCTCAAAATACTTCTGGTTTCAGAATATTGTAGCAAGGAAGCACTTTCAGGTCATGCTGAAACTCCATAAAATAAAGGAGTATTCTCCCGGCAGCAGCTCCTGGGGTAACCAACAAGGCTTCCCTTCAAAACTACATCTTCTCTGTAGATCTGTGGGTGTTCAAACTGGAGCCATGCCCAGGGGAGCACCGCCACCAATCATACTAAGGGAATGAACTGTTCTTAGCAGGCAGCCTCCCCCAGTGCAGACATTATATCTTTTCACTGACTAGGAAAGGGAACAGGGACCATCCCAGTGCTGGGTTGTGCACTCATAGGTCAGCACATTATTCTGGGTGGGTAAGGGACCACTCCCTATCCCAGTTGAGATGCCACTCTATCCATTACGTCTATCACAATGTACAAAGGATTTGAATATTTTGAAACAGGAAAGGCACTATATAAAAATAGAGCTTTTTAAAGTGAATCCCATCACAGATTCACTATATGGCTGAATGAGACAGTAGCCCGCTAGTGCTCAGAACACTGAACATTTTACTTGTACAATATCATTAAATATGGTGTACTATTAAAGGTGCCCTATCAAGATCCCATTTTGTAAATTGAATCCCTTTACTAATGGAGTACCAATAGTTCATATTACATGCATAAAACTTCACTAGATATTGCACACTATGAAAGGTGCTATATAAAAGTATGGTGTGGTACATTAATCTCAGCCCTCCTTCACAATGTGACTGAATGAGCCCCTTATCCTGACAGTGCTCAGAATATCGCCTATGTTCTGCCTGTAAAACTGCGTCCATAAAACATCTTATGGTATTTTTAATTTTGCAAATGGACTAAATCAAACGACAATCTCTGCCCCCATGGCTGACCACTTCAGCCACTGTGAATGGGTGGCTTCGCCTATGTGAGTGCACGTGGCTCTGACTGGTGTCACCAGTTCAACCCAGCACTGGTAGGATGATCACCAGGCACCACAGCCATAAATTTGTATAACAGAAGTCCAAGAAAATGAACAGATGGAAACAGTTGTGCTTTTGTTTTGTAAGCCAGTTTGGAAAGTGTTCATAAATTCTGCAAGAATATTTGACCATAAGATTTTTTGAGAAGAAAAGGCAATGCTGACCCACTGCACAGTTCAACTTTTGTTCAGATCTGAACAGTTAATTTGAGCCCCTACTCGGCTGAAGGGCAGCTTTCATCAAGCTCTCCTAGAGAAGATGAATCATTATAAGCCCACCGATTCAGGATGGCTTCCTCTTGTAAGGCTTATCAGCCCACAGCTGGGGCTTCTCATTGTCCACCCCGCAGTGCTATGTTGCTATGTGGGTTTCTCAAGGAAAGCCAGTGCTACTGAGTGACATATCAGCTTGTGGAGCGTATCCTGTCAGTGGGACGAAAAAATCTAAAAGGCTTGGGTCTGCAGTGTGAATCGCAACTTGAAGGAGCAGTCAGTGAGTCTTTGACAAACAATAATAAATAAATGTATAGAAAGAAAAATCCTGCCTTTGTTTAGAGTTTAAGGTGGTGGGGTGGGGGTGTGCGTGGAGGGGGGGTCTATTCTGTTTTATTCCATGATTGTTCAGCAGGAAATGTTTTTGGCACAAAGCCTTTTGGGATTTTTGTCTCTTCCTTTGGCTAGATGGTAGGAGGTGGAAGAGGAGGAGGAAGGAAGGGGTTAAAATAACAGGGCAGACTGGGCTGAACCGAGTGTCATGGGAGGACAGGCCAGGTGACCAAGTTCAGTAGGTGACATTCAATCTGACAGAATGACAGCTCCACAATGTCTACAAATACCTTGTCTGGGAATTTCATCCAATTTGGACTTTTGCCTTTGGTTTTATTAAAGGTTTGCTAAAGACTTGTGTATTAAATTCATGATCTTGTATAAATCCTATGGTGCCTTTATGTAAAATAAAATAATAGCATCATGAGAACTGGAGGGATATGCAGAATAGAAAAAGGCACCCTTGAATATGAAACAGATAATGTACAGCCCTTCAGGAAGTATTCAGTCCCTTTCACTTGTTTCACATTTTCTTATATTGCGGCCTTGTACTAAAATTGCTTACATTATTTTTTCCTTCATCAAACAACACTCAATACCCAGGAATGACAAAGCAAAAGCAGGATTTTAGAAAATTTTGCAAATTTGTTACAAAAAAAAAAAAAATCACACTGATACGAGTATTCAGAACCTGTGCTATTTCAATTGAAATTTGGCTCAGGAGCAACCCACTCTGTTGATCATCATTGAGATGTTTCTGTGCCTTGTTTGGAGACCACCTGTGGTCAGTTCAACTGATTGGACAAGTTTAGGAAAAACAAACACCTGTCTTTAGAAGATCCCACAGCTGAGTAACAACCAGTCCATAAGGACAAAGGAATTTCCTGCAGAACAAATAGACAGGATTGTGTCAGGGAAACAGATCTAGGGAAGGCAGGTTTTAAGAGCACAGTGGCCTCTGTAATTCTGGAATGAAAGAACAACAGCTCTTCCAAGAGATGGCTGCCTAGCCAAACTGTGTAATCTGAGGAGAAGGGCATTTGTAAGAGAGGTGACCAAGAACTCTGACTGAGCTCCAGAGTACCCGTGTGAAGATGGAAGAAACTTCCAGAAGGACAACCATCACTGCAGCACTCCACTTTTCTGGGTTTTATGACACAACAAAGCCCACCTGGAGTTTTGCAAAAAGGCACCTTAGGACTCTCAGACTGTGACAAACAAGTTTGTCTGAGCTGATGAAACCAAGATTGTACTGTGTGGCTTCAAGTCTAAGTGTCATGTCTGGAGGAAACCAGGTACCTCTCATCACCTGTGTAATACAATTCCAGTGGTGACACTAGGCAGTGGCAGGATCATGCTATGTGGTTGTTTTTCAGTAGCAGTGACTGGGAGAAGGTCAAGGGTCAGTTTTTTGGTATTTTTCAGTACTGGTATTCTGTGCAAAGGGTTTGAATACTTGTGGCAATGTTATATTTTAATTTTTAATTTTTAATCAATTTGCATATATAGTACTTTTGGAGACCTGCTTTCTCCTTGTCATTGTAGGGCATTGAGTGTTGCCTGAAGAGGGAAAAAATTAATTTAAATGATTTTAGCTTAAGGCTGCGAAATAGCAAAATGTGAAAAAGTGAAGGGGTCTGATCACTATCTGCAAGCACTGTATACCATACACACAAGTCAATTTAGCACAAACTGTACCAGGTTGCTATCACCGTGGCATTGAGTGGCCAGAGGCCAAAGGGACATACAATAAGCCCCTCGACCAAGGACAGGTCCAGCATGGTCTGTATTACAAACAGTCCATACTGATAAATTGTAGCGGTGCTACATGATTAATGATGTATTAAATGTATTCTGTTCTGAGTCGCATCTTTCATAGCGTTGTCCAGTTTCATATGGTCTTTGTGTGTCTGTGTAAATATTGTCCCCTGGAAACAAAGGGAGAAGGATGACACCATGCAACCGTGGTCCCTCGTGATAATTTGCCCTGTCAATACCATCACTTGCATCCGGGTCATTACTATTTAAATATAAGGACGAAAAGAAGAAAAAGGTCCATTTACTACACTGACACTTCATTGCAGAGCCAAGAGAGACAGCACCGATCCAGATCACCTACACCTTTTCCTGTTTGCTGCTTTCAACGCCAGACATTGACAACTTTACCATTGCAACGGGGTTGTGGATTACACTGACATGCTGAGGATAAGTACGGTGAGACTGTTTCTTGTCATTTGGAAGAGGAGCAAGCCATCAACTGCATTCGTGTATAATTGCCATAGGACACTTTTCCAACTCAACAAGGTTCACAATCATTATTCATCCTCTGTTTAATCCTTTGGACTTTCATGTGTGTTTTGTGTTCTCTGTGTGTCTTATTTGTTTCATGTTCAGTGTGGGGTCAAGGGAAGGTTTATGTTGTATATTTGTTTTGTTATTTTTGCTGCACCTTTTTATTATTATATTCAGCTGGCCATGTTTGGGGTTGTAGGTGATGTGGGAGCTTTAGAGGGAGTGAACTATATATTGTTTTGTTGTTTGTTTCTTATCATTATTAATATATATTGTGAGGGATGGCTGGACTGTCATCCTGGCCAACACCCCCAGGTCGCCAGATGGAGCTCTCCCTGTGGCATAGAGGTTCACCGAATTCCAGCAGGGTCTCATGGACCTTGTAGTTTTTACAACCAGCCCTGCTGGATACCATGGGGACCTCCAGGAGACACTGTAGGGAGGCTCAGGGAATTCTACATGCCCTATAACCTGGAAGTACGTCATAGGCAAGGCGACAAGGGAAATGACGTGCTTCCGGGATGAAGAAGAGGATTTTTTTCTGACCCGGAAGTGATAGGAGATCACATGGACTGAGGGATTGGAAAGACTTCCGGGTCAGGGAATATAAAAGGACTGCGGGAAATCCCAGACGATGAGCTGAGCTGGGTGGAAGGGTGGCAACGCGTCTGGGAGTGAGAAGGATTATTGATTATTGTGGTTTGTTTATTGTATTATTTGAGTATTGTGGAGAAGAGGGTGCTTTGTACACATTATTATTATAATAAATTCAATTATTGGACTTTTACCTGGTGTCTGACGAGCGGTCTGAGGGTTCAAAGGGTCACGGGGACCCTTAAAATCGTCACAATATATATACATTATTATTTCACAGACTGTTTGCTTTACGATTCTTTAATCGTTGATTGAGGAAGTTTATTTGGAAGAAGTACGGCTTGTCAGGTCTAATGTTCCTCAGCTTGCCAGGCCACGGGTCTTGTTGGTGTAGCAGCAGTTCTGGGTGAGTGAGTTGGTCATTACAAAATGATGACCATCTGCAAATGTCAGTGTGGCCACATGAAATAAAAATAAATGAGAAAAGAAATAGCAACTCAGGGAAGGAGGAATATCTGGGGCCAGTAGAGGGAGCTCTGGAGAGATGACCACAGGATGTTCAGAGGGCCTTTTTGATTCCAGGAGAAAGGATTAGCAAAAATGAAGCTCCAAATAGTGGGAAAGTGTGTGGGCCAAATGATAGTTAAGGATCAGACACTGTTTAGTCAGATGCAACGATCCTGATTTGGTTGTATCTACTTCTATTTTGCTTTACAACTTTGTACGCTCCACGTAATCATCACTGTTTTCGTATAACCACAGTTGACACAAGTGCAGTAAACCTTGATTGTATTTTATTAAGGCCACTCTTCAGGATCTTACTAACGTCCCACCACCCAAAGACTTAATTCAGCCACTTCCACAGCTACCACCTTCCTGTCATATTCACAACTCTCAATCTGCATTTAGATCATTCCTCTCCATCAGAAGGTCTTGGGAGCCTCCATGATAGTCTCCAACAGCATATTAGATTACTTCTGTATCCTCAGAATTCATTCATTCTGCCCCGATTAATACTATACAATATTGTTAAGCTTCAGTGCAAACAAAATACCAAAAAGGGTGAGAGGCCACTAAAAGATCCCTAAACTAGGCAAGGCCCTAACCTGCATATAACAGGCCTCATCTCAGACAGCCTCACCGCAAACTCCACAAGCAGGCTTCAGCCTAAACAAGCCAAAAAGCTGGGTTTACCTTCAAATGTTTTAAATATATTGTGATGTACTGGACTGAGATCTCACCTTTTAGAGTTGCTTCAGTGACACAGAAAACGCACTTTCAGACAGGTAGTGGTTTAAAAAATTCAGGATCCCCTGCAGTTTTGCAAAAGTTTTATTACTCAAGGTAATAGAAACCTTTATAAGTGACTGATTGTCTAAAACAAGAAGTTCAATCTAAAGGCTAAGTTTATGTCTTGCAAACCATTCAGAGAGCTTGTTGTCCCATTTCTCAGCAGCGCTAAAGAAGATGCCTCTGAATCTATCCATATATGTTGTGAGCACGGGTCCAAACACCATCAGACAAGCACCAGCACTTTATCAAAACACATGTTTATTAAATAAATAAAGTCTACCCAACACACAGTGCTCCCAGCACCAATCACACTCCTCATGGGCTTATCTCTCAATGTCCGTGGGCCGCCTTTCCTCTCCTCACGGGAGCTTCGTCCTGCTCCCACTCCCGACTCTAGCTCCCAGATTGTAGGAAGGCAGTCCCTTTTATTTCCACCCGGATGTGCTCCAGGTGCTTGATGACGTTGTTCTGGCAGCACTCCCTGGTGTGGCGGAAGTTCTGCCCTTACACCCGGAAGCACTCCAGGCGTCCCTGGAAGGTCCTTCCTCCACCTTCCCAGGTGTGGCGGAAGTGTTGATATCCCGGGCTCCACAACGTTCGGGGCGCCCCCTGGCAGTGGCCACGGGACCCAGTGGGTTGAAGCCTCCTTGCTCCTTCCCCATGGTCCCCTCAACATCCAGGGTGGTTGCCCCCTCGTGGCCCGGGGGACATATAGACCACCTCCAAGTTCTTCGAAGTGTCCTGGCTGGATCTGACCCCCAGCCTCCTGTGACAATGTATAAAATGCTAAGTGCTATGTCTGTCTGTCATGTGATTTTTCATGAACCACTGGGGATAGAACCTTAATCTTTGTCTTACTTGAAAGCTTATAACATGATACATGCTAGTGAAGCAAAAAATGTGGCTAGTGACAATCTCCCTGAAGGTATCGGAGTTTACATCTTTCTTACAGCAAACTGCATAATCAAACTAACTGAGAAGGTGACATGGCGGAAAGAAAAAGAAGAACAGCAACATCTGCAGAGTCTGAAACAAATTGCGGAAGCCAATTATGTGATAGGAAGAAGAACGACAGTTCTGGCAGCTACTGGGATTGAAACCTTGATCTTGGGAGGACCAGACGTCTATGTTTTCTAGTTGATTTAATTTCCACAAACTCATGACTAGTCTAATGTGTGAAGGAGTGCTTCTAAAAGACTCTAGTATTGTTTCCTCAAAGTCATGAATAAAGTGTGTTTAAAAGGTCTGAGTGTTATTTGTGAAACTCCGAACCCAATACGTGACAAAACCTTTAAATGTCCGAAAATATACAACAATGCCCCACAAGTGAGATGAACTGTAAAAACCTTCGACATGAGAGGCATGTCCATTTAAAAATCCTTATAAATGAAGGCACTTATTTGAAATAAACATAATAACAAAACAATAGCACAATGGAAAAAAGGGTTTGCCTAAGAAGGCAACACACATTAACAAATCTTAATCGGCAGTCCTGAAGTCAAACGCCAAACTCAGGAAGCAAATAAAACCAAACAGCAGATAAACTAAACTCACTGAGAAAGGCAATCTCCAAACACATGAAGACCTAGAGGATCCACTCTTCTGTCTCTCATTGTATAGACTATGGGCAATCCTTCAGCTGTGACATCAGAGTAGAACCGCATCTTGTGTTTCCACCAACAAAACACAAGAAACACAGAAGAACATGCTATAGACCAGCGTTTCTCAACCTTTAAGTATTTGTGACCCGAGTTTTCATAACAGTTTTAATCGCACCCCCCCCTAATGTTTTTTTGAAACCTTAATAAAATTTATTTCTATATTTTTTGCTGCCGATACACTGCTACAAGTTTAAAATTTCCCTACGAATAGCAAAATTACGCCACATATGGCAACAGTCGCGTCCCCTTATTTGTTACTGCCTCACAGTTTGAGAACTGCTGCTATAGACAGATAGTAAATGAAAAATAAACAGAACAATAGCAATGAAAATACATAAAAACAAAATAATACTTTAGGATAAACAACAAAGACACAGAAAAGAAAAAGAAAACTAAGTCAAGGAACACACACTGGCTGAAGCATGAAAATTATGAGATGTGCATTGACCATTGGGATGGCACAACAGACAGGTTGCCAGCGCTGTCACTGGCCAGACTGCCTAAAGACCATTAAACCAAAATCAATGGATTTTGTACTGTCTGGTTGCCCATGAAAGTTCAGTTGTTTACACCTTGTGTCATTCACGTATGAACACAAATGAAAGAGGTTCTTCCAATAAGCTAATATTGGTTTTCTCTTTAATAAAATTAAATTATGCTGGTCAGACATGCATGTAAGACATTCAATGGACCTTGTTCATATAACAATATGAGTATTACTACTACTACTACTATTCCTAGATCCATTCAGAGCCCATGTCCTGAGAAGCAAGAGAGCTTCTAGAACTGACAGCTGAACAGAGTCATCAACAGGACACAAGCGAGCCACCAAGTGGCCTTCTGTTGACAGCTCAGCACATTTCTTTACCTGACTTCCCACAGCATATGGCCTTAGATCAAATAGCATGTCCACAAAGTCACTGACCTTTGATGCATGATGTTCTGATACCTTGTAGACCCATATACAGGGTGATTCACTTGAAAGAGGCCCAGAATATTCTGTAATAACCCTTGCTAGGATGAAGTAATCTGAACGAAACAATGTGCAATGTGCTCCTCAGAGCGATGAGGTAGGCGCCGGACCTCCGTTGGCAACTTTTGGGTGCATACTGCCCATACCCTTTCACTCAGGCTCTCAACTTCTCATCAGGATGGTGGTGTACAGTATTGAGCAGTGTGTTTTCATGGTGCAAACATATCGGGTCACCAATTCATTTAGGCGATGTCAGAATCAACTGAATGATTGGGAGTTAACAGAAGGTTACATCCAGCAAGATGGAGCAATATGTCACACATCGGCAAGGAGCATGGCAGAAATGGAGTCCTTCTTCGGCAAAAGGGTAATTTCAAAGGGGCTTTGGCCACCACGGCCACCGGATCTGACAGCACCAGACTTCTTCATTATGGTATGCTCAAAAGGAAAATCTATCAGAACAAGCCTTGCACTGTGGAAGATTTGAAAGAAAACATTTAACGTGAAATTACTGCTATTCCCCCCCTAGACGCTTGCCGATACGTTCAGGAACATGGAGCGCTGCGTCGAAATGTGTCCAGCAGAAAACGGAAACCCCTTCCAGCAACGCATGTAATGCAATCGATTACACATACGTCAAGGTATATAGCGTTTTTTCTTGGTTCCGATTGCGTCAACCTAATGGGAGTTACAACAGAATATTAGGGGCCTCTTTCGAGTGAATCTCCCTGTATGTATTGTGAGGGATTGCCGGCCATATATTCCAGCCAACACCTCCAAGCCGCCAGATGGAGCCCTCCTTGCAGCATGGAGGTGCCCCGAATGCCAGCAGGGAATCATGGATCTTGGAGTTTTTCTTCACAGCCCTGCTGGATACCATGGGGGCCGCCAGGAGTCGCTGCAGAGAGGCCCAGGGATTTATGCTTTCCGTATAGCCCGGAAGTATTTCCAAATCACGGGAATGGAAGAAATTATATACTTCCGGGCTGAAGAAAAGGAGAAGTTTTTACCTGACCCGGAAGTGATAGAAAGTCACATGGACTGAGGGACAGAACCACTTCTGGGTCAAGGACTACAAGAGGATTGTGGGAAGTCCCAGACGTTGAGCTGAGCTGGGTGGATGGGTGGCAACGCGTCTGGGAGTGGAGGATTGATTATTCTATTGGTTATTATAGGGATTATTGTGTATTATATGAGTATAGTGGAGTGTAGAGTGCTTGGTGCACATTATTATTATATAATAAAGTCATATTGGACTTTTATCTGGTGTCTGACATCTAGTCTGAGGGTTCAAGGGGTCGACAGTGCCTCTATCTTTCACAGTATTATATATATATATATATATATATATATATATAATATGCACACTGTATATTCAAACCTGACATACATTTTGAACAACATGTGATTAATGCAGAAATCTGAGTGGAGGGCACAGCAACTTCTCCCCCTAATCACACCCTTCAGCTACCTCCGTCATTCCTCATGTAAGTGTGGAAGTCTCACACTATCACTACGGAGTCAATAGGTGGTGCCCTCACAGACAGCAAATCCACTTCTCTATAAGTACAGGACAAGTACACACAGACAACTGTTTCCTTAAGAGGCATTTAGTTTTCAGGCAGGTTTTGGACTTCGTACGGCAGTTAAATAATCTGTGTTGTCCACGAGGGTGCCGTTTCATTTTATTCAGGACAACCAGTCTCGTGCTATAAGTTTAAAACTGTTGTTACTGTTTATTTTGTCCAGTCTAAGTCCCACATTTATACCCATGCTTTGGAATTACAATTCCAATCTGCATGGTGTAGTTTAACAGACGCTACCACCAGTCATTGGCAGCTATCTTTCTTTTGCCCGGGACCCACAACATAACCACCTATTGTCTTTTGCCGGGATTAATTACGATCATCATTAATTCGTAATATCCCCATTCCAATTAGGGTCTGGCATCAAACTCGGTCAAAGGGCATCCATGTCGGAGCGCGCGACTAAACCCTCAAATATATTCAATATTTGGACTGAACCTTTCATTGCTGTCATTATCAGAAGCATATTATATATATATTATATTATATTATAAATTATATACGGTTATTAATTTAGCCACAATCCTGCCGACTACGCCATTTTGTTTCCGTGAGAGGCATTAGCTCTCTGGAAACGATAGATGGCAGGCTGCATAGGTCAGGCTACCCACAGGCTTGACATGTCTGCCATAAGCTTCCCGTTTGTAATGCTGCGTAAAACCGTCAATAAAGAGCTAGAATTATCCTAACTTGTCGTGTAAGCTTGTAACCGCCATTGCATGCTGGGTGGGATAATACCTTATTAATTTATAATAATTTATAATTCAGGTTAATTAAAACGCCGCAATATAAAAGAACACATTTCCAGAGAGCTAATGCCTCTCACGGAAACAACAACACTCAGACCTGAAGTCAAAGCGACACTGAGATGACCTGGTCATCCACTGGTGCAAATATGAACTGAATGGCAACTATTTGGGGGCATGGAAGTATCCCAACACCCACCACAGGGCAGAAGCAGAGTATGAGAAAGAGAACACTGAAGCATCTGCTTCCAGAGCTAAAACTGTGCACAGAGACAAGTCTAGCCTTGCTCTGTTGGGTTTATTGTAACCCCAGTCAGCAGATGTTTACTCTTATTTTGAATTCTTGATTTCATCCCAGGGAATCATTAGACACTGATATGCATTATAAGTGGAGGCAACCTCAAATGTTTATATCTCAAAAGGGTAAAGACTACATATGCTGCATGTACACATGCATATGCCTCCCTACACAAATCACATGAAGAAACATGCACAGGCAAATGTGGACACATGTACACACACTGACACCGATACTTGTGTTCACCTTACACACATAAATATGCACACAAGTACATAACCAGACAAATGCACACAAATACACAATCACATAAAAGAGGCTTACACAAGCACAAAAATTAAAACAGGTGCGCAAACAGCCTCATGCAGAGTATGTACAAGTACACACACAAGCACATATAATGACCTCACACACATAATTGCCTACAGTATATTTACACAAAAACATGAACAAACTCAAAACACACCTAACTCAGATACATTCACACAAATACGCAAATGCATACAAAAACCCAGATGTATAAACACATAATGGGCCCAAATACACTCATACGTACTTGAACTTTTAAATAATACACACTCATGTGCCCACACATGTACATGAACACGCAGTCACAAAGATGCACACACACACACATATGCCTGTGCCTACATGGTCACTTGTACGCACATATACACTTACTGCATGCCACAAACATTCACTCATGCAGTTAGGCATTTGAATATGAATATGCAGTACTTTGGCAGACACAAAAACATGACATATGTAGACTGAGGCCTCTACCCCAACACACACATATACATGCACAGAGTCGTCCATGTTCCCAACAAAATACTCTGAAGCACTCACACAAATACTCGAATGCACAAAGACTTACTGTATGTCCTCATATACACTCACATGTACACCACAGGGCGGCACGGTGGTGCAGTGGTAGCGCTGCTGCCTCGCAGTTAGGAGACCCAGGTTCGCTTCCCGGGTCCACCCTGCGTGGAGTTTGCATGTTCTCCCCGTGTCTGCGTGGGTTTCCTCCGGGCGCTCCGGTTTCCTCCCACAGTCCAAAGACATGCAGGTTAGGTGGATTGGCGATCCTAAATTGGCCCTAGTGTGTGCTTGGTGTGTGAGTGTGTTTGTGTGTGTCCTGCGGTGGGTTGGCACCCTGCCCTGGATTGGTTCCTGCCTTGTGCCCTGTGTTGGCTGGGATTGGCTCCAGCAGACCCCCGTGACCCTGTGTTCGGATTCAGCGGGTTGGAAAATGGATGGATGGATGTACACCACATATTTACAGTGACACAAATACACACTTAACCATGCATTGGCACTTAAAATTAAACACACTTACTAGCTTATGAGGCACATAGGGATTCATGCACATGCACATGACCACAAACCTACCCTCACACAGAGTCTCGCACACATGCACAATAATAATAATAATAATACATTTTATCCCCATGCTCAAGGCACAATACAATACACAGATGTACACAGTCACATAGTTACACACAAACAAACATACATGTGCACACACGTATCTTGCATCCACAGTTCACATATACAAATGAACAGTTTTGACATCACGTCAACTTGTGCACATACAGTTGTACAGTTGAAGTGTACATCTCTGAGTCATGGGCAGTAAGTGCCGCCGCCTCAGAGAATGCACACAATGAGAGGCAGGTGACATCCTCACCTCTCCTCTTTCTTCCTGATGGTCTCATGTTCCTTGGCATTAAGTGTGCTAGCCTTGTGAGGACAACCCAATGTGTAGGGAGGAGGTGTGATATGATATTGGACCTCTGAAGTGGATACTGGTCGAAACACAGGGGGCTCATCCTGGGCAGAGACGTCTTTTTACAAAGATTCAGGAAAAGGGCTACGCTAGTTGCTGGTGGTGTGGGGTTGCCAAGTGAGCTCACAGGAGGCCGAGGCCGGAAAATGTTGCATTTCCCACCTAGATGCCTTGTCAGCACTTCCTTGCTGGGACTCTGTCTTTTCACAGGGCAGGACCACATGTGTCAGCACAGCAGCTGGAGGAAGGAAAATCTGCATGTATGGACCCCTCGCCCTGTGACAAGCTCCATCTGAGATGCAGCAGACACACCACAAAGAAACACTGGGATCTGAGGAACCTTTATCAAACATTCTTGAGCAAGCCATGCTCTCACATCTGCTGCTGGCTTAGGCCACATGTGAAAATTTCAGTCCCCTTCTGGGCTGCCATGTCTATTACTGACCAATTTTCAGTAGCTTTTTATAAGCATAAAAGTGTTAAAGCAAAGTGAACAAAAGTTAAAGTCCATTAGTGACAATCAACCTAACCTAATTCAATATGTCCACTGAACACAAATATGAAGCATGTGATCCAGGGATGCCTATCTGTCCATAGATAACATTGCAGAATAAGGTGAGGTGAAATGCCTTAGAACTTACTGGATGTCACTCCACTGTCAGGCAGCATCCACATCCACACATGGGATATCAGAAAATTGTAGTGGGTACTGTGTGGTGGCTGCTAACAGGAAAAGCCAGAAAAATAAACCATGACTTGCACTTCATAGCTCAGGACCCTGAAATTGTGAGATGGTGGTCCTAACATATGTGTTAGACACATACTGTATACACAGGGCAATTCAAAAGAAACTGAATGTTTACAAAAGTATATTACTCAGTAACTAGATATCATCTATATATATAATTCACTAAGGCACGCAAGACACCATGGAGCACGCAAGACAGAGCCACGCCCGCCAACTCACAAAGTCCATGGCAAGCAAGACGCACGCAAGACAGAGCCCCGCCCACCAACAATTCACTAAGCAGCCGACCATGGCACACGCACGACAGAGCCACGCCCGCCAACTCACAGAGCTCCGCCCACCAACAATTCGAGTGAGAGCAAAAGCATTTGCCAAGAATGTTTTCATTAATCAAGAACGAAAGTTGGAGGTTCGAAGACGATCACATACTGTTGTAGTTTCGACCATAAACGATGCCGACTGGAGATCCGGCGGCGTTATTCCCATGATCCATTGGGCAGCCAACCGGGTAACCAAAGTCTTTGGGTTCCGGGGGGAGTATGGTTGCAAAGCTGAAACTTAAAGGAATTGATGGAAGGGCACCACCAGGTGTGGAGCCTTTCTCTTAATTTGACTCAACACGGGAAACCCCACCCGGCCCGGACATGGAGAGGATTGACAGATTGATAGCTCTTTCTTGCTTCTGTGGGTGGTGGTGCATGGCCATTCTTAGTTGGTGGAGCGATTTGTCTGGTTAATTCCGATAACGAAAGAGACTCCCTCCTGCTAAATAGTTACGCGACCTTCGAGCGGTCGGCGTCCAACTTCTTAGAGGGACAAGTGGCTTTCAGCCAAGTGAGATTGAGCAATAACAGGTCTGTGATGCCCTTAGATGTCCGGTGCTGCACGCATGCTACACTGAATGGATCAACATGTGTCTATCCAGCGCCGAGAGGCTTGGGTAAGCCGTTGAACCCCATTCGTGATGGAGACCAGGGCTTGCAATTGTTCCCCACGAATGAGGAATTCTCAGTAAGTGCAGGTCATATGCTCGCACTGATTAAGTCCTTGCCCTTTGTACACACCCCCCCGTTGCTACTACCATGGTTGGGTGACTTGGTGGATTATATATAGAAAAGCAGCCGGAACCGAAAAGAACAATGAAAAGTCAACGTGGCTCAGAGGTGCATGTGGACTGTAGCAGAGACGAAAGCGACTGAGGCGGTGTTTGGAAAATGAACAGTCAACGTGACTCACAGGTGCATGTGGAGTGTACACGTTCAAAGGTGTACACTCAGGTGAGGAGTTAGGGGCGGGCACATGAGCAGGCAGTGCGTACTGAACGATGACTAAGAAATCAGCAGACTAGAATGGCGGGGGGGCCGGGGCGGAGGGGGCGGAATGGGTGTCTTTCCCCTCTCCCCCCGTTCCGCCCTCCGCACCCGAGTGCCGTCCAGCCCCGTCCCTCGCTCTGGGAGGTGGAGGCACGACGGCGGTCCTCCAGTTTTCAGTCACGGACAATTGTATGTTGCCCTTTCCAGAGTTCCATCTTTTCATTCACCTACAGTCGTATCCTCAAACCCACCCCATTTGGACAACTGTGTCTTTCAGGAAGTGTTCACTCATCAATACATAATTATGCAGCGTATGCTATGCCACGGGTTGGCTAGTACTATATAAATGTGTAGTCCCATTCATCCCAAACCCGTTACAGAATATCTCCATCCATGATAGTCATGACAGTTCCTTCATTTCCTCAAGTGCAGATATCTGGAAAAAAATAAGGGTGTAACTGCACAGTTTGATACATACTACATTATAATATTAAACTTAGTTACTGAGCAATACAATTTTGGAAATTTGCAGTTCTCTTTGAATCATCTTGTGCTTTATATAGTAACAAGCAGCACAACAGTGAAGAGCACAGCAAAGTTCTGGGGAGATGTGGGCGACTTTTCTGTTAAAACTGAAAGGGTCAACAGCCAGCTTGAAGTGGGCTGCTACTCACCCATACTCCATACAGGTGCAACTACACTTTACTCCTTGGAGTACCAGGAGATTTTCTTGCATACCGTCAGTGTATGAAGTCAGCATGCACTCACCAGCATAGACCATGGGAAGCGTCTATAGTACGGGGGGCCGGGGATGTGCATGTGTCTCACTGAAATTGCTGTGGGTCAGCACATGTAACATATTCACAGATGTGATTAGGATGATTTATTCCAATTTCATTTAAAATGAGTACAAATCGGCGCTCCGGTTTCCTCCCACAGTCCAAAGACATGCAGGTTAGGTGGATTGGCGATTCTGAAATTGGCCCTAGTGTGTGCTTGGTGTGTGGGTGTGTTTGTGTGTGTACTGCGGTGGGTTGGCACCCTGCCCGGGATTGGTTCCTGCCTTGTGCCCTGTGTTGGCTGGGATTGGCTCCAGCAGACCCCTGTGACCCTGTGTTCGGATTCAGCATGTTGGAAAATGGATGGATGAGTACAAATCACGATGCTCTATTGGAATCAAAGTGAAAAATTAGATCTTCCTTCTCATAAAATGGATTTGAATAAATGTCTACCAACAAGAAACAGTAAAAGTTACAAATTACTTATACTCACTCAAACACAGAATCCTCAGTCATTCTTTTCCTACCATCTTCTGAACAAAAGTGACTTGGGATATGAATTATAATAAAAAATGTACTTCGTTTTGATTAATCAGCCAGCAGCCATACCACATGCACTTCAGAAGAGGTCATCCACTTGAAGCTAAGCATGTTTGAGCCAAGCTAGTACTCGGATGGGAGACCAACCAGGAAAACTTTGAGTTGCTGCTAAAAGAGGTGTTGGAGAGGCTAGCAGGAGGCACTTACCCTGTGGGCTGTGTGTGGATCCCAATGTCCCAGAGCAGTGACAGGAACACTGTGCTGTAAAAATGGTACCGTCCTTCAGCTGAAATGTAAAATCAAGGTTCTGAATCTCTGTGGTCATAAAAGATCCCTGGGCATGCTTTGTTAAGAGTAAGGTATATCCCAATGAACCGGCTAAACTGCCCATCACTAGTCATTCATTCTAATTGGCTAATTATCTCTCACCCCTTTACGACCTAACAGCTAATGTGTGGTGAGTATACTGGCACAAAATGGTTGCTGTCGCATCCTATAGGTGGATCCTGCATATTAGTGGTGGCTGAAATGACTTCCCACTCACTATGTTAAGCGCTTTGAGTAGTCAGAACAGAGCTACATAAATGTAAAGAATTATTATTAATGATTTCATCATGACTTGGCCATACATATTTTACCTTTTCCTCACCCATTTTCTCCTTGGCGCAGTGGTTAAAGTTTCAAACCTAGAGGTTTTGGGTTCAAATCCTGCTAATGAAACTATGTGACCATGAGCAAGTTAATTCACCTGCCTGTTCTCCAAGTGGAAAAACGAAATGTAACCAGTTGTTCTCAAATATATTTAAATTGCCTTGGAGAAAGGTGTCAGCCAAGTAATAATTTCCTCAATACTTTAATTATCATGCTGCAAAACCACATAATGCTTAGCATTGATTTATATTGCAACCTTGCAATATTCCATGTACATGTGTACAATTACACTGGCTTTTTAAAAATTGGAAGGCTTTGATAAAAAAATATAGTGTCATCAGTTCATTTCAGATTTATTATTTTAAATAGTACAATGATATTCCTGTTTGTGCACACAACCAACTCCACCACTTTCCTTGTCCTGCACCATAGGTTATGTAAAGCAGTGTTTCCCAACCTTAGTCCTAGGGGCCCACTGTGGCTCCAAGTTTCTGTTCCAACCAGATTCCTAATCAGTGACAACACCTGATAACACTGATCTCATTTAATTAGCTGGTATTATTTTTATTTTATTCTACATTCAGAAAAGCACAGCAGCATGATTTTTACATTTATAAGACATTTAGAAATATTTCTGCTTTTGCTATAGATTTAAATGCTTAACTTTCTTTTGTTGATTTCATTATATTCTGCCGTTTCTCTGTGCAGTTTTTTCCCTTCGTTGCATCTTATTAATGACAATTAAAAATAAGCAGAGCAGACACACTGGCAAACAACACTGAATTATCAAAGGCTGCAACTACTTTAGCATCAGACCCGCTAATTAGTAAATAATGGATTAACAATTAGAACACCTAGAAAAGTAGAATGAAAATCAAGATGAAAATATTGTTAAAAAGAAAAAATACGTTTTTCCCATATAACTGCTTGGTACATTTTAATATCTATATATATAATTCACTAAGCCGCCGCCAGCACAAGCAAGACACCCATGAAGCACGCAGGATGGAGCCACGCCCACCAACTCTAAGACCATTGGATACGACGACAACTCGAAGAGCCATGCCCACCAACTCGGGCGCAGCAACTCACAGAGCAGGGCGTCATTCACGTTCATCTCTGCTACACTCCACATGCACCTCTGAAGAAGTATGTTTGTCGCGGATGTGAATCGCTGTATGCGGCCTGTAGAGCAGTTTGCGAGGGGTATCCCATGGTCTTACAGTTGGTGGGCAGGTCTCTGTTAGTTGCTCTTGCGAGCGGGCACATGACCAGGCAGTGTGTATGCTTCGAGAGTGAGGGTGGACGCGACAACACCATCTACGAAGAATCATATTTGTCGCGGATGTGTTCCGCTCTCTGCGCGCGCCCGCTGTCCAGGCCCATCCCTCACTCTGGGAGGTGGGGGCGCGGCGGCGGTCCTCCAGTTTTCAGTCACGGACAATTGTATGTTGCTCTCTCCAGAGTTCCCTTACAATCGTATCCTCAAACCCACCCCATAAGAAGAAGCATGTTTGTCGCGGATGTGAATCGCTGTATGCAGCGTGTAGAACAGTTTGCGAGGGGTATCCCATGGTCTTAGCAGTGTCTATGCTTCGATGTGAACCGCTGTATGCAGCGTGTAAAATGCTGTATTGTATGTTGCCCTCTCCAGAGTTACATCTTTTCATTCACCTACAGTTGTATTCTCAAAACCAACCCCATTTGGACAACTGTGTCTTTCAGGGAGTGTTCACCCATCAATACATAATTATGCGGCGTATGCTACGCCGCGGGTTGGCTAGTATATTTATATTACCAAACATAGATTTCTATATTGTTCCCAAAACACAGAACTTGGGAATTAACACATCACTTAATTAGCCCAGGAGTCCAATTAAAAACAGAAGCTGGTTGGAACAAAAACCTGCAGCCACAGTGTGCCCCCAGGATCGAGGTTGGGAAACACTGATGTAAAATATAACGTCACAGACAAAGCTGCATCAACCTAAGGATGAGTCACTAACAAAATATGCTAACATTCAGTCACACAAACCTTCACAGACACTCCAGGAGAGCCTAGAATAACGGCAAAGCAGTTACATAAGAATTACAACTTGTGCAGCAGATGTCTCTTCATCTTATTTTTAAAGAATAGAGAACTATCTAAAAGTGTGAGGTAAAGTGAGAGAGACCAGCAGCACAGTGTACAATATAATAGTGACAAATGAGCAGAAGAGTTTCCCTTCCCATGCACACTTCTAGAATGGATATTAACATTTGTTTCTCATCCGATTTTGCAATCGGTTCAAAACTTAGTAAAAAAGGTTTTTTTTTGTGGTATGGAAAGAAAGAGACGTTGCAATGCAGTACACCTCTGTTGCATCCAACGATTTCTCAGAAAAAGTTCCAGACGAAACTAAACAGGGAAACAGTGCTATTGGAAATTCAGTATAGTTAAAAAAACACATCACGATGAGACAGAAATCCGTAACAAAGTCTGCAATACAGCAAGGCAATGAAATGATACGAAGTAGATTAGGAAATACATCTACCTGTAGTCTTCCAATTCAAACTTTGTGCGCTGTGCGCTAATCAGCTGACCTCCTAAAGTCTCACTCCTGCTGCCTGATGGGAAGTGTAGCCCCGTCCTCAGCATTGCTAAAAGGTTGCAGATGAGATTGAAATGAAGGAAGAGAAAAAGTTTATATACATATTAAGCACCATTCGTTTTGACTCGATGGCACAAATTTAACTGGTCACGTCCAGCATAGTTTTGTGATTCTTTTAAATTTTGCCCAAATTGCCGTCTCATATGAGTTCTTAGCCCTGACACCCTCTCCCCCAACCGATCTACCTACACTAGTATTCAGTACGTATATTTTTCTCTTCGGAGTGTCGTCACTTTTCCCTTCATAAAGGCACTTCTCGCGACCTTGTAGTACGTGCTGACCTGTCACTTTCTCTATAGGTACTGTATGCTTAACGTGACCATTTATTTTTTTTCCTCAAAACGGGACATCTACTAATTTTTAGGTAATAGTATGTGTATTCAAGAAAACGCATATTTCTTCATAGTTTTTATTTATTAATGAAAAGAACAGGAATGAACACGTGAAAATAAATAATTTATGTGGTCTTATATTTTTTCTGAAGAACAAATTTGTTTAAGTATATTTGGTGTTGATTTCAAATAAGAATGAAATTCTTGGCAGGATTTTTTAAAATTTACTTTGGTAACTAACATTGCTTTAAGAACTGCGACTTGCAACTGTGTTTTTTAGCTCGTCCACAACTTATTCATAAGAGAAAAGACCCTTTCTACGGGTGCATTAGGGCAGACATAAAATATATTCAATAATTATACGAAAATTCGTATGATTCAAATTATTGGTGTGAAAGTGTTTGAACAATTCCACCCAACGACTTTCGGTTGAAACATTCCCAGTGTTCCATTCTGTCACTTTTTGCAGTGTAATGTAGTTAGAAATAGTGAATACTCAAGATACTTCGGTATCTTGGTTACTATTAATAAATCCCTTTTCAATCAATACATCCATTACACTTTCAATTTCTTCCCACACAGATATTTTGGTTAAATTCGCCCATTCAAATATTTCTAATTCTTCACAGAACAAAGTCCACTGTTCCAAATATAATTTGCTTATTTTATAGAACTCAGCAGCTGCAGTTTTCATATAGTCTTCGTCAACACCACTGCAGCCATTTTCTTGCAATTTTGCCATTAAATTACGAATGGAGTAACTACGGAAGCGTAACACACGTGTCTACGCGTACTCGCAACTGAGGAGCGAGCGAGCTAGCAGGCTTCTGACCGACTTGCATGTGTGTGAGACGTATTGCGCATGCCGTCCTCGCCGTGCTACTAGGTGCTACCGTCGGATTTTTATATTTTACGCACATTTTATTGAAATTGTTACAGTGGGCTGCTCTCTTTCTGAAAACAGGACATTTCGGCGTCCCGAAGTTGTGCTTGGGAACAACGGGATAGTCTACCTAAAAACGGTATGGTCCCAATCAAAACGGGACGTATGGTTACGTTATGCATGCTGTAAGTGTAATACTGACTAAACTTCATTACCCAGGATGCACTAAGATACGCAAGTTAGCTCGTGTTTCATTATTGCGTTTTCCCGCTTGTTTTACGTGCTGCAGGTTTCAAGAGATGAAAAGGCTTTTGTAATAGCAAATAGGGTAAGAAAGTCTGTGATGATGTTAGCCTGGTTACAAAAGGGAAAGAACGAAAAGCCCCGCTTCAAAATCAAAGTGAGTCGAAACATACTAAAACATAGACGCATAAAGTATATTCAAGAGCTTGTGGATTTAGCTAATATTACAACAATATGAGGGTTCATGAACGGCCAGATTGTTTTTAAGAAAGAATTTCTAATGATTAAGAAAATCTTGTGGTGCAATCAATTTTGATGCCGTCATACACTAAAGTTGTTGAATAATTGGATTATGTGAATCTTTATTAAAGAAAAATATGTTGTGTTGATAAGACGTAGCTCCTGATATCTTTTTTTCATAGTAAAAATGTATATATAGTATGATTTTAATTGGATTGGTTGCACTAAATATGTGTGCGTGTGTGTTGCGTGCGTGAGTGTGTTCACCCTCCGCTGGCTTGCACCCTGTCCAGAGATTACTACCCTTTGCACCTTAGGCTTGCTAGGATAGGCTCCAGCCCCCCAAGACCCTGCACAGGATTAAGCGGGCTTAGAAAATGGTATGGCATGCAATCCGCTGACATTCATACTTACATATAGAGTTCGTTTTTTCCTTTATAAATATAATTTAGGAGACTTGAACAAATTGTATCCCTTTTAAGTCACTATGTCCTTATATCATGTTCATATACTGTAATTGTTCCTATTTGTGGTGTTGGTGAATGGAAAATGCTGAGCAAATGATTTTATTATTTTGCTGATACCTTTGCAAGATAACCCCCATTCTTTTCCACTTTACATTCATACATACATGTAATGACCGAAAATGCACATAAGGTCCACAGTCCTCACTAGCCCACAGTAACCTAAGCTGCCACCCCTTTTTTATTACTGGTTGGATCCAACTTGACTGTGATGATTCATGCTCTTTAAAACCCTGGGAATATCTGCCCAGTAACACACCCTTATTAGTAATAAAAACTGGGGTGTCTGTAGTGATAGAATTCATTCTGAATAAAAGAAAATAATACAGACCCTTCGTTACCAAATGTAAAAACACATGATAACCAAACTATAAATCTATTTAGTATAAATCAGGGGTCCCCAACTCTGGCCCTGGAGGGCTCCAGTGGCTGCAGGTTTTCATTCTAACCCTTTTCGTAATCAGTGACCTGTTTTTTCTGCTAGAATTAAGGCCAAACATAAAGCACAGATTAGTGGAGTGTTGCTGTGGTGTATGTCCTTATGGAAGTTTCCCCCATCATCACACAGATTCTCTGGAGCACAGCCAGAGTAACCATTGGTTCTTGGTCCCGTCTATTACCAAGGTCCTTTCTCCCTAATTGCTCAGTTTGGCTGGATAGCATTGCTGTTGGATGATTTCTGGTTATTCCAATCTTCTTCCATTAAGGAATTATGGAGGCCACTGTGTTCTTGGGCCCCGTGTCTGCATGGGTTTCCTCTGGGTGCTCAGGTTTCCTCCCACAGTCCAAAGACATGCAGGTTAGGTGCATTGGCGATTCTAAATTGTCCCTATTTGTGTTTGGTGTGTGTGTGTGTGCCCTGCGGTGGGCTGGCGCCCTGCCCGGGGTTTGTTTCCTGCCTTGCGCCCTGTGTTGGCTGGGATTGGCTCCAGCAGACCCTTGTGACCCTGTAGTTAGGATATAGCGGGTTGGATAATGGATGGATGGATGATGGATGGATGGATGTGTTCTTGGGAACCTCCAATGCTGCAGGAGTTTCTGTAGCCTTTTGTCTTGATACAATCCTGGCTCTAAGCTCTGCAGGCAATTCCAATGACCTTATAGCTTGGGTTTTGTTCAAATGTGGGACCTTCTATAGACAGGGGTGTGCCTTTCATAATCATGTCCAATCAAATGAACCGGCCACACGTGGACTCCAAACAAGGTAGAAACACCTCAATGATGATCAGTGGAATGGGATGCACTTAAGACATAGTAAAGGGTCTAAATACTTGTGTCAATGTGATATTCCTGTTTTTATTTTAAATAAATTAGCAAAAATGAATTGCATCCTGTTTTTTCTTTTGTCATTTTGAGATTTTAGCACAAGGCTGAAGCATAGCAAAATGTGTAAAAAGTGAAGGGACCTGAATACCTTCTGAATCCAATGTACATGTAATCACATATTATATCCTGCTTAGAGTGAACAAATGACAGCTTATGATCAATAAAGCATTGCCTTGATATTGTAACATTTCTAATTTAGATATGTAAAGATTTGGAAATCAGTGGCATGCTCATGGTGGCACAGTTTCTCCACTTAGCCATAGTCTGTGTAAAGACTGCGTGTACTCCATGTATCTGCCAGGGTTTTTGATTTTTTTCCTACCAGTTCAGGCTAACTGGTTGCTCTGCGAGTGAGTGTGCCCCATGACAGAAGGGCATTGTACTCATGGTTGGATTGTGGTTTGTTTTTGATGCTGTCAGGTTTGCTCCAGTCCCCATAACCCTAAATGATTTAAATAAGGGATGGATAAACTGATGGAGCAGGGTAAAGTTTGGAATTAGATATGCATGTAAAAGGGAAGTTTAATGCTTAGAATTGTACATAGTGGACCCTTGGAGTGGAGTACTTTTGAAGCCTCCTGCCAGATATGAACATGGTGCATCATCAATTGCAGCAACATTGCTTACAGTTACAGTGCTTCAGTATGTCAAGAGGCTGATTGTGAAAGATTAATGCTAACTACTAACGTAAAACAGGACCGATGAATTGTCAGAGCTCTTAATACAAACACATATGCCACTAATCAATGTCTTCTCAAGGTCATGCCCTGTTTCATGTGTCTTCCTTGATGTCACAAGAAAATGAAAAGAAAATGGGTCAATGCCTGCAGTAACCTCTCTTCCTCCTGTTAAAAATACATCTACTGTAGGTGGGAGGAAGCAGCCTGCGCAACACAACAAACAGCCTGATCCTGTTGTCATTCCGGCAGGCCTCCTGCTTTCCTGTTTTCTACGCCTCACATCCTATTGTTGTTTAGCAAGAAAGAATGGAGGCCACATGCAGACACACTTATGCCCAGACTACCCAAGCACCTCAGGGAGTCTCTATAGATTCCACATGGAGTAGCAGCTTCCGGCCCTCGCCAGCAGTGAATGCGTCTGCAGCAGTGTTACCAAAACACTGTGATGTTACAGTGGCCATGGAATCAGATGGGTTTTGACAAATCCAGTGGTGCCTCATGCTTGAACCACCAGCATGACTAGAATGTGGGGAAGGTGAACTGCAATTTCATAACATATTAAAACCAATTATGGTGGGAGTTTACTTCAATTATTTCTTGATTGGGGGGGGGTACCTTAGATGTTAGTCATTGGCAGAAGACAGTAGGCATATGTTGGAACCTAATTGTCCTTGGTGGGAAGCTGTTTAATAGATAGTGTCTCATCTGTAACTGTTCTATAGAGATGACTTTTATGCCCCAAATGACTTTTATACCCCAAAGAAACCCTATCCTGAAGTGACTCACTCTGTTATTACAGTGCTCCCTCTCTTAGTTACTGTTAATAGCTGTGGACTGAAGTGTGGACAGTGCCCTGTAGACCATTTACTTTGCTTGAAATTCAGAAGTAAAGAGCTTAAAAAGAAGAGAGAAATTCTATGACCAAAAGTTTGTGGACACCTATTGATCACACCTTAATGAGGTTCTTGGACATCTCATTCCAAAACAGTGGACATTGGTATGAAAACGAACCACCCCCGCCACTCCCATCACCACACAGCCCATTTTGAAGCTATAATAGTATCCACACTTCAGATAAGATTTTCCATAAGATTTTGGTGTGTACTGCAGGAATTTGTGCCCATTCAGCCAAAAGAACATTTATGATGTCAGGTACTGATGTTGGACAAGAAGAACTGTTGAACTGTGTTCTAGTACATCCCAAAGGAGTTCCCTAGGTTTAAGGTCAGTGCTCAGTGCAGGCCACTCAAGTTCCTCCAGGTTTTTGTGGACTTAACAAAGTGCACAGGGACACAGTCATACAGGAACAGAACAGGGCCCTCCCCAAACTGTTGCCAAAAAGTTGGAAGTACACAATTGTCTAAAATATCTTTGTATGGTGTTGCATTAACAGTACCCATCAAATGGAACCAAGTGGCTTAGCCCAAACTGAAAAACACCCCCTGACCATTATCTCTTCTCCACCAAACTTTATAATAGGCACAATGTAGTCCAGAAGGTGACATTCTCCTGGCATCTGCCAAAGCCACATTCGTCCATCAGATAGTGAAGTGTGATTTATCACTTTAGAGAACATGTTTCCACTGCTCCAGAGTCCAATGGCGGCATTCTTTGCACCACTTCAGCAACACTTCAACTGACACTTATTATTGACCAAAGTTGCCTTAGGTTTGTGTGCAGCTCCTCAGACATGGAAAAACACCTGATCCTGATGCACAACACTTGGGAAGTTTGGAACTCCATTGTGAGCGATGCAGACAGGCGATAGGTTATTTTTACATGCCATGCTTTTCAGCACTTGGTGGCCCTGCTCTCTTGAGTTTGCTTGGTCTATCACAATGTGGCTGAGTTGTTGTTGCTCCCTGGTACTTCCAATTTACAATAATAGCACTTAGAGTTGACCAGGGCAGATCTAGCAGAGCAAAAATTTCCTGAACTGACTTGGGGCAAAGGTGGCATCCCATGACTCACATTATTCACCATCAAGCTCCTCAGTATGACCCATTCTACTTCCAATACTTGTGATTTGAGATTGCAAAGTTATGTGCTTAAATTCACGCACCTGTTAACAATAAAACAACTAACGTCACAGTTTGAAAGGGCGTCCGCATTCTTTTGGCCATATAGCTTATGTGATTGGGATGTGAGTAGTATTTGATTCAAATGGGATACATAAGATAGTCCCATGCAAGATGCCCTAATGATAAGACACTTGATACAGGCCATGGCAGAAATTCTGATGGGAAAGATAACTTGGGGGCAGGTGGAATTCCTTGATATTGAGCATGGCAGCTATCCTGATGTAAAGTACATGACACTTTTTCAAAAGGCATTCTCTTAAATACAGGGGCTCCTTAAGGGTGCATTCCATTGTTATTTACAATGTACACAATTCACATGAGGCAGAACAATGACCTCTGTTTCATTATCAAGTATGCTGATGGAACTATGCAAATAGGATGCACATTTGGGGAGAATAAAAGCCATTATTTAAATAAAGTGGACCGTTTAATAAATTGGTGTGGTAAGAACCATCTTACTCAGCATATCAAAAAGACTAGAAATGGTAGTTGACTTTGAAAAGAAGAAATCTGCATATTCACCCATCATTGTTCTGGCAGAGGAGGTATAAATAATGATTGAATATAAATATTTAAGAACTATCCTAGATTACAACCTTAATTGTAATATTATTAACAAGTGTTGGATTACTGTTATGAGTGATTGCAGCAGAAGAGAGGCGATTGCAACATGTTATGTGCTTCAGCACTCATGGCCCAATTCTGTGAGATCGTGTGGTCGACCACTTAAAGGTTGAGCTATTGTTGCTATTTGACGTTTCCTCTTGACAATAATAGCACATATACTGTAGTTAAGTTGGGCAGATCTTGCAGAGGAGACATTTCACTTACTAATTTGTGGCAAAGGTGGCATCCTATGATAATACCATGTTTAAAGTCACTGAGTTCTTCAGTGTGACATATTCTATAGCTAATGCTTGTCAATAAGATTGCATGGCTATGTCCTTGATTTTATGCTATTGTTAACAAAGAAATACCTGACTTCAATCATTTGGTGGCAGTGGCATAGCTAGGGGAGGGCAAGGGGGGACATCTGTCCCTGGGCGGAGCATCCAGGGGGCACCAAATTTGCCTTCCCCATTGCATTTTGGCAAACAGGAGGGGGCGCAAAATCTTCAGTTGTCCCCGGGCGCTGAAAACCTCTGTTTGGTGGGACATCCACATACTTTTGGCCATATAGTACAGCTCATCCAGCTATAGAATTTCAGCCATTTCCATGCTGCAGTCACTGCCTTGAAAAGAACCCATAGCAAAATAAATTTTGAAGGGAGACATGTTTTCATCAGTCATTTAAAAAAGAAAATAGTGATTGAGCTGTTATTCTTCAGCTATTATAAGGTAAGCCTTGTGAGAACGACTTTGGAGTTGTAGCCATTAAGAAGGCTAACAGAATGTTAGGTTATATGGCAGGATATATAGAGTACAAGTCAAGGGAGGTTATGTTTAAGCTTCATAACACGTTAGTGGTGACTCACCTGGAGTACTGCATGTAGTTTTGTTCTCTGTGCTTATAAAGACAGCAGTGCTAGAGAAAGAAAAGAAGAGAGCAGCTAGGCTGCTTCCAGGACTGAGAAGTATGAGTTATCAGGATAGATTAAGGGAGTTAAATATTTTCAGTTTCAGCAAGTGGAGATTAAGAGGTAACAAGATTAAAGTGTTTAAAATTATGAAGGAAATTAGTATAGTGGTACTTTAAAATGAGTTTAACAAGAACACAGAGAGACGGTTACAAACCTGCTAAGGGTAAATTTTGTACAAACATTATTAAGTATTTCTTCACACAGAGAACCATATGTACATGAAATAAATGACCAAATAATTTGCTGGAGAGAAGGACTTTAGGAACTTTCAAAACTCAGCTTGTGTTATATTATTATTATTTGATATTATTTTGGAGAAATTACGTAGCTATAATTGGCAAGCTTAATTGGGCTGAATGGCCTGTTCTCCTCAAAAATGTTCTAACAGTCCAATGTTCGAAAGCTTATCACCTAGACACAGGCTTTGAACAGGCTGAACCACCTAAGCTGCCGGAGAACTGACAGTTGGAGATGAGCTGCAGGCCCTACAGATTTTTAAAGAAGTGCTAATTTTGTCAGAGACTGCCTTCTGCATTACTTAGTTTTGCCTGTTCTTCCTTCTTGGAGGTTTTGTTGATTTTATTAATATAAATGTTTCGCGGTCACTGTGCACAGGGTTGGGCATACATATATTTTTTTATTCACCAGTAACGTCGTGCAGTGAATACACTTGACTTGAGCATTCCTAGTTTTCAGACTCTTTCTCTGTACGTTTACCATTCGTTTGCTCAGAGGTTAATGCACTTGCTGCTTCCTGAGCAGCTCTTGTTTTCTCCACCCTAGCGGCCCGCTTCTTCTCTTCTTTTGTCGGCATCTTTTGCATTAAAACTGATTAAGTCAGTGTTTATATTGCAATTACTTAGTATGTTTTCTTTAATTTTTCACTTAATCTGGCACTTAAGTCTTCAATCTGCCTCAAGAATGATTTAAGATATGACGAGGTAGGAGAAGTGATGGTGAAGGTGTTAGAGGGGAGAACACAACACCCATACGCATGCATCGCATGGTTGCCCTGCTGGATGCTGCCGAGAGTTAATTCTACAATAAAATAAAATAAAAATAAAAAGAGGAATAACCTTGAAGGTCAATCGTCACCTCGAAAGCAGACAATAGAGGTCACGCAGTATATGTGTACTAAATTTCAGGTCAATAGGTCAAACGGTTTGCGAGCTACAGGTGATTTAAAATCCTGGACAGACAAATGGACAGCCACGGTAGCGTATTATGTATAAAGATTAGATCTGTCTGCGGTGGGTTGGCACCCTGCCCAGGATTGGTTCTTGCCTTGTGCCCTGTGTTGGCTGGGATTGGCTCCAGCAGACCCCCGTGACCCTGTGTTCGGATTCAGCGGGTTGGAATATGGATGGATGGATGGATTAGATCTGTTGGAGGGCAGCAAGTGAACTCTTTGTTCTGCTTGAGCCACTTGGACTACCACAAAGAGATTCAGAGAGTTTATAGACCTGGGGTCTCATGTATAAAACCTTGCTTAAATTCAATACTAAAATTTGCTTAAAAAAAAAAATCAGATTTATAAAACTGTATGCATCCACCACATACCATGCTAAGTTTCTTTATAAATCTTAAATCAACTTAAAACTATATACTCATCCACATACTTTTAGCCATTCCCTGTCACCTCTTGCTAGTAACTATATATGGCTTAAAAGAACCTTTTTAAAATTTTAATGATCTAATCACCAAATAAATGTGGCCATGTTCACGAGTGATATGTTTCCTGGAAACCATGGGAGAACACAGAAAGCAAAACATCAATAAATGTGAAGTTTGGTATTACGGACTGAATGGCAAAGGTACAAAGACATTCTTTTTGCTGGTCTCTCTGATGAAATCACAATTAAAACAAAACACAAAAAAAAAAAAACAAGACTGGGAGTAGCTGAGTGGACAGAGCAATAGGAATGTGCCAAGACCACCGCCAGTACACAGCGTAAATTGACACAGGCTGTATGCACAGAACTGCAAGATATTAAGAACAGTTCTATTGAACTTGTAAAAATATAAAATCATTTTGCCAGTTAAATATCAATTTTGTAATTTATGCAAGTCTTGTTAACATTTGACGTACAACATTGATGTCTTTAGGGACAGGGTTTGGGTCACCTGTGTGCTCATCTTGGCCTGTCTCAGGTGGCAGATGCAGCCCCTCTTTGTACTACACAAGTCATCACAATGCAGCAAACCTTTGTGGGCCAGTATAGCAATTTGTCACCTTTCAAGTCCAAACACCACCATCTACCTTTTGATGAACCAATGGTCCATTCTATCATTGATCATGTGCATGGAGTGCCTTTCACTATATCTCCCTTCTTGCAGTGTATCTATTATCACCTGAAAGAAAGATTATACTATTTTTCTGTAATGTACTAAACGTAATTGCATTCTTATCAATTAGTCCTACTTGTCAAGAAGCCAACTATCACACACACAGTGTGGCCCTGTAATTTGCTTCCCACACTACTGTTTGATAAAATAAAGGTATTTGGGGTTGAGCTGGGTCACCTCCCAATAACATTAGTCAGACACATTTTAGTATCACATATTAGTTTTGTATTAATTGAATTAACATGTTTTCTGTTCACAAAAGTAAACTCATTCTGTGATGGTGCCATAATTGTAACATGTGTGCATTCAATTGCGTCAATTACATTAGGAAAATCAGAAATTTCTGCAAATGTCCTTTACATCTTGGCTTGCTTATCCTGACCGAAAGTAGCTGGATAGCATTGCCAGGTATGTCGTATAACACACAGCACACCCTTTTTATACCCAAAAGAGTTAGGCTACACACTAAAGCAATTACCATTAAGCGAATGTATTAGTTCTTATTACCAACATTGAAGACAGCTGACTTGTCAGTTCAATGTGATATAATTAGTTCAAGATCATTAGAATGTCACTGAGGAGTCGTTGAAATGCGCAATGAAAACAAGGTCTTCTGTTCACTTCATTGCCCTGTCGCCTGGGGCTGCTAAAATAGCAAAACCAAAAAAGTCTGAATAGGACTTCTAAATAGTTCAACTTTATTATAATTTTAAAGTATTTTTCATGGTAAGTTCATGTACGTTTCCATGTATAAGCATGTTTTATACATGTGGCCCCTGGAGACGATTGACAGCTAGAAAGCAGGTAGACTGTAAAGATAGCTAGAAACTTAAAGTAAAACAACTTAGCAAATCCAGACCACCTATTAGGTGGGGCTAGAAGAAATCATTTGTTTTATAAATATACAGTCACCTGAAAAAGTAAATGCAACCGATTAAATGTTTTTTTTTTTCAACATACAGTATGCGAACATATAGAAATTTTACCTTCATTTAAATTGTATCTATAGATAAAGGTCCATTCATCTATCCATTATTCAACCCGCTATATCCTAACACAAGATCACGGAGGTCTCCTGGAACCAATCCCAGCCAACATAGGGCGCAAAGCAGGAACAAATCCCCGGGCAGGGTGCCAGCCCACCACAGATAATATAATGTGATATTATTTAATTTAATATGCACTTAGAAAAATGACAGTTATTTTATATATAAAGCACCCCCTTATTGCTGATGAACTTTAGAAAAATTCCACAATTCTTTGTAATACACTGTTGTATATACAAAAGGTACAGCAACTCCTGCTTAGACCGGTGTGCCAATGCACGATGCATTTCTTTAAACTGCCTTGCTGTCTTTTCTCATAAATCACAAAAAATCTGCCACTATTTCTTTGTGCACAGCTAATCAGGGATTGCTGGACTAACTAAATGAACAAGCAATAAAAAATATTCTTTCAGTAAATTACTTTGGAGAACACCACATCAGGACACGTTAGAGGCACACAGTCATACAGCTGTTTCACTTGTTTTAAAATATGGCCACTTGTAGATGAGACTTTCTTGGGATCAGTGAGTAAATAGTCTGGGTTAAACATTAAAAGACGCTTGTTTAATACTGCATGGAAGCACGGACCTTCCCAAGACGTTTCACATGTACACTTCAGTTGTTTCCACATTTCTACAAGATGCAAAGTGGCAAATTAAGTGACACACTAAAGGTCATGCGATGAGTCAGTGCTAAAGACTGAACATAAAAGCAAGTTTATCTGACACTTGTTAATTGTACACTCACCAGGGCAGTGCATACATCTGTTAAATATGTGGCTTTTGAATGGCTGGTAAAGTTAGAGCTTGGCTGGAGATAATCAATAAAGCTGTAACTGTTCATTCTGCATGGAAGTATCGTGTATCATTTGCCTTCACAGGTACTCTTCAATTGTTTGTGTATGTGAGGGCCAACAGATGAAATGACTCACAGTAACACGGTGAGACAATGGCAGTGCTTGAATCAGCAACCCTGCTTTTTACAGACCTAACCAGTGGTAGACAATTCAGTCTTGTAAAATGGAGCAACAGACATGAAATCAATTCTTTGAGCAAACCCTCTTGTTTAAGAACATTTACAAATCACAAGTAAGTGAAGACAAACTCAAAGTCACTCCTACAAGTTGTAATTGAAGATGTGCTTTGTGTCCCTGACAAGAGGAGAAATATAACACGGGTGGGGCTGTCGTGGCAGACATAATCTGTCTAGCTAGTGACTTTCATATCTTTCTGTTTTATGTAGTGCTTTTCATGGCTATCCATCTTTTTATATAGTGTCTTTCTTATCTATTCATTTATTCTGCATAGCAATTTAAAACCTATTTATCCATTTGATAAAATGTCTTTTACTTCTGTCACTCAATCTATAGATCGATCTAGTGAATTTCATAACTGTTACTATCCATCTGTTTTATATAGTGCCATATCTCTCTGTCT